>NC_088650.1:2209295-2266795 GCF_964019385.1 Sycon ciliatum
GGTAGAACTCCGCAGCAAAGTTCGGCGCAACAATGACCGGGTCGGAGACAAGGAGGCCTTTCAATTGAACGAAGGCCTGTGCAGCTGAGGTCGTCCAGTGGAGGGTGTTGGGGTGGCCCTTCGACGTCATGGCTACCAAGGGCTCCGCGATGGTTGAAAAGTGAGGAATGAGGCGACGATAGTAGCCGCACAACCCCAGGAAGGAACGCAGGGCCTTCTTGGTCGTGGGCTGTCGCCAATCGTCGATGGCTTGCAACTTGCCAGGGTCCGCACGCACCCGACCATGACCAATCACATGGCCAAGGAAGGGAGTTTCGACCATACCCAATAAACACTTCTTCGGCTTCACAGTGAGCCCAGCGTCGTGAAGGCGACCAAGAACGTGGCGGAGCTGGACAAGATGGTCCTCAAAAGTCGGACTGAAGATGACGACATCGTCCAAATACGCCAGGACAAACGGGAGACCAGCCAAGACGGTATCCATGCAACGCTGAAATGTTGCAGGCGCTCCATGGAGCCCGAATGGCATCATAGTGAACTCGTACAGGCCAAACGGTGTGGTGAAGGCCGTCTTGGCACACGCATCCTCTGCCAGAGGGATCTGCCAATACCCCCTGGACAGGTCAAGGGTGGAGAGAAACTGGGCAGACCCGACAGAGTCGAGGATCTCGTCCACCCGCGGCATCGGGTAACAGTCGAACTGGGCCACCTGATTAAGGGCACGGTAGTCGACACAGAAGCGGATCGAGGCGTCCTTCTTCGGCACAAGCACAACGGGTGAAGACCACGGACTGCGGGATGCGCGTATGACGCCCATGTCCAGCATTTCGTCGACGGCATCGCGGACAACAGAATGGTGCGCAGCGGCAAGACGATATGGCCGGGAACGAATGGGTGTGGCGTCGCCAGTGTGGATGGAGTGAGCCACCACGGTCGTCTGGCCAGGCTGGGGTGAGAGGGTATCCTCAAACTCCGATAGCAGCATGTCGAGCTGTTGCCGCTGGTCCGGCGAAAGGTCGGGGTTAATGGTAGGACGGCCACCATCAACGTGTAGAGGGGAGCAGTCGTCAAGCAGCAGCTCCGTGTCTGGGTCGTCCTCCGCCATAGGAACGGTGAAGGCCGCGAGCTGGGGCCGGCGAAACCGCCGCAGGAGGTTGATGTGGAAAACCCGATATCGCTTCGTGCGGTGGGGTCCCATGTCAATCTCATAATTGACCTTGTCGACCTTACGCCGAATAGGGTAAGGGCCTTGCCACACGGCTTCCATTTTGCGAGCCGAAGCCGGAAGCAAGAGCAGTACCTCGTCTCCCGGAGCAAATGTGCGTTCCCGACTCTGGCGGTCATAGTAGGCCTTCTGCCGTTGCTGCGCGGTGGCAAGGTGGGAGCCAGCCTCAGTCGATATGCGTTCAAGCCGGTCCCGCATGGTGAGGACGAACTGGGCAGTAGTGGTCCGGAGCTCCTCCGTGGGCTGAGCCCAAGCATCGCGCACGAGATCCAGCGGGCCGCGGACATGGCGGCCGTACAGGAGCTCAAATGGTGAGAAACCAGTGCTGGCTTGAGGCACCTCTCGATACGCAAATAAAGCATATGGGAGCACCTCGTCCCAACTTCGTGGCGCATCAGCAGCAAACCGACGAAGCATACCCTTGAGGGTACCATTGAACCGTTCGACGAGGCCATTGGTCTGTTGATGGTACGGAGTGGATGTGGTAAGCTGGATACGGAGTAAAGCAGCAACTTGTCGGAGGACGTCCGACGTAAAGTTGGAGCCTTGGTCGGAGAGGATTTTGTCTGGCAGTCCTACTCTGGAAAAGATGGATATCAACGCATCAGCCACGGTAGTCGACTCAATATTGGAAAGAGCGACTGCCTCCGGATAGCGGGTTGCATAATCCACCAAGGTGAGGATGTACTTCTTGCCGGACTGCGTACGCTGCAATGGGCCGATAATGTCAATAGCTACCACCCGGAAGGGCTCGCCAATAACAGGAAGAGGAATAAGTGGTGCCCGATCATGACGCAGAACACGGGCGGTGCGCTGACATGGTTCACAGGCGGAACAATACTGTGCGACATCTTGAAGAATCGTCGGCCACCAGAAACGGAGAAGAATCCTCTGGGATGTCTTCGCCTGTCCCATGTGGCCAGCCATGGGGACGGTGTGGCCGAGGTGCAGAATGGTGGATCTCCGTTCCGTGGGCAGAACCAACTGAAGGCGGTAGTAGGGGCTGGTGGTGTCCATCCCCGCTTCACCATCCGGTGAGTATTCCCGGTAGAGGAGGCCCTGGCGAACACAGAAGGTACTGCCATTGACGGGCGTCTTGTGTCGGCCAGTAGCATAGTCCCAACATGGGCTAAGAGATGGGTCACGCCGTTGCTCGTCGGCGAAACGGGTGGCATCTGGCAAATCGGGTGCAGAGATAGGTGGCGGTGTCACCTCTGGTGTGCTAGATAGGTCCGCCGGCGGTGCACGCAAAGAAGCTGCATTCGAGGCCAACTCCTCAAACAGTTCATCCTCGAACGGGAAGATGTCGTGCAAACCAGCAGCACCAGTCGACTCAGGTGAAGCCTTGGCCTGTGCACGCGTAGAGACCAAGACGTCCGTGGCGGCTGGCTGACACAGCCGGACCAACTCATGTATGTGGGGCACATCACGGCCAAGCAACACGTGACGGGGCAGGTGCTCGGACACTGCTGCCTTGACATAGTACACCATGCCGTCGATGGTGATGGTCAGATCGGCCATGGGGTAACTGGCCACATCACCGTGGGCACAACGAATGGAGGTAGTCTCACCAGACAAATCTTGGTCCCGGACCAAGGTCCTGTGTACCATGGTGCGGCCACACGCGGTATCAACAACGATGCTCGGGACGTGGGTACCATTCACGTACCCAGCGACGGTGTACTCCGGTGCTGGTCCCATGGCGGCGCTGGGATTAGCGGGGGGCAACCGACCAGAGTCTACAGGTGGAGGGGGTGAGCAGAAATATGCTTCACCCAGCAGATCGTCCTCATCCGGCAGCAAATGAACTGTACCAGCATCTTGGACTTCCTGATCTGGGCTGGAAAACAGAGCGGTGCGAGTGTGATTCGGACACTTAATAGCAATATGTCCCAGCTCACGACAATTATAGCAACGCGGCTGCGACATGGGGCGTCTCGGTGGTGGTGTGGGACGGTCAGGACGAGAAGTCACTGGGCGGTCAGATGACAAGTGGGTCTGACTGGGGTTAGCTGGGGAAGATACTGGCCGGTCCCGCGCTGAGCCTGAGGTTGGTGCAGCCCAGCGAACTCGAGCAAGGTTGGATGACTCGGACGTCCGGTCTCGGGGTGACGCAAATGACCCCTGCACCTGGGCACGTGCGTCAGTGTTCGGCAATGGTGCCCGTCGCTTAGAACAATCCCTGGCCATGTGGCCACGCTGCTGGCAAATGTGGCAGACAAGAGACTGTTCCCTGCCGCTGCTGAGACGACCACTGCTGGGCTCCTGTACGCGATCCCGTGCGTCAAGATAGTCCTGCGCTAGCGAAGCAGCCTGGTCGAGGGACGACGGTTTGCGTTCCCGCAGCCAAGTGCGTAAACCAAAAGGAAGCGCAGACAAGAACTGTTCCAGTAGGATCAACTCACATATGGCTTCGCGCGAGGATGCGGGGCTTAGCCAACGACTGCCAGTGTCACGGACACGGACGGCGAAGTCAATCATGGACTCCGAGCTCTGCAGCGTAGTGCCCCGAAATTTACGGCGGCTCGTTTCGGGGGTAACGGCATAGCGATGGAGAATGGCCTCCTTCACGCGGTCGTAGCTGTCAGCCTCAGTGGAGGCAAGTTCCGTGTATGCCAACAAGGCCTTGTCAGTCAGCTGGGGGCTTAGCAAATAGACCCAATCGTCCGGAGGAACTCTGTACGCCCGCATGGATCGTTCGAAACTGGTGAGGAATGCCTCAACATCGTCCCCAGGGCGCAGTTTAGCCAGTGGCACCTTCTGAGAGAATCGCCGTGTGGCCTGAGTGAGTTGCACTTGCGCCATTTGCGTGACCAACTGCGTGAGCATCGACAGCTGGGACGGCGAGTCGACATCGACATCGACATCGACATCGGTGGCGGAACGCTGTTCGTGTTCAGCCTCAGCCTCAGGCTCAGGCTCAGGGTTCTCAGCAGCAGGATCGATGTGCACGTGCGGGGCATGCGGACCTGCGGGTGTACGTGTACGACTAGTGCTGGCCTGCGCCTGATCACTCAGTTCGTGCGTACTACTACTAGGCCTAGGGTCTCCATACACGGGATCCTCACCAAAAGCGACATGTACGGGCTGACGGTGGACGTGGACCGCTTTTGGCTCCGGAGTAGAGCATGCAACCTTAGTATGGCTATGTGTACGCCCAGTACGAGTACGACGGCTAGCGGAAGCCAGTGCAGGTGCGTCATGCGTATGGTAAGTACTAGTAGTAGTAGTAGTAGTACTAGTAGGAGCAGAACCCTGATTGGCCTGAAACTGCGATTGGTTCATTGCAAAGGACTGCTCACTGTTGTAATCTAATTTGTTGCTCACAATACTGTTGCCGAAATAAGGATTATCACTTACTTTCGGCAAGCGAGGTTTCGGAGACGGTGCGGGACGAAACAAATCCATGGGTGGAGAAGGGAGCGTCGACCTGGTAGCAGCATCAGGTAAGCCAGTGAGCTCGTCATCATCCGGGGCCACCTCCTCGAACTCAGTGTCGATCTCCCGATCCATCCGCGCACTGCTGTGCGATACGGAGAGGATCCGCCGCACAAGATCAGAGCGTGCACCACCGGTGGGGAGATGCAGCCCCCGGCAGATGTCCCTCAACTGCTCGTGGCGAGCAAACACCAACGACTCGAGATCCATGGCCCCACTTGCGGCCCCACGAACTCGAAAAAACGAAAAACTAGAAATAAAATTACGCAAACTTTCAGCAACGACGGAGGTACGCAGTACTGACACACAGTGACTGGACCACTTCTGACACCATGTGAAGGGCCTAGGGGAGGACACACCAACAACCCACTCTTGTCCGGCTAACCGACAACTAACCCTGAAGGGCTGTCATCCTTGTTATTTTATCTTGGTGTGTAAAGTTGTACAATATGTGAGTACTAGAAAAGGTACCGGTAGTACGGGAAGTAGTACGCAGCATGCTATTCTAATGTCATATATGGACAGGTGTAAATATGAGGATGTGAAGGTTATAGTTACTGTATATGTATATGTATAGGGATATTTAATGGCACCAAATGATATAGTTCCAATATCATCACAGTGCTCCAAGGTTGGCCGAAGTCGTGCCCAAGAGCAGAGCTACAGCAGTACTTCCAACGCCGCAACGAGCTTAGCGTTAGCAACGAGTGCTTGCTATGGGGCAACCGCATCATCATTCCGCCGGACCACCGGAAAGCTGTCCTGACAGAGCTTCATGAAGGCCATCCAGGAATGGTACGAATGAAGGCATTGGCGAGAAGCATCCTCCGGTGGCCGGGCTTGGACGGCGACATAGCAGACGCAGTCAAAGCATGCCTCGGATGCCAAAGTGTCCAGAGCGAACCTGCTGCAGCACCAGTGCACCGATGGAGCATGCCAGACCGCGCGTGGCAGCACGTCCACGTGGATTACCTTGGTCCATTGCGACAAACGATATGGCTCGTCATTGTCGATGCCCATTCAAAATGGCCCGAAGTCATTCCGATGCCTTCTACAACGTCTTTGGCTACCATCGCGAGTCTCAGGACAGTATTCGCCAGATATGGTTGCCCAGACCTCATCGTCAGCGACAATGGTCCACAATTTGCATCTGCAGAGTTTGCCGAGTTCCTCGCCTCGAACGGCATCGCTCACAGACGCTCAGCGCCGTATCATCCAGCGACGAACGGCCAAGCTGAAAGGTTCGTCCAGACGTTTAAACGGGCAATCCAGGCAGTACCACAGTCAACGCCTGCACAGATTGCTGCTGACCGGTTCTTGATGAGCTACCGCCGACGAGTCCATCCGGCTACAAACGCAACGCCTGCGAAGCTGTTTCTAGGCCGTCAGCTACGATCACGTCTGGATTTGTTGCGACCGTCAACGGCACAACAGAACGCCAAGACGCCCACCGAAGAGCCTGCTGGCAAGGCACGATCCTTCGAGGTTGGAGGCGCCGTTCTAGCACGTGATTACCGGAACGCCAACCATCCCGGATGGATCCCAGCGACCATACTCGAGAAGCTTGGGTCTCGTACGTACGTGATTGTCACCAGCCAAGGTGCACAGTGGAAGCGACACCTGGATCAGCTACGTGCGGGACACCCGTCCTTCCTAGTGGATGAGCCGACACAATCTGTGGCTGCACCATGTCTCCCTCCAGTGCAGCACCCGACCGCAGCAGAAGCACCCGAGCCTGAGCCGGCTGCAGTGCCACAACAGCACGAGGCTGACGCTACCAACGACACAACTGACGCCTCACCGACTCCGACTCTACGCCGAACGCTGCGGACACGCAAGCAAGTGTCTCGCTTGGGCCTGTAGAAAGTAGAAACAGTCCCGGTCATGTTGATCATGTCAGAACTACACATCACTGTATGCTCATGTTTCTCTGTCTCAATCTTCATCTTGACGTTTACGATCTTTGCTCTAGCCCTAGAAGTATGTTCTATTTTAGAAGGGAGGACTGTGGTGTTTGTAACCACAGACATTGTGAATCACCTGAGGGCCAAACTATTGTCGGTAATGCTAGACCTTATGGAAGTGTCGAATGACCGCACTTGGCATTCATCCATTCATGCATGCTAGCTATCTCGTGTGTTTGGACTACCTCCATTATCTTCCTTTTATATTGCTTTACTCTGTAATATTCAACCAGTTGCGTACTGGACAAGTGAACTACGGTTGTGCTTTGTTTTGGGTGTTGTGAGTCACGGACTAAAACACTACAGTTCTCACCTGTGGAGTCCCGCAGGGATCGCATCTTGCTCCAGCCCTCTTTTATTATTTGTTAATTCCCTGCCCTCATCAATCACCTACTGCAACCCATACTTATTTGCTGACGATGTCACCCTCCTGTATGTACATGATAACAAGAATTCCCTGCAGTGGAACCAATCTCGTCTAGAGAGCGACCTTTCTGCCTGCCAACTATGGGCCAGCAACGTCGGTGGAGAGTTCTCACCAGCCAAAACGACTCAGATCCGTAACTACAGTAACGACCACCCTATCCAGCTCTCTTCCCAACCTATCACCATCGTTGAAGCTGCGAAGCATCTTGGAGTGTATTTAACACCCGACCAGTCCAACACCATCCACCTTCAGACCATCCTGAAAACCTTCCAACGTCGTGTTAGTCTGCTATGCTTCATGGGACGGCATCCTGCCCCCCAGCCTTTCTACTTCTATAAAGGTTTTGTCCGACCCGCCCTGGAACACGCCACCTCGGCCTGGTCCTATGCCATCACCAAAGCTGAGCTGGAGCGTTTAAATATTTTACAAGCCGGAGTAGCTAGGAAGTATTTGTTACGTAAAAAAAATTGTAGGTAGATGCGAGAGGAAATGCCAGTTAAACGGCCTTTGTGACTTAGAGTCCTTGCACTTTCGCAGATAACTATCAGCTCTTGCTACTCTATTTAAACTTATCCATATATCTCCAGAACACCTGCAACATTTTCACCTTTCACTGTCTTCAAGTCCAAGAAGACCAAACAAACTTAACATCAATTATCACGGTGTGCGTTTTTCTTCCCTGTTTTCCAACAAAGCTGCAGTGCTATGGAATTGCCTGCCGCCTTCTCTTACCTCTATAACCAGCCTCCCCGAATTCAAGCACCCTCTCTATCAGC
The DNA here is from genome assembly GCF_964019385.1 of Sycon ciliatum. Taxonomy (NCBI): domain Eukaryota; kingdom Metazoa; phylum Porifera; class Calcarea; order Leucosolenida; family Sycettidae; genus Sycon; species Sycon ciliatum. Next base: position 2,217,126 of record NC_088650.1, read on the forward strand.
ATTTTCGCAGATATATTCATTACACTGACGGTATCCCAACTCCTTAATTTCCAGATTTTGTATGCCTCGATCTATTTCCTTAGCCTATCCTCGATTAACTGCTCCCTCTACATAAAGTTGTCATTCTTCTCGCAGGAGATCCCCTCGACAGGCCCAAAGCCTTTGGGAAATCCTTAAATATAATAAAATACAAATACAATACGAACTTAGAAGTTGCGACTTCGGCGGTACTAGTTATGAAGTTGATTGTTCCAACTAGGAACACACGCTTCTTGCCCAACTTGACACTTGACTGACTCACGACTGCCATCCGGACCACACGAGGAGCACGTCGCACCTTCCACTCGGCAAACCTGCAAGAAAGCACCACTCCCTGCTCAATACACAGTGTTTCGGGGAATTCACCCCTCATCCGTAGAGCTTGAGTAGGCTGAGGAAGATTGTGCCTGAAAAGCACCACCTATATACTGCTCTCCAGGCCAAACCATCACCAGGAATACAAACTTACAGAGACGCTTGGTTTCCAGCGCGACAAACACCTCGTGGTGCCCCAGGTAGCACCGTGAGTCAGAGTCGCTCATGGAGTTGTGCTAAACAAACCTTGAGGGCCAGAATAGCTATTCACAACGCTGTCACCTCAAACAACTAGTCGCACGTCCGCGTGAGGGACAACATTACGAACTAAGAAGTTAAGACTTTGGCGGTCTGACTCACGCTGCTACCTGGGGCTTCACGAGGTGTTTGTCGCGCTGGAAACAAAGCGTCTCTGTAAGTTTGTATCCCTGGTGATGGTTTGGCCTTGAGAGCAGTATATAAGTGGTGCTTTTCAGGCACAATCTTCCTCAGCCTACTCAAGCTCAACTGATGAGGGGTGAATTCCCCGAAACACTGTGTATTGAGCAGGGAGTGGTGCTTTCTTGCAGGTTTGCTGAGTGGAAGGTGCGACGTGCTCCTCATGTGCTCCGGATGGCAGTCCTGAGTCAGTCAAGTTGGGCAAGAAGCGTGTGTTCCTAGTTGGAACAATCAACTTCATACAAATACAATTACCTTGCTACTCATGTGAGGTCTTTCTTTAAACATCACACTGTCACATTCGTAGCCGGAGCCTTCGAAGTGTAATTGGGAATTCCGCCAGGACCTGAAAGGTCTGACGTGGAATTCAGGTTACACTAGGATGTGAAGGCGGAGAATGTGACAGTGTGTTCCCACCCGCACCACCCCTGTAGCTGTCTCATTCTCCGCTGTCAGACTTTGCCGCGGCTTTTGCTTGTGCATAAATGAGCTCATCAAAGGCCGAAATGTGAGAAAGGGCGGGAATATCAAGGGGACAAGGTTGTAGTTTGTGTAAACTTTCTCTTAGAGTTGGTGGACAAGCCAATGGTTAGCCACTCTCATTGTAATATCAAAAAAAGGTTTTCTTTGTAGACCAAAGACTGGTATAATTAATATACCACTCTTTGGTCTACAAAGAATACCTTTTTTGATATAAACTTTCTCTTTAAGCCTTCACCTCCTAGTGTAACCTGAATTCCACGTCAAACCTTTCAGGTCCTAGCGGAATTCCCAAATAAACCATTCAATTACTGAATACGCATGCGCGTAGCACCGCCGTTGGCGGTGGTCCGGCCAGGGGGGTCCGGGGGGGATGTCCCCTGGGAAATTGTTTGAAATCAGGGTGCAAAATCCTGCATTCTGGGCACTTTTGGCATTGTTTTACTGCTTCCAAGAAAACAACTATGGACAGCATTCAAAGCCTGTTATCTCATCCACCATTGAATAGGTGTACAAAAACTCTCAGCAAAACTAGCGAGGAAAAGAAATGCAGGCAAGAAATAATAATATGTGACAGATCGCGTACAATATGCATTGAAACAATGAGTATAATAAGTATTACTGTGCATGGTCCCGCTGCTGTGTAAGAAAGCCAAAGAAAAAAGACAAGAAGAGCAATCACAGGTAAACTGCTAGCTGGGTTACTAAGCTGCAAGATCAGCATCCGTGAATGTGCCAAATATTGAGCGGCGGTGATCACTGCCGGTGACATCGACGAAGGCATTGCCCAACTCCACCACAGACAGTGCATCTGTCCTGTCCTTGTGCGTGTGGAGGAGCATGACTGAATTTAACCGACTCTGGCCCATTGTGGAGCGGAGATAGGTCTTGATTCTCCGCATTGCTGAGAAGGATCTCACGCTCATGGCGTTGGTAGCTGGGCTTACCAGAATCAAGCGCACCAGCTTCACAACTTCAGACAGAAGCTGCCTCTGAGATGTGGAGTAGCCCCGCAAGAACTTCAGCACAGACTTAAACGTGACATCGTCATCAGAGGTCAGCTGCGTCTGAAGGAGGGAAAACTGGGTCAGAAGGAGGTTGGAGTCGAGATCCTCGCCGTACAACTCTGTCACTGCCTTGAACTCGTCTGTAGCGTCAACCCCTTTGGCACTCTTCAAGAGAAGGTTCTCCATCTGCGTGTATATAGCGAAGCCCTTCTGATTAAACCGGGTCTGGATGGAGGACTTGGCACTGTCAAGCACTTCATAATACAGCTGCCGATAGTGGCCTTCCGGGGAGCTGGGGTGGTATGCTGGCTCATCTCCACCTTCATACCTCTGTGGACGTTTGCGTTTGCGAGGTAACTGTGGTTCAGAGACATCAAACTGGTGCCTTTTTGCCACAGTAGCCTCCCAGAACATCGAGAATGAATTCTCTGTGCGCATCTTTGTGATCGTGTCCACCGTCAAACGTGCTATTTTCTGGGCTTCGGCAGCAGACATTGTTGAACTCTGGAGGGAAACAGAGAGGTTGTCACCATGTGCCAGGACAAGACGGGCCAAACTGATTCCAAAGAAGAAGTTGAAAGTCTCCATTTGAGCCTTCACTCCGATTACACGAGCACGCACGTCGGGGTCCACACTCCCAGCCAGAACTTCATCCCACAGTTCTTGCAAGACCAGATAGTTATCCAGGATGCTTTGCAGACTCTTGCCTCGCACTGTCCAGCGGGTCGGGCACAGCACACGGAATCCTGGTGTGTGGGGCGAGATCTCACCCTTCAGGACGTCAAATCGGGCATTCCGTTTCGGTGAGTACTTTTAAAATTAACTTGCTGATCAACTCGCTGGTGACATGGAGGGAATCTCTGGTCAGCACAGTCGTCTTGATGGTGTCGCACATTGCCAGGTTCAGAGAGTGCCCGTAGCAGTGCACAAAAAGAGCCCTTGGCTCTTCATCTCCCAACTGCTTCGCTACACCAGATCTGTGGCCAGCCATATTTGAGGCACCGTCGTAGCACTGGCCTCGGCAACGGTTGACTTGGAGGTTGAGTCGCAGCATGCAGTCTCGGATAGCCGCAACGATCGTATCTGCAGATATGTTGTCAATCTGGCACAAACCAACGAAATCTTCATGAGCTTCCAACTCCTGGTCAACCCACCGGAAGCACAACGCCAGCTGTTCCTTGTTAGATACGTCTGCGCACTCATCGGCCATTACGCTGAACACCTCAGCAGTATGAATGGACTTGGCCACATTCCGGAGTATGCTATGCGACATTAGCTGAAGGATTTCGTTCTGGATTTCGGGGGAGCAGTACTTATCCACTCGTCGCTCCAGCCAAGCACGCAACTCGGGAGTATGTAGCTTCTGTAGTTGCAGCAGTTGCATAAAGTTCGACTCTGCATCGTCGTGGCCACGCAAGGGAAGACCTTGGCGACCCAAAAACTTCATGTTCTCTAGGATTCTCACGAACATTCGCCGATTCAGGGCTTTCTCCTTGGCATGGGCTTGACGTAGCGCCTCACCAACGTCCGGGACAGTCTGCGGTAGCACAAGCATCACCTGGACAGCGTCGATATGACACAGCGACTTTTCGTGACGACGGAACCCCTCGGTGGCATCTTTCCAATTCTTGAAGCCCTTGGAAATGAAGGCGAGTCCTTCGATGGCGCTTTCAGCTTCCCTTGCTGATCAGCAAAGGAACACAAATGGCAGGTCACAGAATCCGTCGACTCGTCGTAGTGCAACCAGTTGAATTTATCGAACCAAGCTGGTTGAAACGGACGCTCAACGATCGATGTTCGCCCGAAACTTCGCTTTATACGTAGAATACTCCAGTATAGAATGATATGAACACTGAAGGTAATAATGTGACATTACGGTAGTACAATAGCAAGTACGTCATTACTGTTCTAAATACAAACACTGATGATCCTATCCAACCTGACAGCCAATGCAAGAGGTTGCCTATTGATCACAATCATACAGTACCGGCAAAAGGCAAAAGCTATCTGTCACTGCGCATTTTCCACTCAACATCACACAGATGCAAACCACCAGACTGGCAGTGCCGGCCACCAGCCAGGTGAATGTCTTGCCACATAATCACGGTGTGCTGTCGCAGTCCACCACAGTACACAGTAATCCACAGACATCTACCGATATTACGAGAGAGCTTGGAAGCTCAGGGCCCTACGCTATGCTTTTATGCTTTTTTGCCTAGCTCATCGTACATGTTTTAAGAACTGATGGAAATGTCTTTTTCCGTTGATTGGCCACATCACTGTATTGCAAAAACGTTTCCATATCTCACGTCAAATTTGAAATCGATCGGTATTTTTGCTCTCACATGCATCCATTGCTCAATCATGCATCATTTGCCCATAATTATGACAAACTTTGGCCTGCGATTTACTTTGGCCGGTTGGTACCAAGCGGCGAAATCAGCGAAATTAAATCGCCAGCGAAAATGAGTTGATTTTAATACAGTAATCGGATTTTCTGGCCTTTTTGTAGTAATACATGTACATTGACCTGTTGAGCCAACGACGATGCCGAATGCATGGTTGCCTGTGGAGCACATTACATAACTTTACAGTCTCCTAAAATACGTATCCTGTCCGACGGCAAAAGAGGCTGCAGATTTAGTTTTTCTGCGCGTCGACGGGATGATTGCGACGCGAAAGTTCAGCTCGCGTTATTTGGCTAGCACATCGAAAAATCAACGCGAGTGATCTGCTGCTCACGTCGAAATTTGGACATTACATAACTTTACAGTCTCCTTAAATACGTATCCTGTCCGACGCCAAAGGAGGCTGCAGATTTAGTTTTTCTGTGCGTCGACGGGATGTCTGTCCTGACGTTTACTGGGACCGGCGCTGACTCTGCCGATCACGGGCGTTCTGGACTCGACGGGATGTCTGTCCTGACGTTTCCTGGGACCGGCTTAGACTTTGCCGATCACGGGCGTTCTGGACTCAACGAGATGTCTGTCCTGATGTTGCCTGGGACCGGCGGACTCTGCCGATCACGGGCGTTCTGGAGTCGACGGGATCTCTCTTCCGACGTTTCCTGTGACCGGCGCTGAATCGCTCGTTCACGCTTATTTTGGAGACGACGGGATCTCTCTTCCAAAGTATGTTTATGCTGACGCATCCTATCACCTATTCAGCGTCTATTCTAATTTAATTTCCTCCTCGTTTCCCTATTTCTTTCCAAATCTCCCTCTACATCAGGGAGTCGTATACAGAATACGATGAATATTGGTACGGTACGTACGCGTATATATATATATATATATATATATATATATACGGGACAGATACAGGAGCCCGCAAATATTGGTGAAGCCCGAGTGCTTAGATCGAGCCAGGGAAATCTTCCAGGACTCCAGCATAGACATCCGGTCGGATGGGTGTCGCCACCTAGGTGCCGTCCTCGGATCACCAACATTCCGTTCGGCATATGTGTCAGGCAAGGTGGATGAGTGGTGTCGCGAAGTGGATGTTCTGGCTGAGTTCGCCCGCACCCAACCACAAGCGGCATTTGCTGCCTTCGGCCAGGGAGTTCGCCATCAGTGGTCCTTTGTCGCCCGGACAGTGCCAAATACGGCCGACCTGCTTGCACCCTTGGAGGAAAGAATCCGTACCAAATTCATCCCTGCCATCATCAACCGCGTCCCGCCAGGAGACATCGAGCGTGCCATGCTGGCCCTACCGTGCAGGGACGGAGGGCTGGGGATCGTCAACCCATCCTCCCTTGCCTCCCAGTTCCAGGACTCTATGCATATTACCAAGTCTCTCGTGCAGAAGATCCTCCAGCAAGATCAGTCAGCAGAAGGCGTCCCAGCTGCCACCATCAGAGCGAAGGCAGAGATTGTTTCCCAGTCCCGGCGCCTGGCGAAGGAAGCGGTTGCCTCGGTCATTGCCACCTCCACCAGCACCACAGAGCGCACCCTGAATCTTGCTGCTGAAAAGGGCGCCTCCAGCTGGTTGACCTGTCGGCCCCTTCGTCAGTATGGTTTCAACCTACACAAGCAGGCGTTCTGGGACGCTCTCTGCCTACGGTATGGTTGGACCCCTCCAGGCCTGCCAACAGAATGTGTGTGCGGCAAAGCGTTTTCACCGGAACACGCGCTGTCCTGCCCAACTGGTGGCTACCCCGCCATGCGGCATAATGACGTTCGGGATCTCACCGCATCTCTCCTGCGTGAAGTGGCCCATGATGTCCAGGTCGAGCCACATCTCCAGCCGCTAACCGGTGAGACCTTCCGTCACCGCTCCGCCATCTCCGAGGATGGTGCCCGCCTGGATGTGGCCGCATCGGGTGTCTGGGGTGGACGTTTCGAACGGGCACTACTGGACATCCGGGTATTCAACCCGCACGCCCGCTCCAACCGCCAACAGTCCATCACAGCCACCTACCGGAAGCATGAGGCCGAGAAAAGGCGCGCGTACGAAGAACGCGTCCGGGAAGTTGAACACGCGTCTTTTTCTCCCATTGTGTTCAGCGCTTCCGGCGGCTACGGCAAGTCCGCCTCCGCTTTTTTCAAGCGTGTCGCCTCTATGCTCGCCGACAAGAGAAAGGAGCCCTTCTCCTCACTTCTTGCCTTTATTAGGTCAAGGGTTTCCTTTTCTCTTGTTCGTGCCTCCAATGCCAGCCTCCGTGGTCACCGCAGGCCACGGTCTCAAGATGCCCGCCAGAGAGTCATTGACTCTGATGCTTCTGTGGTCCTTGCTGCTGCAGAGTGCTTTCGGTAACTATCCGTGGTGTGTTTGGCTACTGTTCTGCTTCAGTACCCCCCCCCCCCCACTTTTTCATGATTTTGCATGTTATCGTTTTCTCGGATTCCGGTTTTCCACTCTGTTATGCTCGAATCCATAGTCTGTTTAGTCTGTACACGATTTGTACGCAACTTCTCATTGTTTTTTTTGTTTTTGTTTTTTTTTACCAGGCGTGGGCCATCCCCTGATCATACATGTAGGTGCCAAAGACTAAAAAAAAAAAAAAAAAAAAAAAAAAAAGCAAATATTGTGGACAGCTGTTATGTACAATCCTGTAGAGCCTTTGTAGTCACAGATACGGGACAGATACGGGACAGACACGGGATAGCTCCAGCCGTGACACAAACAAACAAACAAACAAACAAACAAACAAACAAACAAACACCAAATTTATTTATTTATTATTATTTATTTATTACAGCATCTCATAGCACAGTGAGAACACCGGCCAATACAAAGAGAGAGGGTGTTAAATTAAAGCTGTGTGGACCCTGGCTAGCGCCAGACGTTACTGAAGTAACGTCTTCTGCATAGCTACGGGAATTAAAGCTGATTAGTCCGTGGGCCAAACCTGAAAAAAAGCCTCCTAGAAAAATCTCGTTCCGACTTTTGGGCACCGCAATTTTATTGGCCACGTCTACTCTAGATACCTTACTGACCAGGATTCCGGTTGTTGTCACTCTGACAACTTTCTGAAAGGTATCCAACGAGCGCCTTTTCCATGTTGAGAATTTCTCTCTCGGCGACCATTGACATTGGCATTGTTTTGTATGCACCATGCATTCATGCATGTACATGTACACCTACATGTGTGTAGGTAGGCGTAAGCATGGTAAGTGCATGCACTTCTGCATAGATCGATGTGCCGTGCAGTGCACGCATCTAGTGTAGCTTGCACTGTTTGCATCCATGCATCTCAGCTGTTCGATCCAGGTTTGAGAACTGATCGCGTGACACCGACACTGACAGGTCACCCAGTTATTTGTGCAATTATTTTTATTGTTGAGCCATCTCCACGTACGTCCTTCCATTTCTGGATTGTTTCTTGCTTTCCGTTTCTCCATTATTCCACAGGATCCTAGGATGCTGTGTACATGCTGTGTACATGCTGTGTACATGCTGTGTACGTGCTGTGTACATGCTGTGTACATGCTGTGTACATGCTGTGTACATGCTGTGTACATGCTGTGTACGTGCTGTGTACATGCTGTGTACATGCCGTATCCTTTCTCAATATATGTAGTCTACAGAGAAAAGTCGGCGAAGTGCAACAGTACCTTGCTGTGCGTGGAATCCATGTCCTCGGCCTGGCTGAAACTTGGCTGAAGCCATGCATTAGCGACGGCGAGATTTCGATTCCGAATTACAAGCTGTTCCGAAAGGACCGTTATCGTCAACATGGAGGAGGCGTCGCTGTGTACTGTCATGATTCTGTCCATGCCAGAAGGCGCACGGACCTGGAGTGTCCAGAGCTAGAGATGATGTGGATCGAAATTACAAGTAATGGGCGAACCACTGTTCTCGGGTGTACATATCGCCCACCAAACAAACCTGTATCGTACTGGGATGGTTTTGAGAATAATATTGAGCAAGCTTGTCAAGGACGGCAACATTCCACAGTACTCGTTGGTGACTTTAACGTGGATTTCAGCATGCCTGGTAATGCTGCCCACCCTCTTCAGCATATTCTGACGAGATTTGATCTGAAGAATTACGTATCCTCTGCAACACGAGTGACAGCACATTCCCAGACCATTCTCGACCTTTTCCTCTCGACAACAGCTATAAGTGGAACATGTGAAATAATTTACCTCGATATAAGTGATCACTATGCCATACTCGCTCATCTACCGATTCCGTCTAAACCTGCTCGTAAGGGAACATCAACTGTCACGGGTCGTCGTCTCCATCAGATTGACTGGGGCTGCTTTCAAACTGACTTACATGGCATACTGTCTGTCGGCTTCGATGATCAAGATGTTGACTCCATGACAACTTCCTTTAACAATGCTATTCTCTCCACCCTTGACCAACATGCACCCATCACCACCCGCCGCCGTGCAGACCGGCGTCCATGTCCCTGGCTGACTCGCGAGCTGGTTGAGTGTGTCCGGAACCGAAACAGACTGCACCGCCGTCTAATGCAAGATAGAGCAAACGAGGCACTCCAGCAAGAGCACCGAGCTGCACGTGCCAAGGCCAGAAAGCTAGATAGACAGTTGAAGAATGCTTACTTTATGGATCAATGCTATACGTCTGATCAGAGGAAACTTTGGTCCGTGATGAACACTGTCACCGGACGAAAGAAGACCCGCCGAGTACCCCAGGTATCAGCTGACCAGCTGGGCGACTTCTTTGCAGATGTTGTTCATGACCCCAGTCGACCTACGCACCTACAGATGCCAGTTGGCCCTACGAAATCTGATGCCCTTACAGCCTTCCAACCTGTGTCGTTGTATGATGTCGCTAAGCGTTTGCAATGTGTGGATCCACATAAAGCTACCGGAAGTGATGGAATCCCAGGTATTGTGTTGAAACGTTGCTCGGACACCCTCTCCCCATACCTGATGAAGATCGTCAACTTATCTCTTGCGTCTGGTATAGTGCCATCAACTTTCAAACATTCTCTTATCAGCCCATTGTATAAGAATGGCGACCCACTGTCAGCTCGTAACTATCGGCCCGTCTCGCTACTGCCTATTGTTTCTCGCATACTGGAACACTTTGTCAAGAAACAGCTGACAACTTTCCTAGATGATCACTCCTTGTTACCTTCAAGTCAATTTGCATACCGAAGAAATCACTCAACAGAAGATGCTCTTATCCTTGCCTCCAACCGCTGGAAATTGGCCAAATCGGAACGAAAACACACCGGGGTAGTAATGGTAGATCTATCGAAGGCATTTGATAGAGTCCAGCATGCCAGGCTTGTGCAAGTGCTGTTTGACCTTGGCATTTGTGACACACCACTGGAATGGTTCCTCAGTTATCTCTCGGAGCGGCAGCAGTGTGTACGGGTGGAACACTCAGTTTCGCAATATGTTGGATGCTCCCGAGGAGTGCCTCAAGGCAGCGTTCTGGGCCCTCTTCTTTTTGTACTGTACACCAGTGATATGTCGTCAGTTCTACCAGGTAGTGTATGCCACCAGGAATTCGCTGATGATGTGGCTCTGGACTACTCCGACTATCAGCCTGATTTAGTGTGCTCTGTTCTCTCTAACGCTGTAACACGACTCGCTGAGTACTTGGACAACATTGGTCTGCTATTAAATGCCAGTAAAACCCAAGTTATGTTTGTGAGACCCCGTGGTTGTCTGGACGGACCATCTGAAGTGAAGTGTGGTACCACAGTGCTTGATGTTACTCCAGTCACGAAGTATCTCGGTGTCATGCTTGATGACCAACTGTCCTGGAAGCCCCAAGTGGACTTTATTGCCAGCAAGACTGCTACTACAATCGGGCAGCTCTGGCGCCATGGACGGTGCCTTTCACTCAATGCCCGCCGGGCCTGGTACATGAGTATGATCCAGTCTGTGCTCTGCTATGCCTCAAACTGTTTCTTTCCCGCTCTATCCAAACTGCTGCTGCATCGACTGCTACGCATTGCTAAGTCTGGCATACGAGCCATCTTCCAACTCCCCAGAAGGACCCCCACTGCTCCCCTATTTGCCAGACTATCAATGCCTCAGCTCCACCAGCTGTACGTGCAACGTCTGCTTCTCTTCGTCTTCCGCTGCCTTCATGGCAGAGCCAGCTCACTGTTCCAATCCTACTACTCCCTCATTGCCACGGATGTGGACAGAAGTTGTGTCACGCGTGGTCAGGTCAGCCAGCTGCTCAGAGTGCCGTTCCTACCTGGTCCCTCAGGCCGTAGCTCAATCGCCTTCGTTGGCAGTACCACATGGAACTCTCTCCCTGCTGATATTCGCGCTTGCGACGTACGCCACACGTTTCAAGCATTGCTGTCTGGTCATGATCTTATCTCCCTCCTCAACTAGCTCTCCGATGTTGTGCCTACTATGTCTTCTTCACAGACTCTGCCTGAACAAATGCTCATCAATTATGTTCTTGTCCTCTATCCTAGTCCAAATTCTGCCTTGCCCATGCATGACTCTCATGAAATGCCCGTACTAAATAGTCTATAGAACAATAATATTGGATATCATACTTCTCTCATCAACTATGATAATACCCATTTCATACCCCCCCTTCATAAAATTAATACCTACTGTTTTCTTTCCTTTCATTTCATCTTCTTTTCCGTTCCTTTCTTCTTCATACAAATTTTAAACATTTTCATCATATTGTGAGAGCCGTGGGCCAATAGCCCCGGTGAGAAGGCAGTCTTGCCTGTTCATATGGTGAAGTAAAATAAAGAAACAACAACAACATGCTGTGTACATGCTGTGTACATGCTGTGTACATGCTGTGTACATGCTGTGTACATGCTGTGTACATGCTGTGTACATGCTGTGTACATGCTGTGTACATGCTGTGTACATGCTGTGTACGTGCTGTGTACATGTAGCTCTGACATTGGTGTGCACTGGGCTACTGCCTGTACGTCTTGAGGTAATCATTATTTAATTTGAAGTGAATCTTTGCAAGTCTGTGGGCAAGTAGCAATAAAGCGTCGTGATGAGGAGTTTTACTTATAGCCCTTCACCCAGATACTGATGTGGAGAATTGCGTGAAATAATTAGGAACAAATGAAGCTGTTGCTGTAGACAATTAAGTTAAGCTGAGCGCAGGGAGCCTTGTGGAAGTGATGTTTCGCCTGGAAATGGAGGCTTTCGCGTCGCCCCCGCACACGCTCTTCTCTAGCTGCTCCCGTCGTAACGTTGGCTCCCAGCACAAAGAGCTGCACATTTGGGGAAAGGTGAAACGGCAGCAATCATACCGGAAGAACGCAGTCCGATCAAAAAGCAAATATGAATACATGCTTCTGCCAAGTTCTTACAGGCAGCAAATATGAGAAAAGACGAAATGACCAAGTTGCCATTGGCCGATCTCTCGTCTCATCATACGCAGTATAACTATTATCGCAATATGTACGAGAGCTTCAACGCTGGAACGGTGTACTGCAACAAATGCCTCAGTATGCGCTTGACTACTTTGAGGATGAAATCATCTTCGTTATGCCGATACGACTATTGAATCTGAGTGTGTCTATGCAGCGATGCATTGTAACCCATTTGTAAGCACTTTCTTCGCCTTTTCATCAACTCGCCGGCCATCACGACGAGGGGAGGAGGATATAGAGGAGGATTAAGCACTTACAATCGGCGATGCAACTCAGGCTACAGAGACAGATGACAATGTCACACTAGTCCAAAGTTGCACCGCCAGACCTGCCCGCTTGGGGAAGATTAGTTTTCATGTGCGGCTGTACTGCAGTACAGCCCCAAGCACATTACTCTTGCCGCAATTGTTGCTTTGCACCATATGTTTCAAAGTTCAAAACTTTTTACCAGTATCAGTATGGTGAACCACCTTGGCCACGGTGCTGCATGCATACAGGTTAAGAGCTCAAAACTGCGTTGGCTTGATGCCAACCCAATAATCAGCAAGCAACTGCAGCGTCTCTTCCCATAGGAGTCGTGATGGGCAATGATCTGTGCGAAGAAACATTGTTGGGAGAAGTCACAACCCTCTGTGCAAATGGCATACTTGTGCAGCCATCTCAACGCGCACATGTTCACAACTCCGCAGTGTCTCCTGCAGCTGTGTCAGCCTTCATTCCATCAAGGCGAAAGCGCTCAACTGTTGTACAATGTACCTACCAATGTCTTCCCAGCTTTTATCCTACTCTCGTGATCCGTTGCACCTGCTTTCCCTGCAACCAATTATGTGGACAGGATTCAGGGGCATAGCTGGTCCCCCTTTAGGGGATGCATGGCCGCTAGGCTCCGGCGGATTACGCTCGCGAAATCACGGAATTATGCTTTCATGGATTCTCGCATTATGCTCACAAAATCCTCATATTATGCTTTGGCACGAGAGGATACTTTGTTGTACGTATGGAGCCTCAAATTCAAAGTTCGGAAAATTGTACCTTTTTCGTACTTGCTACTTGCAAGTGGCCATAAGTGCAACAAAATGTTACACGAGTATCCCCACACCAAGATGGCCATGAATGCTAGAGATCAACATGGAAAAGAGAAAACAATCATTACTTCTTCTATTCATTAGTTGACTTCTTTAGTAAAAAATATTTTTCCATTGCCAAAGTAGTTTGAGTTACCTTTGAAAATTATCATGTTCAACTGTCTTCATAATCGTCATGCTCGTCCAATGGATGTCACCCTCACCCTGCGAATAATCAGCTCATCTCTCCCGTAGCTCCACTTCTCCTTCCATCATGACCGAACATCAACTCTACCTATTTTTCTATAATTTTTAGAGCAATATCCATAGCCTGCACAGTCATGGCTGCTAAGGTCCAGAGGTCATGACTTCAAAATAATGTACATGTACGCGGAGTTTTGGGGACAACCCGTCACTATCTCGTCCGCCCCGGGATACCTGATAAAGGCTGATTCTCTTGCATCTTCTGCTACATGTACTGTTTCAGTGTGAGGAAGAACTTTGAACAAGACGAGTTCGAGCATACAATACGGTATTGCCATGATTTCTACGCGGCTTTTCATTGAAAACACTATCTGCATGACCTCCGAACCTGCACTGATCAGGTGCATTGTACTGTACTTCAAGTAGCATACATACATACTAGAACTGTGGTACAATCATGTAGTTATGCTCCTACCTCCGAAAGGATGCCAAATTATGCTCCAAATTTTCAACCACCAAATTATGCCAATAATTATGCCGGCATAATCCGCCGCTGCCTAATGGCCGCATTCAATGCATGCGTAGGCTGGCTGGTCCATGTCTTTCATGGTCATAACGTTGCATGCTGAACCAAGGTCGAAATTTTTAGGGAGGTGCACGTGCCCCCATGACCTATGCCAGCGACGCGCCTTCATCCGCACACAATGTTCACCATCACTCTAAACTGCTTCATTTTCATCTGGATGATGCCACACATTGGTGTTATGAAGGAGATGTCCGATGATAAGCCAGTGTTATGATGATGACGTCTGTCGCATTAAGGTCTTCTTGGATCACACGGTCTTTCAACTCTGGTCTGCCAGTGTATGTACTTTATTAGCAATACATGATGTGTGTCCAGACTGTCATGTTTTTGTGTTGTTGATCATTCTTTATGGGTTGTCTATCTGGTTTGCAGCGACTTGTGCAGACGTTCAGTGTTGTGTTTCTTTCTGTGGACAATCTGCAACCAATCATACAATGCACAATGCGCCGGCATATTCTGAATATTCTGTACGTTGCATGGATCCGTCTGAGATATTATTAGAACAGACAAAGTGATCAGAAAAGTGGCTGCTTCATACTGCAGCCAGTCATGTTCTGATGAAATGGCATGCAATGACGCCTTTATACTTAATAGTTATTGTGTACGGTCTCATGCTATTGACAGACTGTATTGCACTCGTACATGTAGTGCATAAAAGGGCACGTACTCATATTATGGTTCTATTCAAATTCAAGGGCACCTTCACAAGACATGACGTTCTACATGTGTGGTGCAGTTTGCTCAGTTTTGAGTTTTTCAAGTTCAAATCATGTTTTAGCCCTCCAGTGAGATCCAGGAAGGAAACATTCTGCTTACATGATCCTCCAGAAAAGTTATATTGCCAAAAAAACCATTACAATTAGCCAGAAAGTCCATTTTAGGTTCCGGTTACCATAGCAACCAGCGCTGAATTTAGTTTTACTCCCAGTGCAACCCTTGGACAAAATCAGGAATGACAACAAGTGGTTTTTCAATGTATGCCAGCCCATCTATCGACTGGGTAAAAAAAATTGCGATGCCCTCTTCCTCGGAACGAAAATTCACATTTTTGCCACTTGGCCCACAGACTAGATGTCCCACATGCACACATGCATGCATACACGCACACACAAACCGGCTGCCGACTACTACAAGTACATGTACTAGTATGCAGCCTCCTAGGCACGCGCGCACGTGCACACACAAACACACGAACCAGCTGCCGAATCCGGCTATGCAGTCTCCTAGGCACGCGCGCACGTGCACACACAAACACACGAACCAGCTGCCGAATCCGACTATGCAGTCTCCTAGGCACGCGCGCACGTGCAGACACAAACACACGAACCAGTTGCCGAATTCGACTATGCAGTCTCCTAGGCAAGCGTGCACGTGCACACACAAACCAGCTGCCGAATCCGACTATGCAGTCTCCTAGGCACGCGCGCACGTGCACACGCAAACACACGAACCAGCTGCCGAATCCGACTATGCAGTCTCCTAGGCACGTGCACACGCAAACACACGAACCAGCTGCCGAATTCGACTATGCAGTCTCCAAGGCAAGCGTGCACGTGCACATCCAAGCCAGCTGCCGAATCCGACTACGCAGTCTCCTAGGCACGCGCGCAAGTGAACACGCAAACACACGAACCAGCTGCCGAATCCGACTATGCAGTCTCCTAGGCACGCGCGCACGTGCACACGCAAACACACGAACCGGCTGCCGAATTCGACTATGCAGTCTCCTAGGCAAGCGTGCACGTGCACACACAAACCAGCTGCCGAATCCGACTATGCAGTCTCCTAGGCACGCGCGCACGCAAACACACGAACCACCTGCCGAATTCGACTATGCAGGGTCCTAGGCAAGCGTGCACGTGCACACACAAACCAGCTGCCGAATCCGACTATGCAGTCTCCTAGGCACGCGCGCACGTGCACACGCAAACACACGAACAACCTGCCGAATCCGACTATGCAGTCTCCTAGGCACGCGCGCACGTGCACACGCAAACACACGAACCAGATGCCGAATTCGACTATGCAGTCTCCTAGGCAAGCGTGCACGTGCACACACAAACCAACTGCCGAATCCGACTATGCAGTATCCTAGGCACACGCGCACGTGCACACACAAACCAGCTGCTGAATCCGACTATGCAGTCTCCTAGGCACGCGCGCACGTGCACACGCAAACACACGAACAACCTGCCGAATCCGACTATGCAGTCTCCTAGGCACGCGCGCACGTGAACACGCAAACACACGAACCAGCTGCCGAATCCGACTATGCAGTCTCCTAGGCACGCGCGCACGTGCACACGCAAACACACGAACCAGCTGCCGAATTCGACTATGCAGTCTCCTAGGCAAGCGTGCACGTGCACACACAAACCAGCTGCCGAATCCAACTATGCAGTCTCCCAGGCACGCGCGCACGCAAACACACGAACCAGCTGCCGAATCCGACTATGCAGTCTCCTAGGCACGCGCGCACGTGCACACGCAAACACACGAACCAGCTGCCGAATTCGACTATGCAGTCTCCTAGGCAAGCGTGCACGTGCACACACAAACCAGCTGCCAAATCCGACTATGCAGTCTCCTAGGCAAGCGTGCACGTGCACACACAAACACAAGAACCAGCTGCCGAATCCGACTATGCAGTCTAATAGGCACGCGCACACGTGCACACGCAAACACATGAACCAGCTGCCGAATCCGACTATGCAGTCTCCTAGGCACGCGCGCACGTGCACACGCAAACACACGAACCAGCTGCCGAATCCAACTATGCAGTCTCCTAGGCACGCGCGCACGTGCACACACAAACACACGAACCAGCTGCCGAATCCGACTATGCATGATCTATACGCTGTCCACACCAGTCTAGAAGAATAAATGGAAGATTTTCTGAACCAAACGTTTTCGTTCCCTTCTCATCATGGGCTCATACAGAGTAGAGTAACCTAGAGTATTACATCAGCTGCTGGAATGAGTTTGTATATCTATAAGTGACTGGAATGTAGCAATAAAGAGTAACTTGAAATATATCTCTAAAAATATTCAAACCTCCTCGGCCAAATGAGGTTGAGGACTCCGGCCTAGTGAAAATATTCCAATATATGTATTCATAAAATTCAAAAGAAATATTTCATGTATCTGCATGACTATAAGTAGTAATTCTGCAACGGGCAAAGTAACCTGGTGTGGTCCTCTACAATTAGCTGTCTCTACTGTCTAACATACTAGACTATTTCATTTACGTATATTTAGTGGGGTGGCGATCAAGAAAACATAATGTTGCCAAAAATTGGCAGATATGACCAAGGAAGAATGGAGGAATGGATTTGATGGATAACATAGCCAGTCAGTAGGATAGAGAACACACCACGGAGAGAGAGAGAGAGAGAGAGAGAGAGAGAGAGAGAGAGAGAGAGAGAGAGAGAGAGAGAGAGAGAGAGAGAGAGAGAGAGAGAGAGAGAGAGAGAGAGATACAGAGAGAGAGGGACAGAGAGATACAGAGAGAGAGAGAGAGAGAGAGAGAGAGAGAGAGAGAGAGAGAGAGAGAGAGAGAGAGAGAGAGAGAGAGAGAGAGAGAGAGAGAGAGAGAGAGAGAGAGAGAGAGAGAGAGAGATACAGAGAGAGAGGGAGAGAGAGAGAGAGAGAGAGAGAGAGAGAGAGAGAGAGAGAGAGAGAGAGAGAGAGAGAGAGAGAGAGAGAGAGAGAGAGAGAGAGAACAGTACCAGCACTTGCTGCGTGAATTGCTTGAAACCTCAATCTGTGATGGAGCAAACAGAGAATACCGCACAGCCACGAAGACAGTCACATAACAGTATACATCGGAGCCAAAACGGATTTGATACATGCATATGTACACACACACACACACACACACACACACACACACACACACACACACACACACACACACACACACACATACACACACATACACACACATACACACACACACACACACACACACATACACACACACACACACACATATATTGGAAAGGCTTCCTGTCTGAAGCCTTTCCATACTGGTGCTCGATGTTCCAGTTTTGTGACACGAGAATTGCACGAGAATTAGTGTACCGCTGAGTGTACCGCTATACACGTGGTCGACACGTTGGTGATACTTTTTTGACACGTGACCCCGTCAGCGGTCTGCTTTGTGCCAATGCCACTCGGTAATCGCCGATGTCGCGTACGAGAAAGCCATCTCGCGACAGTCGCGCGAGTACTTTCCCGTACGCGAAATAGTTGAGAACTGCAGAAGTCGACCTGACGGGAAGGAGAACTGCAGAAGTCGACGAAGATGAACGAGGAGGCCCCTTTCGGTACCCCTGACGGGAAGAAGAACTGCAGAAGTCGAACGAGGAAGCCCCTTTCCGTACCCCGTACCGCAAAGTGCCATAGATGAATGTCTTCTAGAATTCTGCACCTGGAATGGCCCCGTAAACGCTGTCGCGTCGGCGGACTGAATGAACAGGGCGAAAAGAATTGCTTCAAAGACGTCCGCTCTAGGCCTTTGGAGACATCGTGGGAACTCCTTCCGGTACCCCCGTACCGCAAAGTGCCATTGATGAATGTCTTCTGCAACTGGAACGGCCCCGTAAACGCTGTCCCGTCCCAGTGCATTCTCAATGGCACTTTTCGGGACGGGGGTACAGGAAGGAGTTTGCACGATGCCCCCAAAGGCCTAGAGCGGACGTCTTTGCAGCAATATGTTTCTTCCTGCGCATTCAGTCGGCACCTGACGCCGTGACGGGAAGGAGAACTGCAGAAGTGGACGAAGACGAACGAGGAGGAATCACGACGAGCGAGTAATGGTAGGACTGTAAGTAATAGGTCAATTAGAAATGACAACTTGACATTCATGGCACTTGCCACTGCACATTTCTTGTCCACTCACAATGTCTCTCCTCTGCCCCTGTGTGCCCACGGCCCTGTTGCTGCACTGGCCCGATGAATGTCTTCTGCAACTGGAACGGCCCTGTAAACGCTGTCGCGTCGGCGGACTGAATGCGCAGGACGAAAAATAATGCTGCAAAGATGTGTGCTCTGGATGACGGTAAGGCACCCCTTGATATGTTGCCAGTGTGTGCCAGGGTATCGCGCGATGGTGAATGAGGAATGATGAAGGGTAGACCTACGGTGGGAAGGTAGACCTGTTATCTTCCAACATGTTATCAGGTCGAGAGCGCAATGTACTCACTCTATTCTTGTAGTTCATTACGTTTTTAAGGTGTGTGTGTGTGTGTGTGTGTGTGTGTGTATAATTATCTTCCGAATAGTTGCATCCCTGATCCCTTGTAGTCATTCCGTGAATGGTATTTTGCGCGAGTTTGCTAAAACTCAACTAAAATTATCCATATAAAAACCGCTCTGTGAGCGGTTCTGAAAAACCTTTACTGGTGCAGCCCCGTCGTAAAACTATGAAATTAGAACTGGCCCTTTATCCCCCCAATGTGAAATGGTCCACCTAAATAGGGAATGACGGGACCCGAACGCACCAGTAGCACGAGGTCGGGAGGGCACAGGATCACGATCATAGGATGACACCACCACTACTACATGGTACCAGGGGCAGTGTAACTAATTCGCTAGTAGGGTACCACCACCACTACTACAGGGTATCAGTGGCCGTGTAAGTTCGCCAGTACAGTAGGTATCGGTTATAGCGTGGGTGTTTGAAAAACGACTTTCTATTCTTATTTCCGATATTTCTTACACACGATAAATCAAGTGTGGTATATCACATGCATGTGCGCAGGGGCAGGAAGATCATCGTACATACAACGCAGTACTTCTGTGCATATGGTTGGTCATAGTCCCATACTGGGCCATAGGCTTACCATGTGGCTATGCAAAATGAGTTACATGATCACAACAGTTGAATCTGCAGCACTACGACGCAACGAGAGTCAGATCAGAACGGAATTGGACAGATACTATTACTACAGGCGATACACTTTGTACTAATCTGGCATGTTTCGCTACACAAATACCATTCTTAGGACCGATATATTCTACTATGGGATAAAATTGCTTGTAAGAATAAATGTGCACTTGAAATCCATGTTATGATTATGAAAACATGAGAGTTCATTCTTGTAGGCAGTATATTCTTTTACACGACCACGCTATAACCGATACGCACTGTACTAGTAGATCTAAACGTGGGATATCCAACATGGGAGTTCAGCGACGACCATACATGGCCTAGTGGTGAACGAATATCAAAACCCAGTAGCCGAATATTCTTTGGCTTGACGAACGAACGAACGAATATTCTTTCCTTAACACCGATGACATCACACACCTCCTCTCAGTCATTTTATTGGATATTGTCACTAAGGCATGACAAACGAAGGCTCTCCATCATTTCTGTCAATTTTCACAAAATCCCCTGCTGAAGTGCATTTTACACGCTAAAAAAACAGCTTGAGACGTGCCTTTTCGTTTGACCGACGTACCTCCATTCCAGGACCTCGGATCGCGTTTGGGTGGTTTCGAGACGACAGCCGAGAGTTTTCTAATGCCGATAGACCTTTCGATGAAGCGATTCGGTCAAGTATTCGCGAAGTTACGGAAGTTTGAAGTCGCCCGGTGAACTCTGCATACCGAGTTTACAAATATTCGCCATGAGAAATATCCGTTTGAATGTGACAAACCGAACGAATATTTGAATATTCGGTATATTAGTTTCACCACTACCTATAGGCTATACTATGGGGCTGTGGACCAGCGTCCCCATCTGCATCCACAGGTGTAGGTAGGAACCTTGTGCTACTGGTGCGTTCGGGTCCCGTCATTCCCTATTTAGGTGGACAATTTCACATAAGGGGATAAAGTGCCAGTACTAATTTCATAGTTTTACGACGGGGCTGCACCAGTAAAGATTTTTCAGAACCGCTCACAGAGCGGTTTTTATATGGATAATACACATACACCTAAATCCACACTCATGCACACAATTTTAAATAGTTTTCAGGTGTTTTAAGGTGCGGCTAACACTCCACAAAATATGGTACATATCAGTATATGTGCTCCAAATTTCCAGTCGCAAGGAAATTTGACTTTTCTTCAATTTGATTTATGCTTATTCGGAATTCAGGTAGTGCAAGAAGTCAACGCAACCTACCGTTTACAAACGAGCCCGGTGTGGTAGAAGCTGGTTCATCTTGTCGACCTTGTCGGGATAGTTACCCCAGAGTTTGATGATCAGCACTAGCTTGATGTAGCCGGCCTGTTCCTCGCTGCTTAGAATGTTGACCAACTCTTCGTTGTGAGTGCGTCTTCCATCTAGTTTCTCAATCCTCTTCAAGTCTGCTATCTGCTCCAGATCGGCGAAGAACCCGGCCTCTTGCGCCATCTTACGAAATGTTCCCGCTGGTAATTTGCCCAACCAAGGCGAAATATCGGTTAGAAACGCACGCTGTTGGAATGGGTCGCCGTACGACTTCTCATCCTCATCTAATCAAGGTATACATGGGATAAAAAACACACACATGAACAAACAGAGAAAAAAATGATATTTGACCAGCCGTACACGATAGGTTAAAGGGGAACTCCACGAAAAAATGAAAATTTGATAGCCTGTAGAGTTTCGGGCGCTGAGTCGAATGGTCTTGGTCCGAAGTCTCTACGAGAAAGCGTTCCTGAGATATTTCAATTTTAGCCACGCCCCATACCAATGTATGTGTGACGTCATTGTGGCATGGTGCGAAAATACTTGGATTTTGAATCTCACTTTCTTCAGGACGAAAGTCACTTCAGAAAGTAGTTTGCCAAGTCGCCTGAGCCACTGCAATGCCAAATTGTTGTTGTTGATTGTGCCAGTATCACATCATCCTCCTGGGGTTAGTTTTCTCAGATTCCCAAAGGATGGAGACCTGGCAAAGCGCCGAGATGTTGCAATGCGTCGTGAAAATTTCAAGCCTATTTTCGCAGCACGAGCTATGTTTGCTCGCTGCATTTATGATCCAGAGGGACTTGAGAGCTGAGTTTTGACGAGTACGCCGTCCAGGAAAGCCCTCATCAGTGTACCAGTGCCCTCCGAACCGTGAGCCTCCAGCAAAGCGAACTCAACAAGCTGCAACTGAGAAAGCAGGGCGAGATACGTCCCATCAGGATCAGAAGAGTACATCACCCCATCAACTCCGACTGCAGCTAGCTGATGAACGATATTACCCCAGTAACTTTGCGCATACCAGTACTCAAACTGTGCACATCTGTCATCAACTGGGACGCAAACAGACTGACCCCCAGCAAGTACGAAGGTTACAGAACTGTTTGCTTGCGATGTGCAGGCAGCATGCACGACGAACTGTCTCACCAATCCTGCCAAACTGAACCAGTGTAAGTTGATTGCTTGGATATGTCTCTATTTATAACAGCTACCCTACTTCTAGGCATGGTTGCATGAATACCATATCACTCAGAGCAGTTGTTAGAAGTCTGGACAGCCTAGGAATAGTGCAAGTAAAGTGAAACAAAAATTTATTACACTCCGAGTTCCACGCTTGCGGGATCACCAGGCCAAAAAAATCTAATTTCGAACAAGGAATGGGTTCTGGTTGTATGCGAAAGAAAAGTAAGTGAAGACCTATTGTGCAAGGAATACAGTGGGAACTACACATATTATACATATGCACTCACACCTTCACCCACATGCGCGCGCGCGTGTGCGTGCACACACACAAACACAACAACACACACACATACGCACCCACATACTCAAACTCACTCGCACGCACGTTAGCCTAAGGATAGTACATATGCTGTAGTAGTGGTGTACTTAGTGAAATGACTATGTGTACATCTAATGACGCCGCCACTCCACGCCAGAAGACAACAAACATCTGCTGAACATTTTTGCTCCCGTCTCTTATGGGCAACACAGGGAATGAAACGAACAATGCAATTGAGAACAAGAGTCGTCCTGTACGGTGAAGTTTCCATTTTCTCATACAGCAGTATATTGTCTAAGCAAGTGTGTTTTCTCCACATTCTTTTTGCCATGCAGGTATATCACAGTGTCATGCCAAACTACATTCTCAAACGCATTCGTTTCTCAATTCTGGGGATGATTGGACACGCACATCTCGCAGCTCTTGACGACGTCAATGTCAACCGTCGCCACATCACAACCAAAAAGACCGCGATAGGAAGGTATAAAGTCCAGTTCTTAAAGCATAAAGAAGACTGGCTAAATAGAAAATTATACAACAGAAAGAGCTATGAGTATGTTGACAAGCTCATGTGTGAGGTGGTAGTGGTTGCAAATGGCAACCTCGATGTTCCTGCCTTGGAGAAGCGTGTTTCCCTGCCAAATTCCAGGTGGAAGCCTCCTGAGAAGGCTGAGGTGGTGTAGGATTTGGATATCTTTGCCTGATGGTATTCACAACGCAGGCTGGAAGACGACAACGAACGTGCTTGCCCAATTTGCCGTGTACATAGTGTGTACTGCCTGTGTGCCGCATAGCGTAGAGATCTACACAAACACAGAATGTCATATGGAATGTGTATGGTGAGTGCTTGTACACATACCACATTGCTGTACCGTAATAATTATTATAGTCAAATACTCATTTACTCTACATATGCGCTGTATTGCACCTACTGGTACCTACCTGCACTTTCAGTGCGTGCCATACTAATTTAGTGTCCACTGGTACAAAGATGGAGGGTCTTGTAGAATTTACCATAATTGCTGATTTCAAATTGAATTCCAATGATCTGGGGGATGAATACTGATTCGGACGCGTTCGATTACCTACTAGTACAGAGATGTCTTGGTCAGAAAGTACAGATTTCTTACTCTCCTGCTAGAATTTGTGCATTATTTTGGTGTACGCTTTCTTGACCCCACGCTTGTACGTTGCATGCCATGGTATACTAGAAAACGAGTTTATTGACAAAGTCTATCGCTTGAAACGATAAAGTATGGGTTCGGGTGTGATCAAATGCACCCATGGTGCTCATAAACTGTGTGCAGTGCTCTCTTCACCAACAGAACACTACCTGCCATACTTTGTAGATCTTGTACCAATCCAAGGGAAAATGACAAAGACAAATGTGAGTCATGCATGAAAACTTGTGATAGCACTATAGTACAGAACAACGTTGTTCGTGCTATGCCTGACAACAATAAGTTACACACAAAACATTACGCGCATCGATCCTCACAAGATAAGTCAAGACATACTCGGAGCAAAGAGAAATTTGTTTGTGTCATGCATGAAACTTGTGATAACTACCAGTACAATGTCTTTCTTGTGCGACGCCTACTGTAATGCGCCTGACAACAATAAATTTCCCCCAAAAAATAAGAATAAGTGTATCATGCTGATACGCGATCCTCACAAGACAAGTCAAGGTAAACTAATTGAGGCTTACCTAATGTCAGACTCTTCTGTCACTGGCATTGGCAGCTTCTGCATGTCGAGATAACCTCGAAGAGCAGTGATGGGCACAGCCTAATGCAAGGATACGATCTCGTAATCTGCGAGGCCCGCTACGCAAGAAACCTTGGGCCGTCTTGTCGACAGCGACGGCAGCATCCTACCAGCAAAATCATTCCCGCGGGCTGGGCATGGCTATACACTTTTGTCCACGCTCGCACCAGTCGGAGTCCCAAACGAATCGAGATTCTGGTGGCCAAGCTACTCATCTTCTGTCGGACGCAGCTGGTGAAGCATCTTCTTCCTCAACATTTGTTACACGCGATGGCAGCTCCTCAGCAGAGTATCTGGGCTCCCTGCCCCAACCATACGCGGCGGTGGGCTGTTGGTCGTCCTCACTGGCCTTAGCATCGCTGCCTTCATTGCTGGGGACAGAGGATTGTTCGGAATCGCCCATCTTCCCTTGAAATACCAACTAAAATTAGTGCTTGTAGATTGGCGAAGAGAAACGACTATGCCACAATGACGTAGGCAGCCCGTGATGATGTAACCAAATGGCCGCATGACGTCAGGGCGCGACCCCCGTTTTTGCAATTTCAAAGTGAAATATCTCAAGAACGCTTCGTCGTAGAGGCTTCGGACCAAGACCATTCGACTCAGCGCCCGAAACTCTACAGGCTATCAAAGTTTCATTTTTTCGTGGAGTTCCCCTTTAACACAGGCAGGTTCTAGAGTGTCGATGTGCATCACTCCAGTCTGGACCTGTACATCATCAGTGGTTGATCTAAGTATGCTTATACCATGGCAATGGCTAACCTGGCAAGGATTCTTGGCATCTAAATCACTGTTGTGCTACATGCATGTGGCTCCATTTCAGTATGCCATGTATACTTTTATACACACCACACACTGTATCTAACATACACATACCCAATCTACGGACAGAACTGTTTCGTCCTTTGGGGACTCGTCAGCATACACAAACGCATACTGTATAAGCATAATGCATGTTGTACAGATGAACAGAATTCCGTAGAATCTTGTAGAATCCCGTAGCCCCTGTTGGGTGTTGAATGTGAAGAACCCTATTGTGTTTACAGCTATTTCCACTGTAGGGGATCCTGGTGCTGCTGTTGCAGCTGCTACTGGTGATACTGCTGCAGCTGAAGTTGCCACTGCTAGTGCTACTGCTGCTGATACTGATGAAGGTTCTACTGCTACTGCTGATGCTGGTGAAGGTGCTACTGGTGATGCTGCTACTGCTGCTGATGCTGGTGAAGGTGCTCTGGTGATGCTGCTACTGCTGCTGATGCTGGTGAAGGTGCTACTGGTGATGCTGCTACTGCTGCTGATGCTGGTGAAGGTGCTACTGGTGATGCTGCTACTGCTGCTGATGCTGGTGAAGGTGCTACTGGTGATGCTGCTACTGCTGCTGATGCTGGTGAAGGTGCTACTGGTGATGCTGCTACTGCTGCTGATGCTGGTGAAGGTGCTACTGGTGATGCTGCTACTGCTGCTGATGCTGGTGAAGGTGCTACTGGTGATGCTGCTACTGCTGCTGATGCTGGTGAAGGTGCTACTGGTGATGCTGCTACTGCTGCTGATGCTGGTGAAGGTGCTACTGGTGATGCTGCTACTGCTGCTGATGCTGGTGAAGGTGCTACTGCTGATGCTGGTGATGCTGCTACTGCTGATGATGCTGGTGAAGGTGCTACTGCTGATGCTGGTGATGCTGCTACTGCTGCTGATGCTGGTGAAGGTGCTACTGGTGATGCTGCTGCTGAAGGTGCTACTGGTGATGCTACTGGTTGAACCACAAAATTAGTATACTTGGACGTCACCGAGAATGTTCAAATACAAAGGAAATTTAGGCCACCCGCCTCACGCTCATTTTTTCCGAAAATGGCCCGCAATCGAACGGCTCCTACACTCCCAGATAATAAGGTTGACTGTAGAACTACTTCAAACTACGTTTACTCATAATTCGCTACATACACACGGCTAAAACTCTGCCGTATCCTTACTGGAGAAAATATATTCACAACCCGGTATCATTGAAATACACATGAATCGCGGTGTCCTAAAGCAACCAACCTCTCTCGTCGCCTTTCTCCTCTCCACCGATGAACGGTTCAATCGAGCTAACAAACGCATGCCGGTTGGCAATCTGATCAAGTGTCTTTCCACTGCAGTGCAGAGTGGTATACAGAACAAAACAGCACAAAAAACCAAAAAAATAGAAACAGGTCCACGTTCTAGGTAGGGCCGTAACAGTAGAGCCTCCCTCGGTGGACACGGTAGAGTGCCCCCCCCCCCCCCCCCCCAGTGCACAGTAAAGCCCCCCCCCCCATGTGGACAGTAGAGTGCCTGCCCCCGCCCCCCCCCCCCCCCCCCCCCCAGTGGACAGTAGAGCCCCCCCCCAGTGCAAAGTGCCTGCCCCCCCCTCCTAGTGGACAGTAGAGCCCCCCCCCCCTCCCCGTGGACAGTAGAATCCCACCTCGGTGGAATGTGGAGTCTTGAAATGCAATGCAGCATTTTCTGATCAAAAAGCCCCCCCCCTCACAAAATGTGCAGGCAGCGTGTTGTCAGTGTTTCCATTACCCTGAACGCTTCGTTAATGAAAGCGGCTGATTGGTCCGCTCCAAGGCAACGTATTTGACCTATTTATATTATAAACCTGCGAGGAAAGCCTTTACTAACCCAATGGCACCAAGTGACATGAATTCAGCGTCGTGAACACCGCTTCCACCAGCGCTGTGATGACCGCTTCCACCAGCACCTTGACCACCACTTCTACTGCCCACACTGGCACAGGCTTCTGCTGCAAGCCAACAGACGGCGTGCCATTGGAGTGGCCAAGAGACATGCACACGCACACACACCCACACACACCCACGCACGCACGCACGCACACACACACACGCACACACACACACACACACGCACACGCACACGCACACACACACGCACACACACACACACACACACACACACACACACACGCACACACACACACACACACACACATGCAGATGCAACGTATACATGTACACACACACACGGTTTGTTGCAGAAGTTTATTGTCGCCACTGAAACAAACATGGTTCATTTCATACTCGGACGGACCCCTCACTCCTCCAAAATGAACACAGTTTGCAATGCTGGACACCATAAATCAAGTGCATGTACACGTAGTGCATTGTTGAGCAAGTTACGATTTTCGACCTCCCACCCTCCTCCTCCTCTACCACGGATGATGTTCGCTTCAGGGCGACAACATATGACAGCGACCCCTTAGCAATTCTATGACATGTCGGTTGTCCAGGGCCCAAAACAGAGTCAGAACTGCAGTGTTGGCTGGGATCAAACACCAGCTTGCGGTGAGAAGAGGCTCAAATTTTACATTCTATCCACAGCAGATATGGTCCTGTGCTCATGCCGTGTTCAATACCCGAACGGGAATAGGTAACTCAAAACGAAAATAGAACAGCGTACCGGTTTCCTTGCGACTAAAGGTTCACACGAATGCGGCCATCATGCAAAACATCATTTGGAAGTACCAGATCTGTTTGTATTGTGCATCCAACTAACCTGAAGGAAGAGAGGCCGATCTCGGGTCAAACAGCTTTCCACATGCATCCTGCAGGTATTGCAAGAGACCAAGTACACGCAAGCACATGCCCACGCCCACACGCACACGCCCGCACACACACACGCCCACCCGCACGCACACACCCGCACACACCACACACACACACACATACATGTAAATACACACGAGCAAAAGCACACATGCATGCAAACACGCACACGCACAAGCCATAATCGCTGAAGTCAGAGTAGGCTCAAAATGGTTATCTCCTCATTAACATGACGGGAATATGTGGCAAGTTTTAAGAAAATAGAGACATGGTGCAACTTTGTGTGTGAAGAACTCTCGTCCTAAACAGAGATAAACAGAATTACAACAAGGCCTAGTGGAACTTGTCTCATGGTTCGTGCCCCCCCCCCAAAAAACATATGAAGTAAAGCTAGCGGCAGGCGCTACTAACGTAACGTTTATTGCATAGCTGCGGGAATTCAATCAGGTCAAGTTTCTAACCTGGTCAAGGCCCAGCCAGAACATGGCCTGCTCACGGATCATCTGTATATCCGGATTTGAACGTGTACACAGTGGGTAGTCTTCAGCCACTAGGGTGGAAGCGTCCAAGGCGTGCGCACAGCTTGGCGCGCGGCACGTAGATAAGCCATGCTGTAAACACTCCTCGCCCGATGTTTCTCCGCAGGGGCATGGCAATGTGCTGATCACTTCGACCTGCAGGCCCCACTTCCGTACCACTGTGAGCACGATTGCCCGGACTTCATCCAGCGTAGACTTTCCGCTACCGCCGTGTCGGCCCTTGCACTCGACGTACACTTGTAAGCCGTAGCGTGTATAGTGCAGGTGCAGCCACGGCCAATCTCTGTTCCAGCGAAGGCGAACGCTGCACCGTGACAGTGTGGCAGCCGAGCGCTTGTGTGACTTAAGCAGCACCTCCACCACGCATTGCCAATACAGGAACACGGGAAAGTGCATCAACTCATCTCGGTTTGTGTGCTTCATGGACACATAGGCACAGGAACAAGGCGTTTGCGGGTCCGTGCCCATCTCCAGGACGACTGCAGGTACAATAAACTCGTGCTCAGCAGACCTCTCATCCTGCACAATTACCAGGACTGAGAGCCATTCTAGGATTTCAAAAATGAGCTTGAACCCATCACTGCTTGCTCTGACTGCTTGCCACGCCTTAGCATGGTCGCAGTAAGACTGACCCTCGAACATCTTGTTGAGAGCTTTGCGTGCCAGGGACTCCGTCATGAACCCAGAACGATAGCACCGCGCTTCGTGCACTGTGATGTCTCGGTCAGGCTTCATGTAGACAAAGGCATTGACACAGTCCAGGATGAACTGGGGCTCCAGGATGACCGTGTCTTTCAGCTTGAAAGTTGGGAAGTACGCCAGGTGGCCTGCTTCGTGGCAGTACTTCAGCAGCAGCTGTATTTGCCGGTCACTGCAGTCATGTGGAACAGCCTTGACTTGCTTCGCTATGAACTTTGCCTCCTTGAAGGAAATCCAAGGCCAAGTGACCTCCTGCTTGAGCGTGTGTATGGATATGCAGAATCGGAGCCATGGAACAGGGATGTTACGTTGGCTCTTCTGGCAGCGGTCGATGATGGCCTCTCTCAATCGCTGCAGCTCATCTGCTTGTCCTGCACTTCCAGTGGATCTGGTGTTGTCGATTTTGAAGTGCGAAGTGTCGTTCCAGACAAGGTTCTGGTACCGCGTACCTTTTATCTTCTCTTGAAGTAGCTTACAAGGATCAGGCAAATCGGTTTTGTTCCACCTGTCACTCTGACACCCCACTACAAACACATCATCTGCAGCACTCTGGTCTGTGCTGCTGTCAGCTTTCGCATTCAGCAGCAGCATGTCGAGCCAGCCGAGCAGCTGGTCTAGGCGAGTCGCATTGGCCGGTAGAGTGGCCCGCTCGATACATTCTTCCCGGCTGACCTGAAATTCATCGAACTTGGGAAGGGTCTCTAGAAGATCCAGAGAAGAGTTGTATGTGGCAATGAAGGCTGTGTTTTTGGCCATGAAGAGGGGCTGTACGGATTGGTAGACTTGCTGCCCTCCAAGGTCGCGGAATGTGATGACGGTATAGTTGGGCGTGTTGGCCCGGTCAGAGATGTACTTTACCCGGTCTGCGTTGAGAAATCCTGTGATGGTCTCGTGGATTTCCTCGCGCATTGCTGGCCCGTTGCTGCTGCTTCTGCTGCTGCTGCTACTGCTGTCCTCCATAGGTCCTGCATGGGTCCCAGCCACAGGATCCTCTCCTGCTGGGGCTCTCTCTCTGTCATCTTGTGTTGTCTCTTTGTCTTGGGGATGATTCGAAGTGGATGGTTTGCACATCATGGTGATGACGTAGAGTCGACTCAGAGCATCTGGCATGTCTGGGCATTCGATGAATCGACAGTCATCAGAGATGTTTGTAGTTGCGTAGGACGTGCGCATGCCGGGTGTGCTGAGTTCATTCTCATTGTGCATCTTCTCAAGCAACGCCTTCAGCAAGCTGGTCTTTCCAACGCGTGCCGCTCCAAGTATGACCACGTGCAGGAAATGGATGACGGTCGTACCGCCCAACCGGGCTGCCTCCTGCTCTGCTGCTTCGAGTTCACTGATACTTGGCAGAACAGCAGTATCTCCTGGGCACAACGATAAACACAGCACACATCAAAAATGTTGTGTAACTGCAGGTGACATTTACAGGGGCGGATCCAGAGATCTCTACAGGGGGGTTCCGGTTGAACCAAAATTGAACAGCCAAAATATTAGGGCTGAAACGAATGCTCAATGAAGCGAACGAATATTCTTTTTCCGAATACATGCGAAACGAAGAATATTCCGAATATTCTAAACCGTGCAATTTCCATGGATACCTAGTTTTATCCATGGTAACCATAGACCATTAATTGGCATACACCCCAATTACAAGAGAGACATTTGAAAAATCATGTGTCTTGCTGATTATAGCACATCGAAAAAGGCAAGCCTACTTATATTTTGCACCAAATAACCTTGATCGATGTCAAAAAGGCGAGTTTTTGTACAATATTCCTATTCTACTTTAACGAAGATTATTCTTTTTCCGCTTTGCATATTTCGAATATTCGAATAATTCGAATATTCCTTTCAGCCCTACAAAATATTATGGAATCAGATTGTTTTGAAGTTGTGCGGTTGACACTAAGTTGTAATTACGACAATCCGATTGTGTTAGTGGCAATCGCATGCTTTTAAACACACACTACGGAGCCCATTTCTTTGACACAGTATCCGGCTGTGCGGACACCGCAGCACCCTCCGGCGATTGATCCGTGGGTCCAGAGACCACGGAGGTCGACCGCCAATTATTCAACCGAAATATATGCTAGGAATGGCCAAGGCCCACGCGGAGCATCGAAGGAGACCGGAAGCCGGGGGCAAAACGGAACACAATCTCGGGACGTAGATGAGGTAAGGACAGTGGCACGGGACAGACGTAGGAAGGAGAACATGGATGGTATCAGACGACTGACTGGTGGTGAATATGAGTTGGGTGATGATGCGGCGGATGACGAGAATACAGATGACGACGAGGCGGATGACGGCGAGGATACAGATGACGACGAGGCGGGTGATGACAAGGCGGCGGATGAAGACGAGGCGGATGACGGTGAGACGGCTGGTGGTGATGGTGATAAAACGGACGAGGAGGAGTCAGGTGGCAGGGAAGGTGATGGAGCTGATGAGGGTGAAATTCGTAAGAAGTCAGCTGTGTATTTGCATTTGTTATCTCGTCCCGATTGTTTGAGTGTGTATGATGATTCCCACTTCTCTGTACTGTGTCGTGCCCGTTATGTCCAGCAGTTGAAGGTCCTTGAAGCTGTTTGTATTCGTACGCATAAGCCCGATTTGTGTAAGCAAAAAGAACATGTTTTAGCACTTAGGTTATTTTCGTGAGTTTGCACCCCGTGTTCATGAGTTGTTTCTGCACTGTTCATGCCCGTTTGTCACACTTACTCTTTATTTTAGTTCTCACTTTTTGTAATACTTACCACAAGTTACCCGTCATGTGTCACACTTCTTTGGATTTTTAACCTTTGTTTTTCCCTTGATCTCTTTAGTTGCGTATTTCCACTGATGATCGCAACGTGAAAATCGATTTTGGAAACACACAAAACCAAACCTTGAACAAATTGTCATGTTGCGTGGTGATGTGTGCGGCATTCATACTTTTCATTGCTATTATAAGTTACTTTCCCTGTCCATTTGTACTTTCGGAAATTTGTGGCATTTTACGATGCGAAATGCTCTATAGTCACAGGACAAGAGCATCGTCTTCACTTCAGTGACAGAAACAACAACAGCGAAACAGTGTCGACAATAATTATTGTACAATCCTTTCAATGTCATCTAAAACACATCGCTGGCGCAGCACTCCGTTCCTGCGGAGGAACAACTAGTCACTACTGCATGCTGCAGCAGGTAGAGATTACTGACTTTGCTTGGATGTCGGAGCCCTCATCTTCTGAGGAGCTTGAACTCTACGTGTACGGTTCGAAGATCGTTGAAGAGTTTCAGTCCTCGGAACATCTTTTCTCTTCTGCAAAAAACTTGTCCAAGGAATACTGACCACACTACACCCATCCCGAGCAGCAGTGAATGACAGCGCCAATGGAGGTAAGTAATTAGTTTGGATCGTTTCGAAAGATCAAAAAGGAAACAGCCACCCAATGTTGTCTACACAACAGTGTCCGTTCGTAAATCACGGACGTGAACACCAGTACAGACTACTATCCGTACAGACTGTCAGTATCGATCTACCGCACGCGCTCCTTGACTCAGTGACTGCACTGACTGTGAATCTGATCGGAAGGACGCCCTTTTGTGCACAATGATATTTTTCGATATTTCTCAGCCGCACACTTTGCAAAATTTAGGGGGTTCCATGGAACCCCCGGAACCCCCCCCCCCCCCCTGGATCCGCCACTGATTTACAGTTTGTTGTTTCTTTTGTATTACTAACAAGAAATCATACAGTACAGGCAACAGGAATGCAAAATAAGTGAGAGTGCATCTTCACTGCATGCACTCGTATTATGAGAAAGCCCGCTTGAGTCACAATTTTACGGTGTGTCTGAAAGGCATTGCTTCCCGCACAATAACCACTCCATCACCAGAATATTGGCAGACAGGAGACACCTGTTATGGTGTTGCTACAGTTGAAGCACTGGCTTTTAGAGTCCAGGGGCGTCACACACGGTACCACCAGTACCACCATGCTTGTACCACTTTTCGCACCGGATGCTGCGCCCAATTCATCCAAAAAACAAGCAATAAAAGAGCACTAAAATGTGCCCTGTTCACCCAATAATCACTATTTACCAGTGTTGCAAAGAATAGCAAATCACGAACGAATATTCTAACAAATATGCACAGTACGAACGAATATTCTACTATTCTACCCATACAGACGAGCCCATTTCAGCACACTATGCTTCCTTGTTTATTTGAGCCAGCGCGTGCTAAGACATGACCACAGCTTTTGTGGAAAAGTCGAGAAAACGCGATTTGAATTCCGCGACAAAAAAATACAAAGTTCTCCTCGGTAGACTGGACTGTTCTGGATGTAACTCTTTGTTGCAAGTACATGAAAATTTATTCGTTTCAGTTTGGATTCCATGTTGCACTGAGTCTCCTAAAATGGATCGTCAACGATGTATCGAAGGAAGAGCCTAATATACTTCGGAGCGGAAGAAGACGACATCCTCGGGTTCCATGCGCAGGATTAACTATTTTGTGGACTTGCGAAGGAAACAGAAGTCTCAAGTCTCTCAAACTCTCCCACACGGAGCTAGCTTTATGATCCGACATCACGGATTTCTACCGACTCGAAACTAAGCAAAGCGGACTGATACGATTCGAAACTAACCAGGAACTGCTACAAACTACGAAGAAGAACATAAGTATTTCTTGCGAAGGTGCAAGCTACAAACGGCGCGTAAGTCAAACTGGGCAGCATTAGCGGTAAGCGACAATATGTTGACGATGTCGTTTGCTGCTCAATTGCAGTGACTGTTGCACATTCTACGATGCAAGAACGCAGCGAGCGTGCTGCGATGAGCGAATTTAGCCTTTGTACGGAAAGCTGTACACAAAGTGTAGCATTTCGAACATTCGACTTCTGACTCGCACGTTCGAATATTCTGTGCAGCGCAAAAAAAAAGATATTCAATTATTCGAATATTCGCTGCAACACTGCTATTTCCCCTCGGGCTTTTTTGATGCCATTCAACGAAACGTGTAGTGGATAGTCACTACTGCAGGGTTCATAAAGGCACATTTGTCTGTTGTGAAGTCGGGGGTTTGCCCCGTACATTGAATTTTGCATGGCAAGACAAATTCGGAAAATGCAAAAATTGGTTACGGGGTAACTGTTTCCCATGCCCCCCCCCCCCCCCCTCCTACTATTTTGACCTGGCTAGAACCCTGCCATCATATCTTCATGCTAATGGTACTACTTGGGGACATACAGCTCTATTGCTTCCAACTGGACATTTGCTTCGTTAGTTGCTGCTCATCATGAGCAATTTGCTGCTAGCGGCCTAGCATTGCTTGCCAGCTCTTCGAGCTCTTGCATTACGAGACCATTTACTCGAAGTAACACATTGTCTCCAAAGCCAGTCCTTGTTGCCCTGACTGAGTGTGAATATGTGAGGGATTGGATGCTAAATAGTATTCCAACCAGTGATGCACACTAACCCAGTTTTCAAGAACGAATACTCTATCAAATACCAAATCTGGCAACGAACGAATATTCTAGTATTCGTTGAAATTGTTGACGGCCCAGAAACTTCTGCATTGCGCCTGCGCTTTTCGCCTGGGACACCTTCGCATCCGTGGCAGCTACAGCCGTCGAGCAAGTAACATGCCGTCGGGGAAGATTTTCCCGCATTGAGCTCGTAGCCGAGCCATTGAACTCGAGCTTCGTCTCGCAGAGTTTGCATTCAATGTTTGCGCCTCCATCAACTTTCTCGGAGTGCTCCTAAACGGAGCTGCTACGACCAGCTGTGCCAGAAGCCATCACAAAAAACGAACTGGATGTCCAGGCGGTTCTTCAACGTGAAAGAGAGGGGTGAGTTGGACCGAACTAAAGTAGTAAAGAAGAAGGCATTATGGGTTCCCACTTCGCAACAGTACAGTGCACGCACTGTACTCGTACAACTACACGTGTCCTTTGCAACTGTACTACAGTGCCGCCACTGTATTGTTACTACTACTAACTGTTTGGCCATGAACAGGAAAAGCGCCGGAAGTACGAGGAGCGAGTACGTGAAGTTGAGCATGCCTCCTTCGTGCCCGTTGTGCTCTCTGCCTCTGGTGGCTATGGCAAGCATGCCAATGCTCTTTTCACGCGGATCGCCTCTCTCCTGGCTGAGAAGAGTAAGGAGCCATACGGGCAGGTTATCTCCTTGCTGCGCTGCCGCCTTGGGTTTGCCCTGGTGCGTTGTGGTGCTATGTGCCTGCGTGGCTCAAGGAGCATGTTTGCTCCTGCCATGCCTGAGTCCCCTGCTGTGCTAGTGGCGGCGGAGGCACGCATCCAGTGAACCTACACATTGCAGTGATCCTACTGAGTGACAGACTCTGTAAATACTGTATATGATGATTCGTTTTTATATATGTGTTGATTCTTCACAAAATGTGTTATTTTGCCCGTACAAGAGGCTCAGTTTTCCGTGTGAAAAAAAAAAAAACTAACTGTTTGGCGCGCGCTCACACAGGCTGGATTCGTCGTCAAGTACACGTACGGTAACCGCTGTACTGTATGTAGCAAGAAGGACCCATGAGTGTGTGTGATACCCGGTAGCCTAATCGGTAGGGCACTGTCCCGGAAAGACAGGGGTGCTGGGTTCGAATCCCGCTCGTGGATCCTTCTTTTGCAACATTGGCGCCTGGCAATGGCTCGAACCCACGACCCATCGTACCCCCCGCGAGCTAGGTACGGCGTGAGGACACAGCCTGTTGGGGCGGGGGAGCAGTGTAGCAAGAAGGACCCATGAGTGTGTGTGATACCCGGTAGCCTAATCGGTAGGGCACTGTCCCGGAAAGACAGGGGTGCTGGGTTCGAATCCCGCTCGTGGATCCTTCTTTTGCAACATGTAGTCTGTAATCTGTAGCAGCGGCCCTAGCTCTACTGCCGTTAGCGCAGGGTCCACATGTACTCGTAGCATGCATGCCACACATAGAACATGATTGTACAGCTCTTCGAACGAACTTTATTACTATTCGACTGTTCGTGTGCATCACTGGTCATTCGTAACTTTTTGGCGGAAAAGAAGTCTGAGAATTGCTTTGTCACTTACCTGCCTGCAGCTGCTTGGCCTCCTTCATAGAGAGTCAGAAAAAAACAGAGGCACAAATCACACATATTTGTTTAACATGCTCTCTCTCTCTCCCTCTCTCTCTCTCTCTCTCTCTCTCTCCCTCTCTCCCTCTCTCCCTCTCTCCCTCAAAAAACAGAGGCACAAATCACACATATTTGTTTAACATGCTCTCTCTCTCCCTCTCTCTCTCTCCCTCTCTCTCTCTCTCTCTCTCTCTCTCTCTCTCTCTCTCTCTCTCTCTCTCTCTCTCTCTCTCTCTCTCTCTCTCTCTCTCTCTCTCTCTTCCTTAGTTCCGTATCGTATTTTCCGGAACATAAGCCGCAATTTAAGCACTCGTAACCCCCCCCAAAATAAATGTCGGTGTGGCTTCTACTACCATGGTGAAATGAACTGTGATATACAGGATAGATGTTGGTTTTTCCTCACAAAGATGATAGAACAAAGATGACAGGACAAAGATGAACCTAGAG
This sequence comes from Sycon ciliatum, assembly GCF_964019385.1. Lineage (NCBI taxonomy): Eukaryota > Metazoa > Porifera > Calcarea > Leucosolenida > Sycettidae > Sycon > Sycon ciliatum. Next base: position 2,253,892 of record NC_088650.1, read on the forward strand.
CAGTAGAGGCAACGAGATGAACAAGGAACTCACGGCACAGAGTAAGCGCGAATTTTCTGGTTTCAGACCTTGTATTTTTTTGGAAAATACCAGGGCATTTCAATTTAGCACGGGGCACGCGGGATGGGCATAAAAAAGTGCATGGACCTCAGCTTTTCAGAGCAGTAAGAATTGTGAAAATCGGTTGAGTTTGAGCAAGAAGCTGAAAAAAATGCTAGATTGAGTTGTTGTGGCGTTTCCAAGGCATGATAGGAGAGCTTGGAAAGGACATGGAAGTGGCCCTGATGTGCCTATGGAGCTGAGAGTTGTCAGGATGGATTTGTTTGAAATTGTGACATGCATTATACAGTATGACAGGATATACAGGCAGGAGCTGTATAGGCTGAATTTTAATGGGGCCGAAAAGGATTTTGGCCTGCGGATGCTGAAATTTAAAACGTGCTGATAATTTGTAGACTTACAGTATCCAGTGTCCAGTATCACAGTAGTAGATATCAAACTCAACTCACTTACTAAAGCCACAAGTCGCCAAGATACTCAAGACAAGATGCAAACTGGAATAATTCACTGCAGCTGGTTGTCGTCGCAGTGATTTCCAAGTGTCCATTGTACACAGCACGTTCAGCATAGTGCTTGCATTTAGCTCCAACTGTGGCAACAGAGCGACAGGCGAAGCCCTATCCATTTATCAACTGGGCCGTGCGGATACGACTTTGAGTTTGGCATGGGAGTGGCTACACATTTTCCCCTGCTACTAGTGGAGCAGTTATGCCGCGCCCATCATCATCATCATCCTAACCCCAGTTGTCGTTCAGGACCGTACATGTTCGTCGAATCAGTGTTGAAAGAGCAGCGGTTGTTACTGCTGGGCAGATGAAATGGCCCATCCACTACGCGGGCCATACCGCGTCGGAACCATTGTTATGTCATGGTTCGCGAGTTGCGCAAACGCTTGGCAATTTGGCCAGAGCAGTTCGTTAGAAATCGTGGCCAGAGCAGTTCGTTAGAAATCGTGACCAACGTTATCAGAAATCTCGGTGGCAGTTCTGAATTCACCCCCGCGTCTCCAGAGCAGACTTGATAGCGTAGCTGGTCATCCGGAAGACCATTTATCAGTCGGGTTGGTACTTGTTCATCGGATCACTGCTGGCAGAGCAGCTGTTGCTACCGCTGAGGGGACGAGACGCCCCAGCTGCTGCGCGGGCGTGCCGTGGGGAACATTCGACAATCCACGTAACGAACGGAGAGCAGTTTTCAATGCCTCCGAATTCTGACTGCCCACTACAAGGTGCATTGGTGCACCCAGCCCCGCAGGTTCTGACACCACCGTCGCCTGTGGGTGACATCGAATAGCGGCAGCAAATTGCTTTCTGTTGATATGGTTGGTCATTACTCACTACCTACCCTTGCCCCGCCGGGGGCAAGTCATGGTTGCCGTGTGCACGCACGCATTCATGCCGACGTATCTGTGCCTGCCATGCTATACTTTCTGTCCGGCATATGTTGAACAAAAAATGCCTGCGTGCCCCTTTTGAGGCCCGATCAGTGCATTATGGCTTGTGCTTCCATTTACACCACAGTCACCACCGGCCTATGAACTCGCTGGTTGACGCTTTGTTCTGGAGTCTAGTTTTGTTTGCATTGAGCACCTCATTAACAATTCATTCGCGCGGCGGCCTCCCGCATCAACTCTATGGCTCACTGGCCGAGAGTGAGATGGCACCTTGGTGTGGTGATAAGACGTTGTATATCTTGACGCTGTGCACATAACATTGCCTCGCCAGGACTACCAGTATGCTGGCTGATAGCGTGGGCAACCCACCCTCTCCTGGATTGACCATCAGTCTACTATCGTCGCCTCGTTCGGTGTTACCTGGGCCCTTCTCTTTTGGGGAAACTTGGCCAACAAACGTAATGTGCTCAAAGGCTCGCTGACAATGATGTGCAAGTTTACGCCAACAACCATTACGCGTCCCACCAAGATAAATCGGGCAGGAGGAAAGTGCTCTATGGCTTGGATCCCCAGCTTGCACGTGCATACGCACCAGATGTGATCTGGAGGCGCATTATGCATGGCTCAGCGCCGGGCAGGCTAGTAGCCAATAGAATGAGCTAGCCTGGAACTGATGGCCACCGTTTGCGCTTTCCCAGGCCAGTATCAGTGTTAGTGATTGGTATGTGGGCCAACGCCAGCATCTTAGAGCAGTGTGAGTGCGTAGTCCGCAGGTATGGCAGTGGTGAGGATATGGACGTGTGCTGCGTGCTGTGCATATGTGGATGTGCACGTGGCAGGCGTGTATGCTATCGTGTGAAGTGATGGATGAGGTGCAGAAGTGCAGGTGGTGAGAGTTTGTGGCTACTGCTAGAGTGGCTAAGGCGAAAGCAGCCATCAGGGCGGGGCAATATGGCCTGTTCGCTGGTACGGCATGTGCTTTTCTAGGTCGACAAGCTGTATGCAGTGTTGGCGACGATCGGGCCAGTAAGTGGGCTCATGCGAGCAGCTTGTGGTGGTCTACGGGCGTATATTTTCTGTCACATGAATGCGAGGCGGTCGAGAGAACGCTGGTGCGTGCTTATGAGCGTGTGTGCGTGATGGTGGTGTGTGCGTGGTGGTGGTGTGTGCGTGTGTGTGTGTGTGTGTGTGTGTGTGTGTGTGTGTGTGTGTGTGCGACGTGCATGTCGGTGTGTGTGTGTGGGCGTTCTTGGCGAGCTTGTATGAGGTTATACGCATGTGTAGGAAGAGAATATACGGATGTCTAAGAGGCGAGAGAGTTCTCGTGAATACTGTGAAAGCCACAGTTTATACTGCTTTGCTAGCCGGTACCGTGTACCCTGGTCAGAGCAATTCATGAGGTAGCGGCGGCATCATATGATTATGCATAGGTATAATGCTGAGGGTACGAATACACCTTCCGTAGTGGGGGTGCCATGGCTTCTACGTTTATCATCTTTTTAGGTGCAAGCGGGCATCATATCGTATGCGTGTGGTGTGACGCCTAATGCCAGGCAGTTGTGTGAGTTCTTGGCCTCGATGGTCGTTCGTTTGCCCTCGCTGGGCAGTATAATTTCGGCCCGAGCGGGGAGTTTGCTTTTCCCTTGGCAGGCAGGTTGTCGGCCTCGGTGGCTGTTTGTTTGCTCAATAGGCAGTATGATTCAGCCCTCGGTGGCTGTTTGTTTGCTCAATAGGCAGTATGATTCAGCCCTCGGTGGCTGTTTGTTTGCTCAATAGGCAGTATGATCCAGCCCTAGGTGGCTGTTTGTTTGCTCAATAGGCAGTATGATTCAGCCTTCGGCGGGCAGTATATAATAGGCCCATGGTGGGCAGCATGCTTTGGCCCTCGGTGGATACTACGCTTTGGCCCTCGGTGGGTACTACGCTTTGGCCCTCGGTGGGTACTACGCTTTGGCCCTCGGTGGGTACTACCCTTTGGCCCTCGGTGGGTACTACGCTTTGGCCCTCGGTGGGTACCACGCTTTGGCCCTCGGTGGGTACTACGCTTTGGCCCTCGGTGGGTACTACGCTTAAGCCCTCGGTGGGCAGGCTATTGGCCTCGACTTCCGTTGTGCGCCCTCGGTTGGGTGGAATGCTTTAGCCTTCGGTAGATAGGTTGCTGGCCTTGGCGGCCGTTCGCGCGACCTCAATTGGGCTATACGCTCATTCTTGCGCCCTCGGTCGGGCTATAATCATGTGCCCTCGATCTGGCTATAATCGTGCGCCCTCGGTCGGGCTATAATCATGCGCCCTCGGTTGGCCTATAATCATGCCACTCGGTCGGGATAACCATGCGCCCTCGGTCGGGCTATAATCATGCGCCCTCGGTCGGGCTATAACCATGCGCCCTCGGTCGGGCTATAACCATGCGCCCTCGGTCGGGCTATAATCGTGCGCCCTCGGTCGGGCTATAATCGTGCACCCTCGGTCGGGCTATAATCGTGCGCCCTCGGTCGGGCTATAATCGTGCGCCCTCGGTCGGGCTATAATCGTGCGCCCTCGGTCGGGCTATAATCGTGCGCCCTCGGTCGGGCTATAATCGTGCGCCCTCGGTCGGGCTATAATCGTGCGCCCTCGGTCAAGCTATAATCGTGCGCCCTCGGTCGGGCTATAATCGTGCGCCCTCGGTCGGGCTATAATCGTGCGCCCTCGGTCGGGCTATAATCCTGCGCCCTCGGTCGGGCTATAATCGTGCGCCCTCGGTCGGGCTATAATCGTGCGCCCTCGGTCGGGCTATAATCGTGCGACCTCGGTCGGGCTATAATCGTGCGCCCTCGGTCGGTCTATAATCGTGCGCCCTCGGTCGGGCTATAATCGTGCGCCCTCGGTCGGGCTATAATCGTGCGCCCTCGGTCGGGCTATAATCGTGCGCCCTCGGTCGGGCTATAATCGTGCGCCCTCGGTCGGGCTATAATCGTGCGCCCTCGGTCGGGCTATAATCGTGCGCCCTCGGTCGGGCTATAATCGTGCGCCCTCGGTCGGGCTATAATCGTGCGCCCTCGGTCGGGCTATAATCGTGCGCCCTCGGTCGGGCTATAATCGTGCGCCCTCGGTCGGGCTATAATCGTACGCCCTCGGTCGGGCTATAATCGTGCGCCGTCGGTCGGGCTATAATCATGCGCCCTGGGTCGGGCTATAATCATGCGCCCTCCGTCGGGCTATAATCATGCAGCGGGCAGGTTGCCGGCCACGTCGGCCATTTGTACGCCCTCTGGTCTAACATCAAATACTATTATATTTAATATCTTTAATCAAGTTGAAGTCATGGCAACCCCCAAACCTATGTGTTGATTGCTTGTGAGTGCGTGCGTGATTACGTCGTTGTACGCACAGACGGGGCGTGGTAGTGTCTGCAATTATGTTTGCGCATATGTATGTGTGTGTGTGTGTGTGTGTGTGTGTGTGTGTGTGTGTGTGTGTGTGTGTGTGTGTGTGTGTGTGCGTGTGTGTGCGCGTATGCAGAGGTATGCTCGCAGACCTGGGTGTATACCCGTGGGCCTGGGTTTTTAATTTTTAAATTGCCATTTGAAAAATATCCCACACACTACATTTGCAGCGCGCACTTTCAACACCGGCACTTTTGCTCGTGTGCAAAGTATAATCGTGAAAACAAGGGCCCCGGCCAAGTTCAAAAATCAGTTGCAAGCGTGTGTCCTAGTTTATCGTATGCGAGCAAATATCCTTGGAAATGTACGATAAAAATGAGTTTGGACGTCGTGTGAATGGCCTACTTGATCCGCCAAGTTAAAGTTGCCACTTATCTTCACTCTTGTCGCAAAACGAAAAAATACAAATACTCGAAGCATGCCACGATCAGAAAACTGTAAATATACAAAATTTCGGCGCTGCAAAATTTCGGCACTTCACAATTTGTGACATTTTGGCGCCGATTTATTTTTGGCGTGGGGTAGAGGGCATGGTATAGTGCGACAGATGCTGTGAAAAATTTCATCGGCGTTTTAATTTAGGCTTTTTGGGTCGGTGCCGAATATAGCCGAAATTAAATAGCTGCCGAAAATTTGTATATTTACATTATCAGATACTTTACATGTCAGAAAGCTACTCAGCCGAAAATCCTAGCAAGTTACACGTCCTCCTCGCCACTATCGTCGCTGGAGGATGAGCTCAAAACATTCAATCCAGACATATGCTGCACGTTTCAAAGCTTGTTCCACTTCACGCTCAAAGCCAGTCACCTGTCGTGCCTGTCATCTTGCCGCTCAGAAGCTAAGTGAGAGTACCCGTGTGGTGGCTGTATGTGTTATCCCCGTTCGTCGCAATAATGCCTTTGTTTGAAACAAAAAGGCAACAGCACATCACTGTCAGTTTTTCATATCGCCTCTTGCACTTGTCGTACTTACTGATCAGCACCCACGCAAGCCGCTGGGCTGGTGCATGTAGTGCAGTGATAGCTTCTGCTTGATGTAGCACCTGTGTGTACTGCACCTAACGTCTTGCACCAGTGTCGCACTGACTCTGGAGCAGGCGTAGCTCTTTTCTGCGAGATCCCTGCAAGTAGTTTGCACGAGAGTTTCCCTCAGGAGTTGGTGTTTATTTTGATCAGCTCCTTTTCCAGGTCGTCTGTGAGCTTCAGAGTTTGTCCGCCGGATTGGTCTCGTATTCTGGAGATGTCGATATGATCTGTAGTCTCTTCGTCGGGGATTTGCTGGTGATAACTCTTCACTAGACGCTGTACAGTGCGAGTACTCAAATTCAAGCTAGCGATGCGCTTTTTCAGCTTTTCTATACCTCCCCGCGGAAAACCATCCTTGCTACCAGACAGCTGGAAGCAGGCAGAAACTATATTCGCCATCGCTTTGAAGTGTGAACATCCTGACCTGTTTTACGGACTGGAGCGGATGTTGCAGCCTTTTATTGCGGTGACGGAAGTGTTCGCCGGTGGCAGCTCCAGTCAAAAAATTCAAACGAACCGATTACAACTTCTGTGGTGGTTTGTGCTGCCATGTTGTCGGATGCAATGGTCTATGGTTATGTTCGGATGGTGAATCGGTGGTTCCATGCGGTGTGACACAGGCAGAACACCGAAAAATCCAGTGCGAAGATAAGCGCCAATTGTGATTTGCGGACCAAGTATTAGCAAACATCACTTGTCTAGTGAGAAAGTGCCTTTCCTTCGTACACTGTATATTCACCATCATACTTTATTCCAACAGGAGTGCATGAAACATTTGGAAATTTGAGAAAAGTCACAAAAGGAGGCGCAGTTTACTGTGCATTCTCCGTATCCTTGTTGAAATCGCACGCACTGGAATAATAAAATAAAAAACACTCGTTGTGGTCATGACGAGTAGACCCCTCCGAACTCATCAAACACCAGTGTGCTTCGCGTGGTCAGGATGGGATTCTAACACAGTTTCCTCATTCGTTTTGCCGTTTCACAGCTTGCAAATGGTCCCAATTATCACATGCACTTGGCGTCTGGTTGATCAAATGCAGTGGTACCCTACAAAGCCGGCCGTCACCAAATTTAGCGCTTGGTGCACAGAATAGGATATAGTTAAGGTAAATTGCTGCATTCATCCCCCCCCCCCCATATATCCACAACCATGCAGTGGCGTGTCCAGCACTTGGCTGAGGGGGTCGCGGTCGGGGGAGATGACATGGTGCACATGACTGTAATGATGTATGTCACGCACCTAGCTATCCAACATTACAAAATTATTACATGCCAGGTATTTCTTCCAGACCTACACTATACAGATTAAAGTTTCAGACATGGCACGTGCTTGTTGCCAGGAGACGGCCAATGAGCGGCCCGAATAAGCAGTCAAGATCAGTCGATCTTGACCGCTTAGCCGGTCAAGAACAGCAGTCGTACAGCATCGCGCCGCACATGCGCATTTACCATTTTTCAAAGTCCTTGCCTTGGGCAACATCTCCGACGAGGACTAAAAATTTGTCTCCCTTCTCCAAAATTATTATATACTCACTACTGTCTTGAACGTCTGCAGGGAGACCAGAAACGCCAACCGACCTTGCAGCCTGTCCTGTTTCTCGCGGCGAAACGTACACAAGGGAAGCAGACCTCCACAAGTACATTTTGTACCTGCCCTAAGGCTGCAGCTTCTCAGCACTCGCATTTGAACCTTACTCTGGCAATCATCTAACTCGAAGAACGGGTTTATTCCGAATCCGTCATATTACTGGTACTAACGTTACTACTGCCTTCACTGTACTTGAATACTTTCATCTCAAAACTGGAAAGTCCCGACCAAACAAATAGCTGTTTGTGATGGTCACTGCACACAATGTGACATCAACTCATTTGCCGTCAAGGCTTTCTTTCTGTTTGAATCTCTCTACTGTACTGGGCCTTGTTGTTTGTGAGGTGGGCCTTGTCTGAAACGCAATCCTACACAGTTGCGTCGGGCATGCCGCTCTGATCAGGCCCTCGGTCATGTGAGTGATCTTGCCCTCGGTCGCGACGCCCTCGGGGCTACGCCCCTTGGGCGTCGCGACCTCGGGCAAGATCACTCACAGACCTCGGGCCTGATCAGAGCATCATGCCCTCGCAACTGTGTAGGATTATGTATATCTCATGCTCAGTTACTACAGTGCGTATCGGTTATAGCGTGGTCGTGTAAAAGAATATACTACTTACAAGAATGACCTCTCATATTTTCATAATCATAACATGGGTTTCAAGTGAACATTTATTCTTACTTCCTCCGCATCATTAAAATTGCCGCTTCCCAGAGCGATTTTTCGAATGTATTTTGTCCACTCGAAGGGCAAAGAAATCAGTTAGAAATTGAGGCAGGGCATTGTCGACGGACCAAGCTTTAGTTTGTGGCCTCCCGCTTCGCTGCACTTGCAGCTAAGGTCGACGTCTTCATCAGAGTTTGGGGCAGGCCCTTCGGCACTCAGCAATGTGCTGAACAAGACGTGCGTTCAAATTCAGGTAAAGAAACTTCGTTTTCAAGCGATCCATGCCTCCAGGTGGCAGGCGATGAAGGCAAGCTAGCATTTTTCAAGTACACTGTAACGATCTTCCAGCGGGATAGGGTAAGTAGTTCCGCAACTTCTTTCCTTGGCAAGCGCTTCGCTAATTTTGTTGGTGTTTTCGGACCTGCTACCTTCGTAGCAACATGCGACACAAGTAGCGCATTTTAGGAATTTGAGAACACTTTGTTCTTGCAATCGTCAACTTCAGCATTTCGTATTCAGAAGAGATACCAGGATTCTTATACCCGAGCTTGCAGTCTTGATAAATACCCACGCGAACGATATGGGACGGCACGAACTCCAGAAAAACGATATGCGCTCTGGGGCGAAAGAGTGCGGAGCACGATGAATTTGCTTGGTGCGGAAGAGAGCTCCGACAAAGTCCGAGACCACCACGGCTTTAGTAACAAGTAGAGATTGCGCAGGAAGGGTCGCACCAATGCTCGAACACAGAAAACAGCGATTCCGACGGTCTGACTAAGATGAGCCAAGTCACAAACATTGCGATGTGCGCAGCGACAATTTTAATGACGCGGAGGAAGTACAAGCAATGTTATCGCATTGTAGAATATATCGGTCCTAAAGCTGTGTTCACAACTGGCGCGTGTACGCGGTACGCTTGCGGTTCATGCGTGCCCAAACGCGCGCTCAGGCTTTCACAAAAAAACAGCAATCCGAGTCGTAGTTAGCGCGTACGACACCTTCGAGTACTAATTTTTTGACCCCGCCAGTCAAGGTGACTGGCATGTACGCTGGTACGCGCCTGATACGCGTTGAAAATTCCAACATGTTGGAAGTTCCATTCCGACGCGTTTCCGTACGCATGGCGCCCCAAAAGCCAGCAAAATACGCACAAACACGTGGTTTCACGCGTACACGCGCCAGTTGTGAACACAGCTTAAGAATGGACTTTGTGTAGCAAAACATACCAGATTGGTACAAAGTGTATCGCCTGTAGATGAGTGTAGTAATAACATCTGTCCAATGCAGTTCTGCTCCGACTCGCATTGCATTGTAGTGCTCCAGGTTCAACTGTTCTTGTCATGTATCTCATGCTGCATAGCCACATGGCAAGCGTATGAGACTATGAACACCCGCATGCACAGCAGAGATACGTTGTATGTATGATGACCATCCTGTGTCTGCGCACATGTATCTGATATGTCACACTTGACTTATCGCGAGCAAGAAATATTGCAAGTAAGAATAGAAGTCGTTTTTCAAACACCCACGCTATAACCGATACCTACTGTACATTGTACAATCATCAGTCATGTTACTTGTACAGTGCATCCTTGCACACTTTTTATTGGAGCATATCATGCTGTTCTTCATTATGTTTTGGCTGCTCACTGACAACCGGTACTGGTACCTCCGCGTCGGGCGGAATGTCAGTTCGTTCCGAACTGGACTGGCAACGACTTGATCACTCCCACTGTTTCCTGTTGGAACAGGAATTGCGCCGTCGCAAGAACGCTTTGCAAAAATCCATCAAGGCTGCTGCTGGCCAGAGCTTGTATTCTTTGGTCCATGGATGTCGCTGAGACTTCGCAGAAAAGTCTTCAAGTCAACCAATTCGCGATTCGAATCTGGAGGGGATCATCCTCAAAACAACGTTGTACACCGTTGCGAAAAGAGGCGCTTGACGATCACAAGCTTTGTTTTTGTCCCACTTGGGCAGCGCTGCGTTCAGCACATCACTGCACGCCTTTCTCAAGACGCATCGAGCGTGTCCTGGAATCTGTACAAAAGCATAGAGCTCGTACAGAGTCGATCATTTCTTTCACAGTGCAATCAATGCCGCTCACACACCGACGGTCCGTGCAACTAGTTTTGGACGCTGCTTCCCACCGCATAGAGTCTACCGCCTGTGCACATGGTGCATGTAGCAACCTGGTGTTTTTTCAAACCCAGGTCGAAATTTTTTGAGGGGGGGGGGTGGTAGCATGCCCCCCCCCCCCCCCCCCCCCCCCCGTAAACCCGCCAATGCCATGTGATAGGGACCATTAGCAAACCGTGAAACTGCAACGCGAAGGGGGAGCTGGGTTAGAGTCCCGTCCTGAGCACGCGAAACATACTTGTGTTTGACAAGTTCGGAGGGGTCTACTCGTCATGACCGCAACAAGTGGGTTTTAGTCAAGTACGTGCGAATTCAACCATGATACGGAGAATAGCACCGTAAATCGCGCCTCGTTTGGTCTTTGCTATTTTCTTCAAATTTCGAAGAATGTCTCACCCATTCTTGTTGGAATAAATACGATGGCGGAACGTACCAAACAACCAGTAGGACCATTGATTTTGCCATAACCGTTACTAACATGACACAGAACAGGATCGAGGGTAACCACAGTGCCAACATTTATGCTTGTTCAAGACAAACTTCAGCTTGCTCGCTCATTTATGTTTTGGCATGGACCTCGTGAACACAACCCTTTGCTGCACCCATCCATCGGCGATGTGGCTGTCATGGGGTTTCTTTCACTTTCATTCGGGTAAAAAAAAGTCAGGCTGAGAATTGTTCTCAAGGAAAAGTTCGCAAAAAATAATAGCCAGTAAAAATATCAGAAAACTGTTTGAAACTGGAAAGCAGCCGACTCGCGTAGACGGGTTGGGAACGCGAGAAGCTAATCCTCAACCACGCCGTGTTTCACGTGCGTTACGATGAACTCATTACCCCCGTTGACGTTTCACGGCTTGCTAATGGTCCCTAATAGTTCACCCAGCCCCCCCCCCCCCCCTGTTCAATCTCAGGCTGGCTAGGACCATGGAGACAATATCGTTATTTCGTACTCGGACCCCTCCCCCCCCCCCCCCCACTCTGAAACGAACGCAGCTTGCTATGCTGGACGACGATAATCGCATGCATGTACAAGTACAATGTACAGTGTCGGTCGAGTTGTGATTTTGGCTCGCACCCCTACACCCCCCCCCCCCCCCCCCCCAACACAAATGATGCTCTCGTTTCAGAGACGACAAAAAACTTTTGCGAAAATGAAAACTGTACAAGCTCACGCGCCCACAGACTCGTAGTACATGCCTCGTACGGTATGACTCATCATCTCCAGAAAAGTCAACAAAACAAAACATTCCGCCATGGCCAGACCAAGCGGAGTTACACACTCTCGTGTTTATGTACTCTTGATCTCATGGACAGCTGTCCAAATGTAGGACATGATGGTGGTAGGTGCACCTCACGTGACTCACGTGACACCTAGTCACTGCATAGTTCAACCAATCAAATGTACGACACGCTGTAATGTTTACTGTAGACACACAGTACATCTAAATTCAGTCACTCACAGTCAAGTCTACTGTACATACCTTCGCACTCTCGTGATCCACCAGCAACTGCACACATCCCTCATTCTTCTTTTGCCTGGCTAGGTCCAACGCTGTTCTCCCTTCCTGAGTAACTCAGCAACACATCACAGGAACAACAGAAAATCATTTTTGAGAAAATTCGTTCCAATTTTACAAAAACGAAAACACAACGAAGGCCAAGGACATAATCTACAACGAGACGAAATCAATCTCTCCACAAGACGAGTTACATGTACAGAACAAGTCTCTCCTTCCTCAGCAACATTGCTACTCCATGCATCCACAGTAAAAACTCCAGTTCATGCCTCGACAAATTTGAATTTTTTACAGATTTCTACTCAAACGAAAATATCCATGACGAGAGGAAGGCGTCCACAGCGCCTGCTCCACGTCAGGAACAACAGCATGTCTTCTGCGTACTCGTTACAATAACAACAACCCTTCACTCCTCACTCGTTCCAACAAACACCATCAAACAGTCTTCTACTCCTTCACAAACTGATTTCAAAAATTGAACCACAGAGTGAAAATGACCACGTGGCGATATTGTACGCATGATGTCATCGAGTACGGTATTGTAAAAACTGGTACACATTTCTGACAAGAGGAGAGGAGAGGAGAGTTGTGGTAGTTGTGTGTGAGAGAGAGAGAGCGAGGGGCAGAGAGAGAGCGAGGGGCAGAGAGAGAGAGGCAGGACACTGGACAGCTACAGGTGAGAAGGACGAGTAGAAACTGTTCACTTCACAACAACACACAATCAAAATACTTACACCGTCACGCAGTGTGGTATCCAAGGTGACACCGTCACTGTCATGTGACAGCATCACCTTGACAACGTTGATCTTGTTCCAGTCGACTGCATAGTGAAGTGGAGTCCATCGTAACTGTAGAGAAAGAGAGAATGTGATGAGTATTGCTATACAACCATTACACTAACTACTACAACCACACACCGACACAGACCTGGACAACTAGAACAAACGCATCAACACACACATACACATACACATACCCCCCCCCCCCACACACACACACGTGCACTTGCACACACTCACACACATACGCACGGGCGCACATGCACATACACACGCACATGCACACACACATGCACATACATGTACACAC
>NC_088650.1:2269295-2311795 GCF_964019385.1 Sycon ciliatum
CAACAAAGAAGAAAACGCCAGGTCGAAGAAAGGTCGCCACACAAAATGAATGGAACAACTTCAACTTCAACTTGACAAGCACGAACAGTTACAACAGCAAACACTTGATATTTGAACATTCTTCATGCCAATCGCAACTAGAAATATCTATACATCCTCTTGCTCGTCAAGTCTACCTTCGTTACAAAGAACTGAAATGTACTTCGCCTACAAGAGGTCAATCAGTAGGTCCCTGAATGGCCGTCACGTTGCGACACGAGACAAGGACAAGGACAAAGGTGGAGACCGACGACACGACAGTACTAACGAAAATATGGGAAGTAAACGAAGAGAAAGAGATGGAGTGCCTCCATTTGTAACTTACATTCCTTGTTGGAGAAACGTTGATGACAGTGAAAACGATCTACTTTTCTCTTCTTTCTCGCTAAGTGTAGGAAACATGATGAACTTCTCTGGTCTATTGAGAGTTCTGAAAATGGTCTATTCAGTTTCTAACTTGCCATACGGATAAAGTCACCGTTGAACTTCTCATAGACGAACATGACTACAAGTAGTGAGTCTAAAGGGAAGAGCTGAATTGAAGAAAGTCATCCTTGCCGTTTGTTAAACTTTGCCTTCAAGTAGCAGTGAAGAGAAAAGAAGAAACTTGACGCGGAAGTCCGGAAGGCCTACGCCTGCAAGAAGGTACTTAGTCCGGGATCCGGATTCTGAGAAATCAATTTTTCGCAGTAGGTGTGCCACTTTGGAAGGAGGATTTGGGCATGGTCCAGTTAGATAGGGAAGGGGTTTGGTAGCATGGATTCACTTGTCGGACTCCTGAAAGCTGTGCCATAAGCTTGCTACGAGGGGGTTTTCATGGCAATTTCTCCTCGCCGATTTCAAGATCTTCGTGCACCTGAGCATTGATTGGGCACGCTCACATGAAGCATTTTACGCGCAGCGAGGGAAATGCATCAGTACAGTACAGTATTTTTGAATTATTTCAAAAAGTTGTCAACACTAGTAATAGCACTCGACTCGTCTCGACTCGAGTGAAGGATTACTTATTAGTGGTGTCGAGTCTGAAGCCCGAGCCAATGCTGTAGTTGCTGAAGCCCCATCCTATGGAATACTACCAACTCCCCGGCACAAGGTGAGCCAGTATTTTGTCTTGAATCACGAACTTGAAAAATAAATTTCGTTTGATATCAATATTCAATGTTCAATAACAATGCACTTCTGTGTTGGTACACTGATTCTGGTATCCAATGAAAAGAACAAAATAACTAAGTTACTTGTCAGTATGTGTCCTCGCTGCATCTCTCTCAAGAAATAGTCGTTCAGTTCATCACTAGAATAATTGTCAGTAGATAATTATTATCAGTACATGATGATATGTTGCAATGATGCGCACATCCAGGTAAAATGTTTTAAAATAGATCATCATGTACTGATAATTAATCTACTGACAATTATTCTAGTGATGAACTGAAAGAATATTTCAAAAAAGTAATACAATAGTATCTCACACATACAGTAGTGCATGGCACATAGATGATGACACAGCAACGACATAGCTCGATTGCGACGTACGTTTCGTCCCCGCTGGACTCATCAGGCAATCTTCTTCTTGGATGTCTTCATACGGAGCTTGACTCGGGAGAATGAAGTTGAAGACACTGCAGCTGTACTTATGGTTGATAAATATGGTGGTAAAGACACACCTGGCAGCATGGCGGTAAACACACGCCTGCCCACACACTGTGTCATCATCTATGTGCCATGCGCTACTTGATGTACCAGCCTGCTATGCCGGATACCGCCAGCCATGCATCGACCAGGCGCCAGGCGCGAACTGATGGTGGTGGTGAGAAGGAGAGCTCTGTGCCAGAACTTTGCAGCCTAGAGAGCGTGTGTGGGCAGGCGTGTGTTTACCGCCATGCTGCCAGGTGTGTCTTTACCACCATATTTATCAACCATAAGTACAGCTGCAGTGTCTTCAACTTCATTCACACATACAATGTTTATCAATATACAAAAGGAATATGCTGCAATGATTCGCGCATCCTGGTAAAATAGTTAAAAAGTAGTACAATTCTACACTGTATATTACACAAACTGTTTCTCAATTATGATGATATGCTGCAATGATGCCGTGCACGTGCGCACATCCAGCCCACAGTGTCTGTGTAGCACTGGCCGTGCATGGAAAAACGGTCGTAGGTGGTCGGTAAAACGAGAGGTCGCTTACACCAGGTTTTACTGTAGCACAATAGTACACACAATGTTTATCCACATACAAAATCTAGGAATATCTGGGAATATTGCCACATGGCATGTATGTTAGTTGTAGGGCCTTGCTGTCACTGTTAGTTTTCTAACTTGATTCATTCTTGTATGTCTAATTTCTCCCTTTACAATATGGCAGCTGCGCAGGGAATTCAAACTGACGCACAGTCACTATCAACGTTATCATTGCTGAGATCATCACTCGTACACGCAGCTGATCCATCACTATCGGACACACATGAGTCGTCGCAATCTGAGTTTGGCTGGGCATGATTGGACTCAGTTTCCAGTTGCGATACGTCAACGGACGTACTTTGCTGTGGTGGTTGCTCTGGCCTACTGTTGAGCGGATTTGCGCATGCAGTTTCGCAGCGGCAGATGTCAGTGCACGCAAGAGATGACTTCTTGCATGAGCAGCGTTGAGTGTCACACACTCCTCGGCACCCGCAGCTGATGAGGCTCTGAAGTTCTTTTGGCACTGCCTGCTGTTCCGTCCAATTCACAGCGACTTTGCCTGAGGGAAGAAACAAACATTGTCACAGACAGTTAATTTATTCCTCGCGTATATTTGTGCAGTAGACAGTCAACGCTTCCGGCTGGTTGACCGTGCTTCCTCTCAAGCAGGAAGGTTATGACATGTCGGCGGTCCAGTTCCGCGATCAGTTGGCCATTCGCTATGGCCAGGAGCCGAACGCTCTCCCGTCGCATTGCGATGGCTGTGGAGCTGCTTTCTCTCTACAGCATGGTCTGGATTGCATGAAGGGTGGGCTCATCAAGCGCGGGCACAACGATGTCCGCGACTTCGATGCCCGGCTGGCAGACGTTGCATGGGGAGGTGTGGCTGTCAAGCCGGTGATGGTACCTGTGCAGGATGGCAACAACCGCCCCACACTGCAGGCGGATTGGCTGGTCCGGGGAGTTTGGGAAGGAGACAGGGTGGCGTACTTTGACAACCGCATCGTGGATGCCGACGCACCCAGCTACGTCCGCTCGAACCTCTCTTGGAACGCCGTATCCAACAGTGCTGCCTCTTCCAAGAAGAGAAAGTACAAGGCGGCCGCAGAGGAGCTGCGAGCATCCTTCACCCCGCTGGTCTGCTCAACTGATGGTGCACTGCACACAGAGTACCGTGCGTATCAACGGCGACTTGCTATGCGCCTTGCCTCCAGGTGGGACAAGTCCTACAGCAACGTCATGTCCTGGGTGCGGACCAACCGTCAGTTTGCTGTTTTCCGGGCTGTCGACCTTCGTCTCCGGGGTTCACGTCGTCGTCTCAGTGGGCTGGCAATTTGCGATGGTGTCGGCCTTGGCGTTGGCCGTTAACATTCATGCGTATGGCACTTGTTGTTGTTGTGTGTGTGTGTGTGTGTGTGTGTGTGTGTGTGTGTGTGTGTGTGTGTGTGTGTTTGTTTTCTTTCCTTTTCTTTTCAGCTGTCATTTGCCCTGATCATGCCTCATGCGTGTTTCACAGCATAGTACGTTTCCGCTCATTTTCTTCTTCAACACACGCTAGCTGTATTACTTTGTTCTTGCCCGTACAAGAGGCTTTTCCACCCGTAGACAGTCATAGATATCTGGTTAAATGGGAAGGGCAGCACTGTATCCTATATCCTTTTATCTGCTAATTACAATTCTTTCAACCTTGCAGTATGTTTCTCAATATCCGCAGACTCCACTGTAGCCTTTGTAGACGCGTACCATACCATAACAATTACACAAGTGTAAATTTCCTCATGCATAACTTGATCCAAAGTTGGGTACATTACCGGTGCTAATTATTTATCGGAACAACTTACCGTCGCTGTCTTGAATCCATCCTCTGCCGATGGGCGTAGGCACATCGGGCTTCGGTTGCAAAGCCAGTCG
The DNA here is from genome assembly GCF_964019385.1 of Sycon ciliatum. Taxonomy (NCBI): domain Eukaryota; kingdom Metazoa; phylum Porifera; class Calcarea; order Leucosolenida; family Sycettidae; genus Sycon; species Sycon ciliatum. The sequence goes on from NC_088650.1 coordinate 2,273,430, forward strand.
CCACACAGTAGCCTGGTAATTAGCGCGTGCTGTGTGGACATTATGTAGCTCTAACACATCTCCAGTGCGTAAGCAAACAGCCTTCCAGCTTGGAAGGTTCCAGAACCTTGAACCTTCCAAGCTGGAAGGTCCAATCAGTGGCCAGAGCCAGTACTACTACCAGGTAGTATCATCAGGCGATGTTTTATGGCTCTACCATCAGGGGAAATGGAAAGAGGAAGGCACACGGGAGAGACCTATCTGGAGCTGAATGACCTGAACTACTTTCGGAAAGGACAGCGACGAACGAAAAACCAGGACGTTGCATAGAAGCAAGTAATTCCTTCAAAGAAATCCACGCCGAGCATCGCCTTTTGAAAAGTTTTTGAATTGTGGCGTCGTTTTCTTCTTCCTTTCCTAGTCAGAGGTGTTTCACATTTTTGCGCGCGCTCTCTTTTCTCTCAATGGTTGCATTCATGATTTTTCGCCCAGTGAGCCAAAAATATTACGATATCTCCTGCCTGAAATTGTCGATTTGTCGTCGGATATATTCCCTTCTCCTGAGGCTATGACACAGCTTTGAGATGTCCGACAACTTCAGGCATACTCACTGTTAGGTACTTGAAGGGTTGGCGAAGAGTTTTTGTGCTCCCTACGAAGTGGTACCCAAATTTTCGATTTCGAGATCGGGATCCCGGACTAACTCAGCTGCTCGACGGAATGGTGCAGCGAAGGAGTAACTCACTGTTTGAACTTTGGACTTTGATCTACAGGTCATGAACCGCTACTGAACGATCCACGGTTGCTAACTAGACCGATAGGATGTAGCACTCAGTGCGAGAACAAGGTCAGGGAGTGAATCGAATGATTCAGTCGCTAACGTGAGCAAATACACCCATTATGTCAACCAGGTCAGTTAGTGCAGTACCTGACGCATTTCTACCAAGCATGTGCACACACGCTAGCTCTCAACCGTGTCACTCAGCCTGATGACCTAGCTCTGGAGTAGGCATAGTCACAATGTGCAATATCAGTGATACTAATGCTGTAGGGGATTTCAAATAGACCTATAGCACATAATTGTATTTTTACTTACTGAGTGAGTTGTCCGTTCCTTTAAAGATCTTCTTCAAACGTTGGCTGAGTGGGCTGACTGGAACAAGTAGGTCGTTGAGAGAAGGAGAGCGTTATGCTGAACTTGTTGTTCACTGAGAGAGCGTTATGCTGAACTTGTTATTCACTGAGAGAGCGTTGTGCAGAACTTGTTATTCATTGAGAGAGCGTTGTGCTGAACTTGTTACTCTCTGAGAGAGCGTTGTAGCCACTACAGACTGATTAGTAGTTGAGAGAAAGAGTAACAATGACTGGAAAAGATAATGCACGTCTAACAAAGGTAGGTCAGAGGGACTGTTCAACCACACTAGAAGACGTTTGAAACAAAAGAGAAAGGCAGGGAGACGAAAACGGACAACTGGACTGTGCCTTGAGAAATGGATGACTGAGCGTTGCTGACCAAATAGCGATGTGATCTGATGTTTGAACGAATCGTGCATCACATGCATGTGGTAAATGGCAGGACATGCTCACTGTCTGGCAGACCACGGACGGCCATCTACTCATACATTGCGGACACTGCTTTAGCTTTGTGGCTGTGTGCCTTAGCGCGAACTCAGGCATCTTTTGTTTGCAGCACTGCGTGTGTGTCAGCGTGTTGTCACGTGATGTGCTACACGTCTGCACGATGTCATCGCGCTCTGCACAAACCGAGACAATAAAATGTGTTGTTTACCTAGTCATTGGTGACAAGAATCACATTCACACATGTAGACTACACACATAATGAGGGACCTACCCCATTACCACATAACAACACTACCTGGAACCAATCACGATTCAATGCTACGCTCTTCTCATCAAATATGGACAAAGAGCTGATGACATCGTGTCTTAGGGCACAGTCCCATACAGACCAGGGTGGTGTTGGTGTTGTCAATCTGATTGTCGTAAAATTCTATTATAACTGGTTGTTGCTAAACACGTGTCGTCATAACGACATGACGTCACTGAGCAACTTGACAATGTAGACACTGTAGTAGCTGCTTGTGTGTGGTCTGGTGTACAACTCAGCAACAGACTGTACATTTGGCTGATCGTGGATCAACAGGGCTGGTCTAATAGTAATACATGTAGACTACTATGTGTTGGCGTGAAATGGTGTGTTGGAGTGCTGTTGCTGGTGTTGTTGCTGCTGCTGCTGCTGCTGCTGCTGCTACTGCTGATGCTACTGCTAGTGCTAGTGCTACTGATGCTGCTGCTGTTGTTGTTTCAAATATTTATTCTCACGATAGCCAGTGGCCAGTAAGAGATAATAGTGTGAGAGAGGAGAAAGAGTGAGGGAGAATTGAAGAGAGTACGAGAAGGGATTTCGCGAAGCTCGGCGGGCAAGAAATTATAGTAATGAAGGGCTTTGGACAGGGGAGAATGGAACCAGCGATCAGTCCGCGGAGTTGGCAAGTGCCAAGTACGAGAGCGACGTAAATTATACGAAGGTTGCACGCTGCTAGCAGTATGCAGCGAGAGTAATATGCGGTGGGGCATAATTGTGGCGCAGAGAATGTGCGAAAAGTACATGTATATGTTTAACTTTAAAGCGTGAAAATAATGTTGGCCATTTGATCCGATGCAAAACGTGGGAGCATACATGTACATGTAGTATAAGTACAGCTGGACAGCGTTTCCCAATATCTAAACTCACTCTACAGAGTTTGGGCAGATTTCAAATGTTTGCCAAATTAAAGACTGAAAATGGCCGGAGAAACGTTCTTCACTGGTATGGAGTCATAATTTCACGACATTCCTGTTTGGCCATTGCTGTTGGAAATGAACAGATCTGGGTACAGTCAACTTCGCTAATAACGACTTCGGATATAACGACAATTCGCGAATAACGACCGAATTTCCATGCCCAGAGCAAAGTCCCATCTAACTGTATACATTTAACTTCGGATATAACGACTATCTGAATAACGACAATTCGCGTATAGCGACATGCTTTTAGTGCCCCGAGGTCATATTCACTGCTTGAATAACGACTTTCTGGGCTTTTGACAGCTATTTCAAGTACCTGTCAGTCAAGTACATGTACCTGTCATGCAGAAGTACCAGAACCTATGGTGATGGATATTATTATTATAAAGGCACACATGCAAGAAAATGCAGCCAAGGGGGGCTTTTTCTTCCTTTTTTATGTTGGCTTCAAAATTGTTGGATTTACCAGTAGGCCTTGACGGATTATGCTAATATTTTCGTTAAATTATGCTTTTCGCATTGCTGAAAAAATTGCAAAATTATGCTATTTTTATGCTAAAAGTTATCATAATTATGCCGCATTATGCTCACATATGCTGCTAATGTATGATGGTTCTGTGCAGAATAACTGCGGAATTTTTTTGTAGAGGGCGCTGTACTGTAGTAGCAAAAGCTCAACGGGGTCAACGCACCGTGTGACCTAGCGCTAGCTACGACCGTCATTGATTGTAGTGGACTGGACATGTTACCAAGGGAGTCGAAAACCTACGACTTCCTGGTGCATCTACTTGTACTTGTACTTGTAGAACATGTACAGCTGTATGGAATTTGATGCGAACAGGCGGATTTATGCGATTCGTATGCAATTTGCCTCGAATTATGCGATTATTCGATTTTGGTAGGAATTATGCGAAAAATTATGCTAGCATAATCCGTCAAGGCCTATTTACCAGCACACCTATATGTATACAATGTACATGTAGTTGTACATGATTGTACAGAAATCATCATACATGTACATGTCTCTGGCCCTGTAGATGGCTCAAAAAGGCATATTTTTCAATTGATTTCCCTTGCATATTGAATTTTTAGTTCCTTTCAACTGCAATATGAAAATAAAGTACACATTGACATAGAGCAAGAAAAGAGCTTGATTTTGATATGCATGTCATACTATACAAAATATGGGTTCACATACATTCAAATGGGACTTCGGTTATAAGGACACTTCGTGAATAAGGACACTTTTCTGTTGCCCCGCCGAATGTCGTTATTGGCGAAGTTGACTGTAGTGTGGTTTGAACACAAACTTCGTAACTACACGTACCTGATTGTAGTATGTAAGTTTCACGATGACAGTGTGAACAAGGTGGACTACCCACTGTATGGGAAAACACTACTCCAGGCTCACTGCAACCATACACTGGTCGCTATGCCCCTGTTCAGGCACTCATTACTCTAAGGGGGGGGGGGCATTATAGGAATATTCACTGATCTCGTGGTTTAATTGGTCGCAAGACCGAGACTGTTGTGAACCCTGCAAGATTCTCTAATTGTCAGGATCGTACGACCACACGGCACGAGGACAACTCTTTTCCTTTACACAGTATATTTCACTTCATCTGATAATTAACAATGACCACTAATAACACCAGCTATTTATAGCATGCAAAAACAGCGTACATGCAAAACATAAGGCTGTCATCACACCATGGTACAAAGCGCTGCGTCTACGTCCACGTTAGGAGTTTTTGGTCGGTTGTCATGATGATCCGTATACGGGGTGAAAACGGGAGCAGAGGAAACGGGAGACGTAGACGTGGTATGGAGAGGGGGGGTATACGACTTTTTGTATGAACGTGCGTATCTCCCCCAGCCTTTTTCCGAGCGACCCTGTATTTCGATGTACGCGGGTTCAAATTTCTCCAAAAACCTGGCTGCGTGTACGCGTCAAGAACTGTGCTTGTCTGATGACACGACCATCCGTTTTGGTTTTTTCACCATAGATGTAGACGTAAACGGGAGTCGGAGAACGTGGTGTGATGACGGCCTTAGCAGATAAAAACTGGACATAACAGCGTATACAGCAAAACGCACACAACGCATATAGCGTATGCCATGCAGCAACATCAGCGGTACGGCGGAGTCGAAATACAACATTTCAACGAATACAATGCCATAAGCGCGAAGGCCTTTCCCAATTGAGAACTGGTGGTTTACAACAGAGACTCTACCAACCAGTTTATGGTTTCAGTTATGAACACTGTTTCTCATACAGTAGGTTCTCCGCCTTGTTCACGCTGTCATCGTGAAAACATGTTCAACGTATCAGGAAAGGCTCACATACATATAGACCATAATTGTAGTACAGTGGTCCCTGTATAATCCCACACCATTTGTGCTACGGAAATTCTGCTGGCTTGGGGAGGGTGCTGGATTAGAAAATCTGGTATACTCCTGCAATGTGCATGAAGAGGACATTTTTAGTAACTGAAAATTGTGCTGGTTTATAGAGGGTGCTGGTTTATAGAGGGTGCTGGTTTATAGAGGGTTCTGGTTTATAGAGGGTGCTGGTTTATAGAGGGTGCTGGTTTATAGAGGGTGCTGGTTTATAGAGGGTGCTGGTTTATAGAGGGTGCTGGTTTATAGAGGGTGCTGGTTTATAGAGGGTGCTGGTTTATAGAGGGTGCTGGTTTATAGAGGGTGCTGGTTTATAAAGTGCTGGATTAAAGTTTTTAAAAGAGGAACGACTGTAGTGCTACCGAATACTAACGATTCCCTGGAATGGAGTCAGTGACTCACTGGTTCATTCATTGACACGTCTATGATCTATATCCTGTCAAAGTTGTCACCGCAATGACATCATGTGTGCGACGAAAACTTGTGCAGTTTTTCACAGTTTTTTTTCTTTGAATGAATGGAATTTTATGACCAGCTGGAAATCTGTTGGTCAGTGTATCCAAGACGTGATCGAGGCAAACGTCAGGTCGTTGAATGTCAGTATCACCAGTGAATATTTTGGCAAATGTCACACGTTCTGACCCTACATCATCTTGGAAAAAAGTTAGTGGACAACAACGCATACTGCGGTGTAAACCTTTGGTCCTTTCCTTCTTCTAAAGTAATTCTATTCTAATCTTGGCTTCAGATCAGACTGGCAAAGAGCCATGCTTCTCTCACCACCATCATCTATACTTTACGCACGTGGCCTAGTAGATGCATGGCTGATGATACTCCATAGCTGACTGATACCTGTACATCAGGTAGTGTCTGGTGCATAGGCGAACACTCATCCACGACTTGGCTGGTATTGTGACGTAGGTTTCGTGCCTCCAGGACTCATTGCTCACTGTGTGATCAACCATGCGTAAGCTGCACTACAGTGTATACGTTATGAGTGTGATGTAGCAGTTAGCTATGTGCATATCACCAGACATTCATCCACATGATGCTATACGCAAACAGAGCAGAGTAGGAATGGGTGATTAGGATAATGATGTACATGTACGGTATGCAGTCCTGGAATAGAATCAACCAGTAAGATTACATTGACTTATTGTTCGTGTTTCTATACATGGGTAAGCTAACAACTGATCTGTGTTTGCGTGTGTGTGTGGGGGGGGGGGGGATCTATGTGCCCGTGGAGTGGAGGCACCGTGGTATGATGTTGCATGTGAGTTCCGCGCGGAGTGGCGCAGCACCTACCAAGAGCCTGACAATGCGCCTAAGCCTCCGCCCTGAGTGGTATGTACGGTATGCGGACGGGATTTTGCACGGAAAGGAGACATGGCTCGGCATAAGTATCTGGAGGAGCGTGCGCGGCCTGTGTCTGAGCAGCGGGGCGCCAGTCAGTGCGGATGGTGTGGGCGGTGGCTGAGAAGCCGCGGTGGCTTGGTCCGGCATGTGTGTGCCTCAACGGTGGATGCCACAGTGCCACCTGGAGCTACCGGAACGTCGGCACCGGCGGAGGGATGTTGTGCCGCGCATTGTGACAGGTGTGGTCGCTGCTTTCGCGGTGTCCGGGGACGGGGTAGGCATCGCTGTTCAAGGGTGGCGCATAGACCAACAGCAGAGGAGCGCTCAGCCTTCCAGCACATGTGCATATGCGGCAAGCGGATGCGACTACTCGTGCACCTGGAGCGTCATCGAGCGTCGTGACCTCTCTCTCTCTCTCTTCTCAAGTTTCCCAGTGACGGGATCAAGTGACCCTTTTGCGGCAGTGACTCTACAGGACAGGACAGGACAGGACAGGTGTGTGTCTGTGTATGTAGCCCTTGCCGGATTATGCTTGCATAATTTCTGACATAATCTTCAGTGTTTTGTCTAAAAATTATGGCCTGGCATAAAAGGACTTGGCAGAGTGGTTGTAACGTTGAAAAGTGCAACAAGAGTGCAAGGGTAGAGTATAGCACCATCATTGGCATAGTTCCAGCATCATGTAGCACAGTCACTGGCATAATGGAAAGCATATTTCAGCAAATTACCCAGCATAATCCGCCAAGGGCTATGCGTGTGTGTGTGTGTGTGTGTGTGTGTGTGCGTGTGTGTGTGTGTTTTGTGATGTAAATGTTTTTTTCATAATAAGTGTTTTTTCATAGTTGTGAGCCTCTTTTGCCAGCAGAATAAACACAATGAATGGAAATGCAATACAAAAATCGGTGAAAAAAAGAATTGTGCGATGCTCCCTACATGGGAGCTCGCGGTTTTCCTGCCGACTTTGAATACTCACTTGATTGACTCACGACTGCCATCCAGAGCACCCCAAGTATCGCCGAAGTCGCACCAACCTCTCCTTCACATTGTTGTCCCCAGCGCGGGCTTGCGATTCAAATGGTTTGGAGGCAACAATGTTGTGAATGGCCGGCAACGGTCCTCAGCGCTTGTTCAGCACCTCCATGAGCGACGCTAACTCATGCTTCTATGTGGTGTTCACGAGGTGTTAGTCGCGCTGGAAACGGAGCGTCTCTGTAAGTTTGTATCCCTGGTGATGTCTGTGCCTGGAGAGCAGTAAGTACATGTATAATGTAAGTGGTGCTCTTCAGGCACAATCTTCCTCAGCCTCCTCAAGCTCAACTGATAAGGGGTGAGTTCCCCGAAACACTGTGTATTGAGCAGGGAGTGGTGCTTTCTTGCAGGTTTGCCGAGTGGACGGTTCGATGGACTTCTCGTGTGCTCTGGGTGGCAGTCGTGAGTCAGTCAAGTGAGAATTCAAGTCGCCAGGAAAACCGCGAGCTCCCATGTTGGGAGCAACACACAATCCCCCAAGTATCACCGAAGTCGCACCAACCTCTTCTTAAAAATACTCGTCAAGAGAGCGACCTTTCTGCCTGCCAACTATGGGTCAGCAACGTCGTTGAAGAGTTCTCACCAGCCAAAACGACTCAGATCCGTAACTACAGTAACGACCACCCTATCCAGCTCTCTTCTCAACCTATCACCATCGTTAAAGCTGCGAAGCATCTTGGAGTGTATTTAACACCCGACCAGTCCAACACCACCCACCTTCAGACCATCCTGAAAACCTTCCAACGTCGTGATAATCTGCTATGCTTCATGGGACGGCATCTTGCCCCCACAGCCTTTCTACTTCTATAATTATAAAGGTTTTGTCCCACCCGCCCTGGAACACGCCACCTCGGCCTGGTCCTATGCCATCACCAAAGCTGAGCTGGAGCGTTTAAATATTTTACAAGCCAGAGCAGCTAGGAAGTATTTGCTACGTAAAAAGTCGATAAATGCGAGAGGAAATGCCAGTTAAACGGCCTTTGTGACTTAGAGTCCTTGCACTTTCGCAGATAAGTATCAGCTCTTGCCATTTAAACTTATCCATATATCTCCAGAACACCTCCAACATTTTCACCTTTCACTCTCTTCAAGTCCAAGAAGACCAAACAAACTTTTTCTTTGTTTGTTTGTCTTCTTTATTTAGAGTAGGAAGTCCAAAACAGGCCCTAGCCTAATAACAATGGTCCCACTAGTGAGGGAATTCTGTATATCTGTGCATAAGGATCAGTGAGTTAACATCAATTATCACGGTGTGCGTTTTTCTGCCCCCTTTTCCAACAAAGCTGCAATGCTATGGAATTGCCTGCCGCCTTCTCTTACCTCTATAACCGGCCTCCTCGAATTCAAGCATTCTCTCTATCAGCATTTTCGCCGATATACTCATTACACTGACGTTATCCCAACTCCTTAATTACCAGATGTTCTATACCTCGGTCTATTTCCTTAGCCTATCCTCGATTAACTGCTCCCTCTACATAAAGTTGTCATTTCATTCTTCTTGCAGGAGATCCCCTCGACAGGCCCAAAGCCTTTGGGAAATCCTTAAATCTAATAAAATACAAATACAATTACCTTTCTACTCATGTGAGGTCTTTTCTTTAAACATCACACTGTCACATTCGTAGCCGGAGTCTTCGAACTGTGTAATTGGGAATTCCGCTAGGACCTGAAATGTCTGACGTGGAATTCAGGTTACACTAGGATGTGAAGGCGGAGAATGTGACAGTGTGTTCCCACCCGCACCACCCCTGTAGCTGTCTCATTCTCCGCTGTCAGACTTTGCCGCGGCTTTTGCTGGTGCATAAATGAGCTCATCAAAGGGCGAATTGCGAGAAAGGGCAGGAATATCAATGGGACAAGGTTGTAGTTTGTGTAAACTTTCTCTAAGAGTTGATGGACAAGCCAATGGTTAGCTACTCTCATTGTAATATCAAAAAAAGGTTTTCTTTGTAGACCAAAGACTGGTATAATTAATATACCACTCTTTGGTCTACAAAGAATACCTTTTTTGATATAAACTTTCTCTTTAAGCCTTCACCTCCTAGCGTAACCTGAATTCCACGTCAAACCTTTCAGGTCCTAGCGGAATTCCCAAATAAACCATTCAATTACTGAATACGTAGAATACTCCAGTATAGAATGATATGAACACTGAAGCTAATGTGACATTACGGTAGTACAATAGCAAGAACGTCATTACTGTTCTAAATACAAACACTGATGATCCTATCCAACCTGACAGCCAATGCAAGAGGTTGCCTATTGATCACAATCATACAGTACCATCAAAAGGCAAAAGCTATCTGTCACTGCGCATTTTCCACTCAACATCACACAGATGCAAACCACCAGACTGGCAGCGCCGGCCACCAGCCAGGTGAATGTCTTGGCACATAATCACGGTGTGCTGTCGCAGTCCACCACAGGACACAGTAATTTCCCATTTCACAAGCAATGGAAAATTGTGTAGTGAAGTGGGAATTGTATAAGGAGTTGGAGGTGAGATATAACTATGTCTTGCCCTCGCGATTTACGCGATTTCATGCTCGAACACAGCATTTTTTTAGTTTAATATTCTAATGAAGCTGTACTTGATACAGCTCATCCGAGGCCCTTCAGGCCTTTTTTCATGGAGAACAAACCCAAACAGGGTGGGTGGGTGGGACATAGTTATATCTCACTTCCAACTCCTTATACAATTCCCACTTCACTACACAATTTTCCATTGCTTGTGAAATGGGAAATTGCATGTCGGAGTTTCCGGTGAGATATACTATGTCTTGTTTAAAGTCGGTTCCGCACCCTGAGCGGAAACAAGAAACTATCACACTGTCCACACAAGGACTTAGTGAAAGTTCTAGTAAAAGGTGCGTGGCAAGATAAACTAGGCTAGCATAATCAGCCCACACTATGCCAGGCACAGGCCACTGAATGACCATCACTGAGTACAGATGGAATGATCATAAAACTTACGCACGGGACGGCGAGTGGAGTAGATCATACCAAAATGGAATACAACTTAGCATTGTCAACTATGCAGAATTAATGGACAATGCAAACTCCAGAGTGGGAACACCTGGGAAAAACTGGTGCACCAGGCATATACAGGACCTTTGGAAAGGAAAAGGTCTGAGAAAAACCCAAATGTGTAGGAGAAAAGAACACGGCGGACTGAAGCCGTGGACCCTATCGGCCGCAATCATGAGCGGCGGAATAACAGACTGTCACAGTGTCAGCCAAGGACAGTCGCACCGAAGGTGGTGCCCTCAGAAGGAGGAGGGTGAAACATCACGAGAATAAATCCTCGGGAATGTAGAGGATTGCGCCCAGGCGGTGGCCCTGAGGATGTCGGGTGCAGAGGCTCCCTTCCAACAGGCAGCGGAGGTGGCCGCACTACGTGTAGAATGCGCCTTGAAAAACGATGGTGTCCACACCAGCATCCGACATGGAAGTGAGGAGCTACCTGAGCGGCAACGGTGCTCGGTGAGACTGGCTTGTGAGGGCGTTGGAGCGACAGCAGCAGAGGGTTGGCAGACGCGGCGGCAGCCGGCCGGAAACTCTCTCTCTCTCTCTCTCTGTGCGAGCAGAATACTGCCTTAGAGCATCCACACACAACGGAGGGTGCTGAGGGCAAGCAGGGAAGACAAACTGCTTGGCTGGATCACCGACGCGCTGATTCTGGATAAAAGTGGGAATCCCAAATGAAGCAGCGTTGACAATAATGTCCATAGAACGAACATCGAGCTTCTGCAGCTCAGAGCAACGCCGGGCACCCGTCAGAGCCAGCAGCATAGTCAACCTGAGAGTCAGTTCTTTGAGAGACTCAGGCGTGAAGGACATGTTCCGGAACCGATCCAGGACTGCCTGTACATTCCACATGCTGCCATAGCATGGTTGAGCAGGACGGGACTGGTATGCACCGGGGAGCGTATGAGACACCAGAGGATGCGGGCCAACCACAACGCCATCGATGGGAGGAAGCGTCATTGACATGGCTGACCGGTAACACCCTAGCGTACGATACAGTCGCCCCAGACGGAATTGGGAGGTCAGAAAATTGAGGACCTCTGAGAGAACACCCAGGGAATCAATTTGCCGTGTAGCACACCAATCACAACATGTGTTCCATGCCGATTGATACACACGTTCGGTGAGGGAACACCATGACGCCAAGAGTAGGGTGGCAGTGTCGCCCGAAACTCCGCTGCGGCTGTTGCTAGCCCGGAGAGTTTCCATGCCACCAGGGTGAGGTGAGCTGACTGTACCAATGGGTGCACTTGGTGATCTGGACCAGCGAACAAGACTGGAGAGGCTGACAGCACGCGCGGAATGTCCACCACTAGTGCCAAGAGAGCTGGAAACCAAGCCTGGCCGGGCCAAAGCGGAGTGACATGACTATGGATGGGATCTCCTGTGGAACAACCCTGGCTGGGCATTTGCCAATCAGATAGATTGGAGGGAAGGCATAGACTTGCAGGCAGGACCAGTCGAGACTGAAGGCACGCGGGCTGTGTGCATATGGGCGCCAACTGACGTACGTGTGCAATCGAAATTTTGTACGAGATGCAAACAGGTCGAAGGTACTCGGTCACATGATCTGATGATCCTGGAAAACTGACCTCAGTCGAGCATCCAGTCGCTGGCATCGGTGTGATGGCGAGAGGGATAATCGGCAACTGTATTCACTGCACCAGGTAGATATTGGGGAATCAAAGTGATATCTCTGAGCAGACACCACTCTCACAGCGTGGCAGCTATCCTGTCTAATGTCGGTGATGAACTGCTGCCAGTGCGGGGCAAACAGGGAACAGCCACACTTTAGTCGAGCTGCAGGAGAATACTGCCCCAGTATAGAGAAGGCGCTAGCGACTGGACAGCATACTAGGCTGTGAGCAGTTCCGGGACATTCATGTGAAGCTGCTTCTTGGCAGATGTCCATCAGCCGCCTGTGGTGACATTGGCACAATATGCACCGGGCCCCACCCCGAACGACCTGCACGGGATGCATCGGACTGGATGGCGAGATCCGGTTCGGTAAGGCGTACAGGTCGCCCACTCCACAGCTGGAGATGCCGAATCCACTATTGAATCTCGACACGGCACTCATGACTGAGAGTAAGCCGGTAAGTGTAAAAGGGACCCTGCCGTAGGAACGTGTTCTTCAAACTCTGCAAACGACGATACTTATTAAAAGTGATGCAGGAGCCACGGCAAGACACGGCAAGACACGGCAAGCCGTTGATACCACTGAAAACTGGAGAAACCGACGATCGAGCCGCTGGACTGGAGAATCAAGCATCTCTTAACTCTATCCCGATCATCACATCCCCTAGCTGCAGGTGATCCGGCACTGTCTTCAATGACTCCATCGCGAAGCGGTGATACTACAGACAGTTGTTCAGCGCTCGGAGGTTGATAATTGTGGGGGCCGGGGGTTGCCATTATTAAAATTATTTTTTCTTTTTGTTTTTGTTTTGTCTTCTCACATTCGTCACTCTGCGAAATGTCACGAATGATAGCAAATTGCCGTGTACCACAAAGAGCCATTGGCAAAAAAACCCAATGCATTGCTCGTAATAATTTATTATCACCTTATTCAGGACCGCCGGATGCAGCGTTTGAGTGGTCCGGTAGTATCATGGCCGTTATACTTTCTGTAGGGTATGACGGGTACACCTGCCCTCCACAGAAGGAACACACGTATTCGTGGCTGAAATGTTGGTCCGGTAATAACCTGACCGGCTCCGGCGGCCTGTTATTAATCGCACATCACGGCAGTATGCTACAAGCACAATTGACAAACATGTCACCCGGCAACAGCAAACGGGTGCGCATTACATGATTGGCTTGGCAACTTCAAACAGGCGCAATTGACAAACATGGTGCTCCACTGGGCAACGTCAGCGGGAATGCACCAATACAAACACAGCCCCGGCATCAGCAAACGGGAACGCCGTTACAAATATGGTGCCCCGGTAAACGCAACGGGAGCGCACTAATATAAGGTGGCCTGGTAGCTTCAAACAGGCACAACTGACAAACGTGGTGCTCCGCTCGGCAACTTCAGCGTGAGTGCACCAATACAAACACGGCCCCCGGCAACAGCGAACGGGAAAGCCGTTACAAACATGGTGCCCGGAAAACTCAACGGGAACGCACCAATGCAAGCTGGCCTGGCAACTGCAAACCGGCACAACTGACAAATGTAGTGCCCCACTGGGCAACTTCAACGGGAATGCACCAATACAAACACGGCCCCGGCAACAGCAGACAGGAACGCCGTTTCAAACATGGTGCCCCGGCAAACTCAACGGGAACGCACCAATACAAGCTGGCCTGGCAACTTCAAACATGCACAACTGACAAATGTGGTGCCCGGCTGGGCAACTTCAACGGGAATGCGCCAATCCTGTGACAAACACGGCCACGGCAACAGCAAACGGAATCGCCGTTACAAATATGGTGCCCCGGCAAACTCCACGGGAACGCACCAAGCTGGCCTAGCAAATGGGTACACTGTTACAACATCAGACCATCACATCAAGATGCCGCTGCGGCAACAATGTATATGTAGCAGCAATACAGCAGACATGTGAGGTGGATGTGATTGGGACCGTTTGGCCCGCGCACTATGGTGCCGACAAGGTGCCGGGCTGGAGCCACCAGTCACTCGTGCCCTGGCTTCGCCAGAAACATCACACGACCCAAAGTCACGGCGTGACTCGTGTGGACGCAAAACACTCAAAGTACCCGGCCCATCTTGGGGTGTCATCACACGCCCGCATCCATATCCACAGCTCAGGGGGTTTCGACCGCATCGGCCAGCACGTGGGCAAACGGCGGCATGAAATCGAGCATGAAATCGCGTAAATCGCGAGGGCTAGACATAGTTCTATCTCACCGGAAACTCTGACATGCAATCCACAGACAACTACCGATAATAGATGATGTCACACACATGCATGCATACACGCACACACAAACCGGCTGCCGACTAGTACTAGTATCAGTCTCCTAGGCACGCGCGCACGTGCACACAAAAACACACGAACCAGCTGCCGAATCCGACTATGCAGTCTCCTAGACACGCGCGCACGTGCACACACAAACACACGAACCAGCTGCCGAATCCGACTATGCAGTCTCCTAGGCACGCGCGCACGCGCACACACAAACATACGAACCAGCTGCCGAATCCGACTATGCAGTCTCCTAGGCACGCGTGCACGTGCACACGCAAACACACGAACCAGCTGCCGAATCCGACTATGCAGTCTCCTAGGCATGCGCGCACGTGCACACCCAAACGCACGAATCAGATGCCTAATCCGACTATGCAGTCTCCTAGGCATGCGCGAACGTGCACACACAAACACACGAACCAGCTGCAGAATCCGACTACGCAGTCTCCTAGGCAAGCGTGCAAGTGCACATACAAACACACGAACCAGCTGCCGAATCCGACTATGCAGTCTCCTAGGCACGCGCGCACGTGCACACACAAACCAGTTGCCGAATCCGACTATGCAGTCTCCTAGGCACGCGGGCACGTGCACACGCAAACACACAAACCAGCTGCCGAATCCGACTATGCAGTCTCCTAGGCACGCGCGCACGTGCACACCCAAACACACGAACCAGCTGCCGAATCCGACTATGCAGTCTCCTAGGGACGCGGGCACGTGCACACCCAAACACACGAACCAGCTGCCGAATCCGACTATGCAGTCTCCAAGGCACGCGCGCACTTGCACACCCAAACGCACGAATCAGCTGCCTAATCCGACTATGCAGTCTCCTAGGCACGCGTAAACGTGCACACACAAACACACGAACCAACTGCCGAATCCGACTATGCAGT
Organism: Sycon ciliatum; assembly: GCF_964019385.1. Classification (NCBI taxonomy): domain Eukaryota; kingdom Metazoa; phylum Porifera; class Calcarea; order Leucosolenida; family Sycettidae; genus Sycon; species Sycon ciliatum. The sequence goes on from NC_088650.1 coordinate 2,288,863, forward strand.
CTCCTAGGCAAGCGTGCACGTGCACATACAAACACACGAACCAGCTGCCGAATCCGACTATGCAGTCTCCTAGGCACGCCCGCACGAGCACACACAAACCAGTTGCCGAATCCGACTATGCAGTCTCCTAGGCACGCGTGCACGTGCACACGCAAACACACGAACCAGCTGCCGAATCCGACTATGCAGTCTCCTAGGGCCGCGGGCACGTGCACACCCAAACACACGAACCAACTGCCGAATCCGACTATGCAGTCTCCTAGGCACGCGCGCACATGCACACACAAACACACGAACCAGCTGCCGAATCCGACTATGCAGTCTCCTAGGCACGCGCGCACGTGCACACGCAAACACATGAACCAGCTGCCGAATCCGACTATGCAGTCTCCTAGGCACGCGCGCACGTGCACACGCAAACACATGAACCAGCTGCCAAATCCGACTTTGCAGTCTCCTAGGCAAGCGTGCACGTGCACACACAAACACACGAACCAGCTGCCGAATCCGACTATGCATGATCTATACGCTGTCCACACCAGTCTATAACTGGAAGATTTTCTGAACCAAACGTTTTCGTTCCCTTCTCACCATGGGCTCATACAGGGTAGAGTAAGTATATGTTATCGCATGGTTGCAAGGGCCTTATGGCATATTATTGCCCCGAGAGGTTAGCCCGAGGGCCGTAGGCCCGAGGGCTAACCTCGAGGGGCAATAATATGCCATAAGGCCCGCAGCAACCATGCGATAACAAATTTATCACATGGCCCACAGAGCAGACCATTGGGCTGCTGTTGAAATTAGCCCAAATGCCAACACATTATGACCACAATGTATATTGATGTGCTATCATTATCAAAACAGGAAAAATGAAGATATTTCTCCTACACCCTAACAAAAAGTCTGCTACAGGCCATCAGAGAGTATACAGTACTGAAAGACGGAGACAGAAAAAAAGTGCCGGCACCGCATCGTCATAGCAATAGACATGGCAACGATAATAAAATACAGCAGAATCATAATTTCAATTGAAAAATTAAGAGTGCTACCACAAAGAGTTTCTTCATGTTTACATGTGTATCAGGAAGTTGTCAAATACAGTACTGCAACAAGTGCAAGTATTTGACGACTCCCAGGTGTGTAATTCTGAGGACAATTTTTCTTCTTTTTTTTCAGCTCCAGATAGCTGTATTTTTCATTGCAAAACATTCCTGAATTGTTGTGTTTGTTGTTCAAGCAAAGGTGAGATGAGCCTGGTAAGAGTTTTGCGTGGCACATGAAGACCACACACAGGCAGTGACTTTGCGAGGATTTCAAAACGCACGACGCTGAGTTGAATTTGTGTTATTTCAAATAATTGTTTGTGATCACAGTACCACTTCGAGCAGAACTGAATCTTATCCACAAGCTTACCGACGGTCAGGCTGCCAACATGACTGAACAAATGATCCCTGCAAGCACCACACGGCAGACGTCCGAGGCCATGTCCATTGCCGGGATGTCCATCTCCAAAAAGAATTCCATCTTCGTCTCAATGCTACACTGCGACTCGTCGTAGAGTCGTACAGTCTACAGAGTCGTCGTACGATCGTAGTCACGCGATCACTGAAATAAACTATTTTTTTGCGGGCAAATAAACTATTTTTTTGCGGGCAATATCGCATATTATTGCCCGCGGCGCGAAAGGTGCTGATTCGCTGGAGTACGGGCAACAATCACGTGCCATGTGATAACCTAGATTATCACATGGCACGTGATTGTTGCCCGTACTCCAGCGAATCAGCACCTTTCGCGCCGCGGGCAATAATATGCGATATTGCCCGCAAAAAAATAGTTTATTTGCCCGCAAAAAAATAGTTTATTTCAGTGATCGCGTGACTACGACGACTCTGTAGACTGTACATGTATACGACTCTACGACGAGTCGCAATGTAGCATTGAGACGAAGATGGAATTCTTTTTGGAGATGGACATCCCGGCAATGGACATGGCCTCGGACGTCTGCCGTGTGGTGCTTGCAGGGATCATTTGTTCAGTCATGTTGGCAGCCTGACCGTCGGTAAGCTTGTGGTCCATGTGGATAAGATTCAGTTCTGCTCGAAGTGGTACTGTGATCACAAACAATTATTTGAAATAACACAAATTCAACTCAGCGTCGTGCGTTTTCAAGTCCTCGCAAAGTCACTGCCTGTGTGTGGTCTTCATGTGCCACGCAAAACTCTTACCAGGCTCATCTGTCCTCTGCCTTCGCCTTTGCTTGAACAACAAACACCACAATTCAGGAATGTGTTGCAATGAAAAATACAGCTATCTGGAGCTGAAAAAAAGAAGAAAAATTTTCCTCAGAATTACACACCAGGGAGTCGTCAAATACTTGCACTTGTTGCAGTACTGTATTTGACAACTTCCTGATTCACATGTAAACATGAAGAAACTCTTTTGTGGTACCACTCTTAATTTTTCAACTGAAATTATGATTCTGCTGTATTTTATTGTCGTTGCCATGTCTATTGCTATGACGATGCGGTGCCGGCACTTTTTTTCTGTCTCCGTCTTTCAGTACTGTATACTCTCTGATGGCCTGTAGCAGACTTTTTGTTAGGGTGTAGGAGAAATATCTTCATTTTTCCTGTTTTGATAATGATAGCACATCAATATACATTGTGGTCATAATGTGTTGGCATTTGGGCTAATTTCAACAGCAGCCCAATGGTCTGCTCTGTGGGCCATGTGATAAATTTGTTATCGCATGGTTGCTGCGGGCCTTATGGCATATTATTGCCCCGAGGGCCGTAGGCCCTCGGGCTAACCTCTCGGGGCAATAATATGCCATAAGGCCCTTGCAACCATGCGATAACATATACGTATTACATCAGCTGCTGGAATGAATTTGTACATCTATAAGTGACTGGAATGTAGAAATAAAGAGTAACTTGAAATATATCTCTAAAATATTCAAACATTCTCGGCCTAATGAGGTTGAGGACTCCGGCCGAATGATAATATTCCATTATATGTATTCATAAAATTCAAAGGAAATGTTTCATGTATCTGCATGACTATAAGTAGTAATTCTGCAACGGGCGTAGTAACCTGGTGTGGTCCCCTACAATTAGCTGTCTCTACTGTCTAACATACTAGACTATTTCATTTACGTATATTTAGTGGGGTAGTGATCAAGAATAACATAATGTTGCTAAAAATTGGCAGATATGACCAAGGAAGAATGGAGGAATGGATTTGATAGATAACATAGCCAGTCAGTAAGATAGAGAACACACCACGGAGAGAGAGAGAGAGAGAGAGAGAGAGAGAGAGAGAGAGAGAGAGGGAGGGAGAGAGAGAGAGAGAGAGAGAGAGAGAGAGAGAGAGAGAGAGAGAGAGAGAGAGAGAGAGAGAGAGAGAGAGAGAGAGAGAGAGAGAGAGAGAGGGAACAGTACCAGTGCGTGCTGCGTGAAGTGCTTGACACCTCAATCTGTGATTGAGCAAACAGAGATACAGAGACGATCACATAATAGTATACACCAGAGCTAGAATGGATTGGACGCATGCACATGCACATGTACACATACCCCACAAACACACACACACACGCACACACACACACACACACACCCTGAATCCACACTCATGCACACAAATTTAAAAAATTCAGGCGTTTTAAGATGCGGCTAGCAATCCATAAAATATGGTACAGTCGTCCCTCTCTAATCCGGCACTTGGTTATCCAGCACCCTTGCAAACCAGCACACTTTCTGGCAAAACGGATTTTTTCAGCTCATTTTCTACGCTTTAATCCGGCACTTGAATTCCGCCTCCAGCAGCGATTTTCTGCAACAAATCACTCAAACTGTACATAATTCGATTTTCTAATCCAGCAGTTGTACATCGCATACTGTCAAGGAGCATTGTAACATACACAACACATGTAGCATACACTTGGGAATATCCTATGCCAGTGCATACGATATTCCCGGTAAATGTATGCTAAAGACATGCATTCCACAAAGTACTTGGATTGACACAGAAAATCCCTACGTTTTGACGCACGACATAAACATGTATGTTAACATGTGGGCCGGGTTGGAGGGCAGGATTTGATAATCCAGCACCCTTGTTTATCCAGCAGAAAATGCCGTTGCAAAAGGTGCCGGATTAGAGAGGGACGACTGTATAATAGTAGTACCTGCGCTCCAAATTTCCAGTCGCCAGGAACTTTGACTTTTCTCCAATTTGATTCATGCATAACGGATACCTCAACAGCATACTTTCTATCACAGATTGGACAATATCTGATGAGAAACACGGCATCGCAGCCAAACAAACCAGATGTACGATGCAATGACTTATTCGGAATTCAGGTAGTGCAAGAAATGAATGCAACCTACCGTTTACACATGAACCCGTCGTGGCAGAAGCTGGTTCATCTTGTTGACCTTGTCGGGATAGTTACCCCAGCGTTTAATGAGCTTCACCAGCTTGATGTAGCCAGCCTGTTCCTCGCTGCTTACAATGTTGACCAACTTTTGGTTGTGAGTGCGCGTTCCATGTCGTTCCTCAATCCTCTTCAAGTCTTCTATCTGCTGCAGATCGGAGAAGAACCCGGCCTCTTGCGCCATCAAACGAAATGTTCCCGCTGGTAACTTGCCCAACCAAGGCGAAATATCGGTTAGAAAGTCACACTGTTGGAATGGGTCGCCGTACGACTTCTCATCCTCATCTAATCAAGAATTACATGGGATAAAAATATGAACAAACATACAAAAATTGAAAAGGCGACGAGGAGACAATAACTTTATCAATGCGATTAATAGTATTAGTGAAGCGGACATTACAAAATGATGAATGAGAATACATGTATCTAAAATGGTTGTTCCTAATCGATTTTCTTGAGACTATCATCAGGGAAAATCGTCTCACAATAGAGGCTATACGGAGAAACAAACTATGTACTAATAGGTTATTGGATAGTGGGAAGTATACAAGGTGAGGTGTGAAAAAACTAAAGTGGGAGAGAAGACGAAAGAAATTAGAAGAAAAGATGTGAGAGTGTTCCCGACGGTGTGAGCTACTACATAAGGTGAGTGAAATGAAGGCGTGGAAGCAGGTGAATGTGATAGAGTGAGGAACTGTGATTTCTTTCGTCTTCTCTCCCACTTTAGTTTTTTCACACCTCACCTTGTATACTTCCCACTATCCAATAACCTATTAGTACATAGTTTGTTTCTCCGTATAGCCTCTATTGTGAGACGATTTTCCCTGATGATAGTCTCAAGAAAATCGATTAGGAACAACCATTTTAGATACATGTATTCTCATTCATCATTTTGTAATGTCCGCTTCACTAATACTATTAATCGCATTGATACAAAAATTGATTTATGACTTGCCGTTCACATTAGGTTAACACAGTAAGTTTCTACTTGGTCCGGCTCATCGCAATTGTCGCTTATCTATCGCCACTAAGAACAGGAGTTTTTTTCACCGCTCTGTGAAATTTCCAGTAGGCATAGTGAGGAAGCATGATACAAGAATACTCTCCACCACAAGAAAACATTTCAGCAATGGAATCAGGTGAAGCGAGTCGAAGAAAGGAAGCAAGGTAAGCAAAATGCACGAAATAAATCCGCGAAGGAGCGCGTTCTTGCAGTCACACTCTTACAGGTCCAGAGTTCATTCAACTCTGCATCACTCGAGCTGCCGCGCCGTTACATGAGCTGACATTTGCTGGTGTCTAGCTGCTGGCGTAGACTGGAGTATCTCTTGCTTTCTCAGGCTGTCGTATGGCAGCAACCGGAAAGGAACAGTTGTGGCTGTCACTTCGGTGCTTGAAGGAACCGTGGGTAGTGTGACCCGTGTGTCGCCACAGTGTGTTTCAACAAAGCCTTCGAGGCATACTACAGGCCTCTCCAGACAGCCGTCATACGCTCCGCTGGATACGCTGACCACGACTCTTGTAATGCTGCTGCTAGGTCCACCAAGCAAGGAACAACAACCGTCCGCCGGGCGAAAACACCTTTCTTCTTCAGCATGACGCTCATGCGGCTCATACTCCTCTGCCGTGCACGCGTGCCTGTCACGCTCTCCAGGATGTCAGTTGCCCCTACCACAGTTCCGGTCTTCGGCTCGCTGCGCTTGGCTTTTGGCAACACAGACAGTGAATGGCCAGATTCCCACTTCCCAAAAAAGTCGAACACATCGCGATTCAAAGCGCTAGTCGCGATCATTTTTCATTCGTGCCTCCTTTGATCTTGCCATCACAACCTCCCAAGCAAAAGTAAGTTAGATATCGTGATTGGACTGGGTTTTACCTGTCAAAAGGTGTGTGGGAGATAAGCGACAATTGCGATGAGCCGGACCAAGTAGGTTCATACACACGACCATGTTTAAGTCCTGCTTGGAAGCGTATGGATTTTCCAGCTGTGTCCCATACGAGTAGTAAATTGGCAACTCGTGGCTTGGCACAAGGGAAACATTGATGCAGCAAATGAGGTTTCCCTCTTTTTGTTAGTTCTGATCTATTCAAATTCCACCGCTTTATGAGCTGCATCTGCGCCTTAGTCATAGCGGGTGGTGGCAATCCTGTAGTTGTGAAAAACTCAGACTAACTTAGTTTCACGTGAAAGGTGACATCAGTTATAGTTCACGATTTTCATGATATTATTATACCACTATGCATAATATATCTCTAGAAATCATTATTATTCTGTACTTGGTCCGGCTCATCGCAATTGTCGCTTATCTATCGCCACTAAGAACAGGGGTTTTTGTTGCCGCTCTGTGAAATTTTCAATAGGCATAGTGAGGAAGCATGACACATGAATACTCTCCGCCACAAGAAACAAAATTCAGCCCTGGAATCAGGTGAAGCGAGTCATCGAAGGGAAGCAAAGTAAGCAAAATGCACGAAATAAATCAGCGAAGGAGCGCTCTTGCACTCACACTCCTACAAGTCCAGACGGTTTATTCAACTCTCCATCACTCCAGCTGCCACGGTTACATGAGCTGACATTAAATTGCTGGTATCTAGCTGCTGGCGTAGACTGGTAGAGTATCTCTTGCTTTATCAGCCTGTCGAGTGTCGTATGGCAGCAATGGAAAAGGAACAGTTGTGTCTGTCACTTCTAGAACGTGGGCAGTGTGACCTCTGTGTCACCACAGTGTGTTTCAACAAAGCCTTCGAATGAGGCATACAGGCCTCTCCAGACAGCTGTCATACGCTCCACTGGATACGCTGACAACGACTCTTGTAATGCTGCTGCCAGGTCCACAAAGGAACAAAAGGAACAACCAAAACTTCCCTCGCATGCGCATCGAAAACACCTTTCTTCTTCAGCATAACGCTCATACTCCTCTGCCGTGCACCCGTGCCTGTCACGCTCTCCAGGATGTCAGTTGCCCCTGCTACAGTTCCGGTCTTCGGGTCGCTGCGCTTGGCTTTTTTGGCAACACAGACAGTGAATGGCCAGATTTCCACTTCCCAAAAAAGTCGAACACATCGCGATTCAAAGCGCTAGTTGCGATCATTTTTTTCTTTGGTGCCTCATTTGATCTTGCCATCACAACCTCCCAAGCAAAAGTAAGTTAGATATCTGATTGGACTGGGTTTTACCTGTCAAAAAGTGCGTGGGAGATAAGCGACAATTGCGATGAGCCGGACCAAGTAGTATTGAAGTGACTTACATGGCTGGTTAGTGTTCAGCTCCGGTTGGAGTACCTTGGCTAAACCATCTTCTGGTACAAGCTTCTCCCTAAAGCAGACATTACAGACACACACACACACACAGACACACACACACACACACACACAAGCAAGAGAGCACCTCGTTATCATAGCATTACTGTAGCATTATGGTGATAATGCAGATTGATGGGTGCACGCAGCTTTGTGCTACCGCTCAATCTATGCTGCTATGTTTAATAGTGCTGTTACTGCATGCTCATGATTTGCTGCCGGCTATGGTCTCTGTGCGGCTTGGCACTCTGCATGATATTGAATGCATCTCTCTACGTGACATTGAACTTGTCTCTTTACGTGGCGTTCATGCGTGTCGCTCGCCTCCGATGTGGAAAGCGTGTGGCGGCGGGTGGCGTTCATGCGTGTCGCTCGCCTCCGATGTGGAAAGCGTGTGGCGGCGTTATGATGACGTTTGCTTGTAGCGCTCAACGTGGGTGGCATGCATCGTTGCATGTCTTGCTAGAGTTTGCTCTGCTATATATTTCGATCCGTTCAGTGCGACGATCATTCTTGCTTGCTGGTAGTGTTTGCAAGTAACATTACAAAAATAGTGGTATGGACTTTGAGTAACATTGCTATTAGCATATGAAAGGTAGAATTGAGATCAGGTGTGAAGCAATACCTGTACCATGTACACATGATTTGAATTACAACAAGTCTATGTGCTTACGGTGATGTTGACCGTTGGTATGAAACTGCCTCTGCGGGTGCTATTGCTGCTGCTGCTGCTGCTGCTGATGATGATGATGATGATGAGGGAGCTAACGCAGCTGCTGCTGCTGATGATGATGATGATGACGGAGGTAATGCCGCTGCTACTGCTGATGATGATACTGCTGCTGTTGCTTGTACTGCTGGTGGCACTGCAGTTGCTTGCACTGCTGTTGCTTGCACTGCTGTTGCTGCTGTTGCTTGTACCGCTGGTGGAACTGCTGTTTCTTTTACTGCTGGTGGCACTGCTGCTGGCACTGCTGGTTCTTGCACTGCTGTTGCTTGCACTGCTGTTGCTGGCACTGCTGGTGGCACTGCTGTTGCTGGCAATGCTGGTGGCACTGCTGTTGCTTGTGCCGCTGGTGCTGCTAGTGGCTGCTGAAATCGTTTTAGAAATCCAAAGATATGCAGGCAAGAAACACAGACAAGAGAAACGTTCAGTCATGCCCATTCCACAGACGCACACCGTAAAATAATAACTCCCCTGTGTTTCTAGTGCATTGCAATCCTACGCTTGCCTTTTGAGGAAGTAGAATTCTATCAAGTATTACTGTAAAGAAAATACTCCTCCTTGAAAAGATAATGAAAACTACAAAAGACACACTGTCACTTAATCAGTCATATGATCACAGTCACATGATCACTGTCACATGATCACTGTCACATGATCACTGTCATATGATCATAGTCATGTGATCACAGTCATATGATGGTGTGGATTATAGCAGCAAAAGTATCTATTCTACCAGCATGACATTTCAAGTGTATGCTGAAACCATACAAGACAGTGGAAGAAAATGTTCACAACTCACCTCAGCTTGGACAAATGGCACATCCTTACGCAGCCAGGGCCAGAAGGACCTCGGGACAATGACCCTCTCCTTGCAGGTAGCACACGTAGCCTTGAAGGTCAGAGCGGTGCTGCTATCCGACTCGTACGCTGTCAAGAAATGCTTCTTGTGCAAGCTGGTCAGCAACACCCACGACGAGTGTACCAGCATCTCTGCAGGACTGCTGCGTTCCTTCAGGCGATCCTGGCATGATGCGGAAGTGCAGGCGAAAGACTCACCAACAACTGCAAACTGCCGGTACCCTTGGCTGCTGAGAACTTGTGTGAAGCCAACAATTGCACTTTTCATATCCCAAGCCACATCAGCAAGTATGGATGGTGTATCAGCAGCGCATTCTAAGCGAACACCTGTCGGTGTCCAGCAAAGGCATACTTGACTACAACCAACCTCCAAATTCAGTGATGCCGCACTGGATGTGAACTGAAGACTGGCCGACTCTTTCTTCATACGATGAATTATGTAGGTGACTAAGCGACCGAACAGTGGTGGAGGAAACAGCATCCCAGGGAAACTGAGGTGGTTAAACGGTAGCTTAAAGGGAACATCATCCTCCAAAACCAACCGTAATGCTTCCTGGTTGCAACAGAACGGGATGAAGAGGTCGGGTAGGCCTGGCGTGACAACCAGAGATCTGCCTTGTCTGCTCCTGTTCTTGCTGCTGCTGCTGCTAATGCTGCCGACTCCACTGCCACACGCTCCGGTGCTGGTATCTGTACTGCTGGAAGCTGTACTGCTGGTGGCTGTGCTGCTGGTGGCTGTGCTGCTGGTGGCTGTGCTGCTGGTGGCTGTACTGCTGGTGGCTGTACTGCTGGTGGCTGTACTGCTGGTGGCTGTACTGCTGGTGGCTGTACTGCTGGTGGCTGTGCTGCTGGTGGCTGTACTGCTGGTGGCTGTGCTGCTGGTGGCTGTGCTGCTGGTGGGCTCAAGCTCTGCTGCCAGATTGAAGTAACACATGGATTTGCAGAGGGCTAGCTGAACAACATGGCTTAGTGGATACCAAACTCTCTCTATTAGGCTAGCGCTGGCAATTCCCGTGCAGCGAAAGTGTTTCACATCTTTGACTAATGTTGCCGAGGTGCTTGGAAAAGCTGTCTCCTTTAGAGGGAAGGTCATCAAGCGTACAAAGCTGAGTAGCAGCTGCTGAGGTTCCAGGAAGATGACACTTGAAGTGTCTGGATGCGGGCAGTCACAGCAGAATACTGTTCCATGTTGCTGAAGGTCATGCAGTAGATCAGACACTTGTGTCCGCGAGAGATCTTTGCCGCTAACATGCCGACAAAAGTCTACAAACTGGGGGTAGACCATGCTGACAAAACTCTGCTGCTGCTTATCACTGCACCCTGCCTTTGCAGAGCGCAGCATTGTCTTCTGGTGGAGAGAAATAGCTTCTTCTATCTTCACTTGCATCAAGGGAATTGCTTGGACGGGAAAGGCAGACACAATTCTAGAGAGCTCTTGCTGTGCTTCTGCGAGCTGGCTGTGGCGCGATACTCGATCTTGAAGACGGTGATTGTCAACAAAGAAGGGTCCACAGATCTTGACTTTGGGTGCGGCCCTTTCAGCCAGCTTGGACACGGCATTGAAGAACAGCTTCTTCTTCTTCTCCATCTGGTTGTCGTCGACAAGATCCACATGTGTAACAACAACCATGACGGCTGTGCTACTCTCATCATGATGGTGGCTGCCATTGCTGCTACTGTTCTTACCCGTCTCTGTGTCTGGTTGCTGCTGCTGCTGTTGCTGCTGGTCAGTGTGTGTGTCTGCCCTATGCTGCAAAGCAATCAGTGACAGACACATGTGAAGGTAGTCAGCCTGCGTCATTCCTGGTAACGGTGTGCAAGTTACAATCTCCTGACCATCAAAGCGGTAGACGTCTTCCGTTACCTCCTCATCCAGGTCACACCTCATGTCAAGAGTCACAATGTACACGCTGTCACAAACTGAAAACGAGATGCTTTGTTGTACCAACATCGGCATCTGTCCACCCATGTCCCACAGCTCAACAAACGCATATGCTGCTTCCACTTCATTTGAACTGTTATCCACATTGCCGACAGACGAGCGAACTTGAGAGATAACATCTGGTGCTACTTTGATCAGTTCATCAGCGTGGGGAACATTGGCAAACTCATTGTTGATAGAGGATGCAGCAGATGCTCCGGTGCCGGTAGCGGAGGCAGTAGGGAAAGTAGACGAAGCAGTACTTCGAAGTAGGGACGTGGCGAGTTTCTTGAGCTTGAACCATGCAGATGGTTGTGGTATCTCTGGAGCCTCCTTGATTTTCTTGACCAGATCTAGAGATGATCGGATACGAGCTGTGAGAAGATTGGCAAAGAAACTATGTTGACTGTCGTCCACAAGAATTTGTGCCGCTGCTTGTGTGCCTGTGGCGGTTGAAGAGGAGAGATGCATTCTGAGTCTGGATCGATGGATGGAAATGGAGTCGGTGCTGTCCGCGTTTTCAATGAACTCTTCACCGAGCAGTGACCGGACAAAGCTGGACTTTCATGTGGCGTACTTGCCGACAAGGTACATACGCACGCGTACCACGCTGGCCTCGTCCTTGCCACCAATGATGTCCTCAGCCACGGCAGCTGTATCGCAATAAACAACAATAATGCAGCGGCAGTCACATCAGCAGCCACACCAGTAGCCACACCAGCAGTAGCAGTCGCCATACCAGTAGCCACAGCAGCAGCAGCAGTAACAGCAGCAGTAGCAGTAGCAGCAGCAGCAGTAGCAGCAGCAGCAGAAGCAGCAGCAGCAGAAGCAGCAGCAGTAGCAACAGCAGCAGCAGAAGCAGCAGCAGTAGCAGCAGCAGCAGCAGCAGTAACAGCAGCAGCAACAGCAGCAACACTCACTGTTATAATTATGTTGTCAATGAAAATGGCAGCATGCATCAAGCACAACAAATTTTCCAATCACAAAAGAACCTAACCACCAAAAGCTGTTAAGAGCCCCCTCCCCCTCCCCTTAGGCCGCATTCACACCACGGGATAGAGCAGCAGTATAGGGAAAGTCGTCATGACAGTTTTCGAAACTCGCGCTCACGTGATGTTCCCGGCAGTAATAGCAGTAGAATTTTCCCCGACCCCTTTTTGGGGGGCTCAGAAACCTTTTACTGTGGGAAATATACCAGTAAGAACAGCACCAGTGCCACGACAACGTGTACAAAGCACTACACCAGTGAGTAGTAAAAACACTACTTCCTGCACTGCGCCGCTGACTTTCAAGTTTCAACTACTCAACATTGTAATTTGAGCTTCAAGTGTCCTTCACCTCTGAGCTTTTGTCAACCTTGACTTGAGACGCCTGTAGCCGGTAGTGCTCGAGAATGCCTACCGTTATTTTCACCTCCGAAATTTAGAACCATCTTATGAGGGTGTACGAGCGAATGTGGCTCCGCTCAAGCGGATCCACGCTGAAGGCGTCGGAAAAGTATGCCCTGGTGGCAGAAAAATAGAATTCAAAAGGAAAAGATGAGGGCTGGCGGGAGGTGACGGTAATGCTGTCTTTTACGGTACTCATACCTTGATCACCCAAATAGCGTTGAAGCTGCCGCGTAAAAATGTTATGGGGGCTGATTTATTGTTGTGACAAACGGTACGTTTTTTGGCCTAATATTGCATAGTCTATACGCATTTCACCTTGTATCACGTATATGGTGACATAGATGGTTGAACCGCGCGAAATAAAAGCTTTTCTCGTGGCAACAGCGTACTAAAAATAGCGTGCATCTTGCTAAAGGTCTAACCCAAATCACGGTATTTTCCCCTTACGGTAATACCGTTACAACAAAGTTTTTTGCTAAGGGTGTCTACTGTCGCCACCAAAATGGTTACGCTCCGGAGGAAAGGCACACATTCCGATCATTGTATCCAAAATCATTTATTATGAATAGACAAATGGGGACACACATCGTGAAAAGTGCGCCAGAAACAGATGCACGTGTAGACAAATGCCTGGCTGTAGTAGTTTCCATCATAATAATTATCATAATAAAATTTGGAAAGGATTGGAAGAACTTCAAATTCAAAGGATCAGTCGGGGAAGTGAACTGCCTGAAAAGAGAAAAAAACGCCAGACCCACCAGGTCCTGGTGGGTCTGGCGTTTTTTTCTCTTTTCAGGCAGTTCACTTCCCCGACTGATCCTTTGAATAATAAAATTTATTAATAATTATCAGCTCTAGGAGTCGTGTTTGTGCTACTCTCTGGTTTCTGGAGATCAGTTACTGATGTATGTGAATGCAACATGAGACTTGTCACAAGCTAAAACCGTCAGTAAAACTTTTCTGTTTTGCTGTAGTATGATGAATGCACCCTTACTGATCTCCCTTCTACTGTCGCCCTTTACCCCACCCCCACCCCCTTCTGTCTGTCTGTATGTCTGTCTATCTGTCTGTCTGTCTGTCTGTCTGTCTGTCTGTCTGTCTGTCTGTCTGTCTGTCTGTCTGTCTGTCTGTCTCTCTTCCCCTCTGTCTCCCTCTCTTTGTTGTCCTCTCATATCTAGTCACAAGCATAATAGAGCAAGAATTCTCATGGGCTTGTCTCAGTGAAGAATTCATCCAACACCATGAACTACCCAGTCAAGTTGGCCATGCTGTTGTTTAACTCCATCAATACCATGCACTAGCAGATAAGATAGTCGGCCATACTGGTAATGCAGTGTTGTATTAAACACTGCTTTCCAATCAGGTACAGCTGACTGGTAATGCAGTGACTAAACACAGCGGATTGCCCTGTCACCTAGACCATATACTCAGAGTGTCTCTCACAACTCACTAAACCATCTTATCCTCAGCTTCAAGTTACCTAGTATATGTACCTGAAGACTGTCACAACCAAAAATTATTACTACAGTCGTCCCTCTCTAATCCGGCACTTGTTTATCCAGCACCCTTGCAAACCAGCACACTTTCTGGCAAAACGAATTTTTTAAGTCCATTTTCTACGCTTTAATCCGGCACTTGAATTCCGCCTCCAGCAGCGATTTTCTGCAACAAATCACTCAAACTGTACATAATTCGATTTTCTAATCCAGCAGTTGTACATCGCATACTGTCAGGGAGCATTGTAACATACACAACACATGTAACATATGAGAGGTTCTGCAAAACGAAAATGTGTACGAACTTTCGCTCTACGTCACGAAGTGAGAAACTTCACACGAACTTTCGCAACTTTGGACGCGAAACTTGCAGGGAACGCGACATGAACTTTCGTAGGAAATTTCGTGAGATTGGGTCATGGCGTACGTGCACTTGGCGCGTGCAAACTACGAAAATGTGCAGAACACAAAGTTCGTGCGAAAATTCGTACACATTTTCGCAAGGCCTGTCGCGAAACTTCGTTCGAATTTTCGTTGTGCAGAGCCTCTCTATACACTTGGGAATATTCTATGCCAGTGCATAGGATATTCCCAAGTGTATGTTATAGACATGCATTCCACAAAGTACTTGGATTGACACAGAAAATCCCTGCGTTTTGACGTACATGTACGACACAAACATGTAAGTTAGGAGGTGGGCCGGGTTGGAGGGCAGGATTTGATAATCCAACACCCTTGTTTATCCAGCAGAAAATGACGTTGCAAAAGGTGCCAGATTAGAAAGGGACGACTGAGCAAAGAAATTCTAACATCTAGCAGACAGTTTGGCACCCACCAGTTCGAAGCTCCTCTTTCTCCTTTAGTTGCATCTGAGCACAAGCACAAGCACAAGCACAAGCACAAGCACAGCACACAGAACACAAGAAATGAGTCGATCAGTTTACTTTTATTCCCCATGCCATGCTAGGCGCAGTAGACGATTGGCATAAGCAGGGTTCACAGACTTCTATTTCAGGTCCGCTCGCTCACCAACCGGCACTCGTGCGTGTATGTGTGCATTATGTGTGTATGTTTGTACATAATACATAGTGTGTGTGTGTGTGTGTGTGTGTGTGTGTGTGTGTGTGTGTGTGTGTGTGTGTGTGTGTGTGTGTGTGTGCGTGTGTGTGTGAGTGTGTGCGTGCGTATGTGTGGCCCATATGGTGCAGTGGTATGTGCGGCCCATATGGTGCAGTGGTATGTGCGGCCCATATGGTGCAGTGGTATGTGCAGCGATTTCCAATCGATTGCCTGCGGGTTCGATTCCCGACGATTATGGTCACATGCGCTTTTCTTCTCTTTCTCAGACTCCTCCTGACTTTTCTTTCATTCTCCTGGGTGGTTACAAACAGCCAGTGCATGCCGGAGTACGTGGTATGATGTGTGTGCGGGGAAAAAAAGGCCAAAAAGTAGGGATTCACTGGCCAAAAAAGCAACTTCATAGCTGTGTGGTGTAGACCAGGCTGAATAGTGGCGGTCAATTCTTCAGCATTGCAAGCTGTTGAATGGTGCAATCCCAGCACAAACTGCTATGGCTTCTGCTGTAGCATCGCTATCATCGCCTCCGGCGATGAGCGTCAAAAGGTCCAAAGGTGTGTGTGTGTGTCACTGTGTGTGCGTGTGTGTACGTGCGTGTGTGGACGTACGTGTGTGTGTGTGTGTGTGTGTGTGTGTGTGTGTGTGTGTGTGTGTGTGTGTGTGTGTGTGTGTGTGTGTGTGTGTGTGTGTGTGTGTAATGACACATACCACATGACTAATCACGTGAGAGACCGTGAGGTGCAGGTCACATCCACGTCCAGTCCATGCCTGCAGCCGCTAAGATAGCCTTTTCAACAAAGCACTTATTGGCCATTCACACGACATGCAAACACATGTACGTGTGTGACCAAGATATCACTTGCAAACCGCAATCCAGTCCACACGGTGCTGGACAAACTTTGCACATGTCAATGTATCCATAGTTACCTTCTGAAAATGAGGGGAAATTTTAAATTTTGAAATTCCTGTTTGAAAAATATCCCACACACTACATTTGCAGCGCGCACTTTCAACACCGGCACTTTTGCTCGTGTGCAAAGTATAATCGTGAGCACAAGGGCCCCGGCCAAGTTCAAAAATCAGTTGCAAGTGTAGCGTTGGCACGCTGGTGACTTCACAGCGTACAGCGTATAGTGTTTAGCGTATACCGTATACCGTATTTCCTCGAATAATAGACCATGCTCAAATAGTAGGCCCTCCTAGAGGCCTCACGGAAAATTAGTAGACCATGCCCGAATAAGAGACCCGGTCTCTTATTTGAGTTCATCACTTTGCGCATGCGCACTAAGAAAGCACGTGGTGGATCAAAAAAGGACGCGATTTTAGGTTGCGCAACTACAATTATATTTGTAGTGGCTAGTGCTTTCTTTCATTATTTGAGCACGGTCCACTATATTTTCATCGGCACATCGCTGGAAATGGTGGATTTTTAACACGTCATTTCCAGCGATGTGCCGATGAAAATATAGTGGACCGTGCTCAAATAATGGACCATGCCCAAAAAACAAAAGACCGGGTCTATTAATCGAGGAAATACAGTAGCATATTCCCGTATGTTACTATATCTCCGTACATTAGCGTATCCCCGTACATTAGTGTACGGAGTTTGCTTGTGCATAAAAGCTGCTGCTCACGATTAATTTAGTTGCCAGTTAATTTCATTGCCAGTCAGTTAATTTAGTTGCCAGTCAGTTAATTAAGTAGCCAGTTAATTTCATTGTCAGTTTAGAGTTAGAGTTCAACCTTCGATCCAGTCTTTAGTAATAATAAAGTTAACAACAGTGTGTTCACTGAGACCCGTGTGCATTTGCCTCCGAGAGAGACTGCGGCCCGCTACATAATTGGTGGCAGCGGTGGTTAAAGTCAACTTTGTCAGATTCGACCCCACCTGTTTTACATTGGTAGCAGTGGTGCTACATAATTGGTGGCAGCGGTAAATTCATTTTGTTTCCTTCTATACCTAACTTTGTTACTTTACACGTTTCTCAGACCCCCATGGCTCAACCTTGCCTTCCTGGGCCTGGTCCTGCTTATTAGCCTGCAGCACAGTCACGGTGCTAGCGTGGATCACCCTTCTGTCCGCACAGCACACACTGGAGACTCCGATGGCGATTCCAAGCGACCCGCTACCTACATGTATACTACCGGTGGTGATGGCGAAGCTGATGAGGACGACGACAGGCAGGCTGCTGACCAAGACAAGGAGGGTATTCCCCAAGACCAGCAGCGTTTGATTTTCGCCGGCACGCAGTGGCAGACGGCCGAACCCTGAGTGACTACAACGTTCAGCAGGAGTCCACCATTCACTTGGTTCTTCGTCTCCGTGGTGGAATGCAGAATTTCGTCAACACTCTTCCTGGCTAGACCGTCACTCTTTACGTCGCGCCGACAATGTGAAGACCACGATTCAAGACGAGGAGGGGGTGATCTGTGTGACGCCGAGCTAGCCGCTCTGAGTGACCGGCTCAACCAAGATGAAGATAAAACCTGGCTCGCCCTCCGCCGTAGCTCCAGCCGCCGCCGTGGTTACTAACGCTCATTCCCGATATGGCATTTTCTTTCCTGTCTTCCTTCAGTCTTCCTATTCTCTTCAGTCTTCCTTTATGCGAGTGTGTGAATCCAGTTTAGTTTGGTAGGCGTCTGATCATGGTGAGCCACGGTTTACCCAGCTAACCTGGGACAATGTGTGTGACAATGCCCCTTATAGTGTATTCAGTTCGGTTTTTGAACTACGATGTTCCTGGCAGGTTGTGCCAGTGTTGTGCAGCAAGCGTGCTGCAGGTCCTATTTGGAGGACAGTTCTTTCCCCTTTTGACCCCGTGAGATCGTGTGAACCTGGTGTGCTTCTACTTTATGATTTGTTTATCAGTTCATTTTTCTGTCTATTCCAAATGTTATCATTTCCGATATTATTTGTCATATTCCGGTTGACGCTCTCCCAGTAATTTGCGATCTACTATAATGTTCACGACTACATACCTGTATTATATTATGCAAGACATCCATTCTGCCTATCTCCTATCGTCGAGTTTGTTCCGACGCGACCATGCATGCCACCCGTTTCTTCTAATTAGCAGCCAGTTGTTGGTGTCCGGCTATCACCTAGTATTCGAATCACGAGGACGTGATTGTATTTGAGAGGGAGGTGTAGCGTTGGCACGCTGGTGACTGCACAGTGTACAGCGTATAGTGTTTAGCGTATAGTGTTTAGCGTATAGTGTACAGCGTATAGTGTTTAGCGTATAGCATATTCCCGTACGTTACTGTATCCCCGTATGTCAGCATATTCCCGTACGTTACTATATCTCCGTACATTAGCGTATCCCCGTACATTAGTGTACGGAGTTTGCTTGTGCATAAAAGCTGCTGCTCACGATTAATTTAGTTGCCAGTTAATTTCATTGCCAGTCAGTTAATTTAGTTGCCAGTTAATTTCATTGTCAGTTTAGAGTCAGAGTTCAACCTTCGATCCAGTCTTAAGTAATAATAAAGTTAACAACAGTGTGTTCACTGAGACCCGTGTGCATTTGCCTCCGAGAGAGACTGCGGCCCGCTACACAAGCATGTGTCCAAGTTTATCGTATGCGAGTAAATATCCTTGGAAATGTACGATAAATTTGAGTTTGCACGTCGTGTGAATGGCCTACTTGAACCGCCAAGTTAAAATTGCCACTTATCTCCACTCTTGTCGCAAAACGAAAATACAACTATTCGAAGCATGGCACGATCAGAAAACGCTACGTATATGATACTTTACACGTCAGAAAGCAACTCAGCCGAAAATACTAGCAAGTTACACGTCCTCCTCGCCACTATCGTCGCTGGAGGATGAGCTCAAAACATTCAATCCAGACATATGCTGAACGTTTCATAGCTTGTTCCACTTCACGCTCAAAGCCAGTCACCTGTCGTGCCTGTCTACTTGCCGCTCAGAAGCTAAGTGAGAGTACCCGTGTGGTGGCTGTATGTGTTATCCCCGTTCGTCTCAATAATGCCTTTGTTTGAGGCAAAAAGGCAACACCACATCACTGTCAGTTTTTCATATCGCCTCTTGCGCTTGTCGTACTTACTGATCAGCACCCACGCAAGCTGCTGGTGCTTGTACTGCAGTGATAGCTTCTGCTTGATGTAGCAAGTGTGCGTGCTGCACCTAACGTCTTGCACCAGTGTCGCACTGACTCTGGAGCAGGCGTAGCTCTTTTCTGCGAGATCCCTGCAAGTCGTTTGCACGAGAGTTTCCTTCAGGAGTTGGTGTTTATTTTGATCAGCTCCTTTTCCAGGTCGTCTGTGAGCTTCAGAGTGTGTCCGCCGGATTGGTCTCGTATTCTGGAGATGTCGATATGATCTGTAGTTTCTTCGTCGGTGATTTGCTGGTTATAACTCTTCACTAGACGCTGTACAGTGCGAGTACTCAAATTTAAGCTAGCGATGCGCTTTTTCAGCTTTTCTATACCTCCCCGCGGAAAACCATCCTTGCTACCAGACAGCTGGAAGCAGGCAGAAACTATATTCGCCATCGCTTTGAAGTGTGAACATCCTGACCTGTTTTACGGACTGGAGCGGAGGTTGCAGCCTTTTATTGCGGTGACGGAAGTGTTCGTCGGTGGCAGCTCCAGTCAAAAAATTCAAACGAACCGATCACAACTTCTGTGGTGGTTTGTGCTGCCATGTTGTCGGATGCAATGGTCTATGGTTATGTTCGGATGGTGAATCGGTGGTTCCATGCGGTGTGACACAGGCAGAACACCGAAAAATCTAGTGCGAAGATAAGCGCCAATTGCAACTTGGCGGACCAAGTATTAGCAAACATCACTTGTCTAGTGAGAAAGTGCCTTTCCTTCGTACACTGTATATTCACCATCATACTTTATTGCAACAGGAGTGCATGAAACATTTGGAAATTTGAGAAAAGTCACAAAAAGAGGCGCAGTTTACTGTGCATTCTCCGTATCCTTGTTGAAATCGCACGCACTGGAATAATAAAATAAAAAAACACTCGTTGTGGTCATGACGAGTAGACCCCTCCGAACTCATCAAACACCAGTGTGCTTCGTGTGGTCAGGATGGGATTCTAACACAGTTTCCTCATTCGTCTTGCAGTTTCACGGCTTGCAAATGGTCCCAATTATCAAATGCACTTGGCATCTGGTTGATCAAATGCAGTGGTACCCTACAAAGCCGGCCGGCACCAAATTTAGCGCTTGGTGCACAGAATAGGATATAGTTTAGGTCAATGGCTGCATTCATCCCCCCCCCCCCCCCATATATCCACAACCATGATGCAGTGGCGTGTCCAGGATTTGGCTGAGGAGGGTCACGGCCGGGGGAGATGACATGGTGCACATGACTGTAATGATGTATGTCACGCACCTAGCTATCCAACATTACAAAATGATTACATGCCAGGTATTTCTTCCAGACCTACACTATACAGATTAAAGTATCTCATGCTCAGTTACTACAGTGCGTATCGGTTATAGCGTGGTCGTGTAAAAGAATATACTACTTACAAGAATGAACTCTCATATTTTCATAATCATAACATGGGTTTCAAGTGAACATATATTCTTACTTAAAATTGCCGCTTCCCAGAACGATTTTTCGAATTTATTTTGTCTACTCGAAGGGCAAAGAAATCAGCTAGAAATTGAGGCAGAGCATTGTCGACGGATCAAGCTTTAGTTTGTGGCCTCCCGCTTTGCTGCACTTGCAGCTAAGGTCGACGTCTTCATCAGAGTTTGGGGCAGGCCCTTCAGCACTCAACAATGTGCTGAACAAGACGCGCGTTCAAATTCAGGTAAAGAAACTTCGTTTTCAAGCGATCCATGCCTCCAGGTGGCAGGCGATGAAGGCAAGCTAGCATTTTTCAAGTGCACTACAACGACCATCCAGCGGGATAGGGTAAGTAGTTCCGCAACTTCTTTCCCTGGCAATGGCTTTGCTAATTTTGTTGGTGTTTTCAGACCTGCTACCTTTGTAGCAACATGCGCCACAAGTAGCGCATTTTAGGAATTTGAGAAAACTCTTTGTTCTTGCCATCGTCAACTTCAGCATTTCGTATCCAGGAGAGATACCAGGATTCTTATACCCGAGCTTGCAGTCTTGATTAAGAGCCACGCGAACGATATTGGACGGCACGAACTGCAGAAAAACGATATGCGCTCTGGGGCGGAAGAGTGCGGAGCGCGATGAATTTGCTTGGTGCGGAAGAGAGCTCCAACGAAGTCCGAGACCACCACGGCTTCAGTAACAAGTAGACATTGCGCAGGAAGGGTGGCACCAATGCTCGAACACAGAAAACAGCGATTCCGATAGTCTGACTAGTATGTATGATGACCATCCTGTACTGGCACCTCCGCGTCGGGCGGAATGTCAGCCCGCTCCGAACTGGACTGGCAACCACTTGATCACTCCCACTGTTTCCTGTTGGAACAGGAATTGCGCCGTCGCAAGAACGCTTTGCAAAATCCATCAAGGCTCTGTTGGCCAGAGCTTGTCTTCTTTGGTCCATGGATGTCGCTGAGACGTCGCAGAAAAGTCTTCAAGTCAACCAATTCGCGATTCAAATCTGGAGGGGATCATCCTCAAAACATCGTTGTACAACGTTGCGAAAAGAGGAGCTTGACGATCAAAAGCTTTGTTTTTGTCCCACTTGGGCAGTGCTGCGTTCAGCACATCACTGCACGCCTTTCTCAAGACGCATCGAGCGCGTCCTGGAATCTGTACAAAAGCATAGAGCTCGTACAGAGTCGATCATTTCTTTCACAGTGCAATCAATGCCGCTCACACACGGACGGTCTGTGCAACCGGTTTTGGACGCTGCTTCCCACCGCGTAGAGTCTACCGCCTGTGCACATGGTGCATGTAGCAGCCTGGTGTTTTTTCAAACCCAGGTCGAAATGTTTTGAAGGGGGTGGGAGCGTGCCCCCCCCCCCCCCCCCCCCCCCCGTAAACCCGCCAATGCTATGTGATAGGGACCATTAGCAAGCCGTGAAACTGCAACGCGAAGGGGGAGCTGGGTTAGAGTCCCGGCCTGACCACGCGAAACATACTCGTGTTTGACGAGTTCGGAGGGGTCTACTCGCCATGACCGCAACAAGTGGGTTTTAGTCAAGTACGTGCGAATTCAACCATGATACGGAGAATAGCACCGTAAATCGCGCCTCGTTTGGTCTTTGCGATTTTCTTCAAATTTCGAAAAAATGCCTCACCCATTCTTGTTGGAATAAATACGATGGCGAAACGTACCAAACAACCAGTAGGACCATTGATTTTGGCATAACCGTTACTAACATGACACAGAACAGGATCGAGGGTAACCACAGTGCCAACATTTATGCTTGTTTAAGACAAACTTCAGCTTGCTCGTTCATTTATGTTTTGGCATGGACCTCGTGAACACAACCCTTTGCTACCCATCCATCGGCGATGTGGCTGTCATGGGGTTTCTTTCACTTTCATTCGGGTAAAAGTCAGTCAGGCTGAGAATTGTTCTCAAGAAAAAGTTCGCAAAAATAATTGCCAGTAAAAATATCAGAAAACTGTTTGAAACTGGAAAGCAGCCGACTCGCGTAGACGGGTTGTGAACGCGAGAAGCTAATTCTCAATCACGTCGTGTTTCACGTGCGTTCCGATGAACTCGTTCCTGTTGACGTTTCACGGCTTGCTAATGGTCCCTAATAGTTTTCCCAGCCCCCCCCCCCCCCCCCCCCCCCCCCGTTCAATCTC
>NC_088650.1:2316795-2441795 GCF_964019385.1 Sycon ciliatum
CTCAAACAACTCCAACTCTCCTACCGTTGACAACAAAGAAGAAAACGCCAGTTCGAAGAAAGGTCCCCACACAAAATAAATGGAACAACTTCAACTTCAACTTGACAAGCACGAACAGTTACAACAGCAAACACTTGATATTTGAACAATCTTCATGTCGATCACAACTAGAAATATCTATACATCCTCTTGCTCGTCAAGTCTACCTTCGTTACAAAGAACTGAAATGTACTTCGTCTACAAGAGGTCAATCAGTAGGTCCCTGAATGGCCGTCACGTTGCGACACGAGACAAGGACAAAGGTGGAGACCAACGAGACGACAGTACTAACGAAAATATGGGAAGTAAACGAAGAGAAAGAGATGGAGTGCCACCATTTGTAACTTACATTCCTTGTTGGAGAAACGTTGATGACAGTGAAAACGATCTACTTTTCTCTTCTTTCTCGCTAAGTGTAGGAAACATGATGAACTTCTCTGGTCTATTGAGAGTTCTGAAAATGGTCTATTCAGTTTCTAACTTGCAATACGGGTAAAGTCACCGTTGAACTTCTCATAGATGAACACGGCTACAGTTAGTGAGTCTAAAGGAAAGAGCTGAATTGAAGAAAGTCATCCTTGCCGTTTTGTTGAACGTTGTCTTCAAGTAGCAGTGAAGAGAAAAGAAGAAACTTGACGTGGAAGTCCGGAGGGCCTACACCTGCAAGAAGGTATTCAGCTGCTTGACGGAATGGTGTAGCGAAGGAGTAACTCACTGTTTGAACTTTGGACTTTGATCTACAGGTCATGAACCGCTACTGAACGATCCACAGTTGCTAACTAGACCGATAAGATGTAGCACTCAGTGCGAGAACAGGGTCAGGGAGTGAATCGAATGATCCAGTCGCTAACGTGAGCAAATACACCCATTATGTCAACCAGGTCAGTTAGTGCAGTACCTGGCGCATTTCTACCAAGCATGAGCACACACGCTAGCTCTCAACCGTGTCACTCAGCCTGATGACCTAGCTCTGGAGTAGGCATAGTCACAATGTGCTATATCAGTGATACTAATGCTGTAGGGGGGGGGGGGGTTCAAATAGACCTATAGCACATGATTGTATTTTTACTTACTGAGTGAGTTGTCCGTTCCTTTAAAGATCTTCTTCAAACGTTGGCTGAGTGGGCTGACTGGAATAAGTAGGCCATTGAGAGAAGGAGAGCGTTATGCTGAACTTGTTGTTCACTGAGAGAGCGTTATGCTGAACTTGTTATTCACTGAGAGAGCGTTGTGCTGAACTTGTTATTCATTTAGAGAGCGTTGTGCTGAACTTGTTACTCTCTGAGAGAGCGTTGTAGCCACTACAGACTGATTAGTAGTTGAGAGAAAGAGTAACAATGACTGGAAAAGATAATGCACGTCTAACAAAGGTAGGTCAGAGGGACTGTTCAACAACACTAGAAGACGTTTGAAACAAAAGAGAAAGGCAGGGAGACGAAAACGGACAACTGGACTGTGCCTTGAGAAATGGATGACTGAGCTGTGCTGACCATTAATAATAGCGATGTGATCTAATGTTTGAACGAATCGTGCATCACATGCATGTGGTAAATGGCCGGTCATGCTCACTGTCTGGCAGACCACGGACGGCCATCTACTCATACATTACTGATACTGCTTTAGCTTTGTGGCTGTGTGCCTTAGCGCGAACTCAGGCATCTTTTGTTCGCAGCATTGGCATTGCGTGTGTGCGTGTGTCATTGTGTTGTCACGTGATATGCTACACGTCTGCACGATGTCATCGCGCTCTGCACAGACCGAGACCATAAAAATGTGTTGTTTACCTAGTCATTGGTGAGAAGAATCACATTCACACAGTCATGTAGACTACACACATAATGGGGGACCTACCCCATTACCACATAACAACACTACCTGCAACCAATCACGATTCAATGCTACGCTCTTCTCATCAAATATGGACAAAGAGCTGATGACATCATGTCTTAGGGCACAGTCCCATACAGACCAGGGTGGTGTTGGTGTTGTCAATCTGATTGTCGTAAAATTCTATTTTATAACTGGTTGTTGCTAAAAACATGTCACCATAATGACATGGCGTCTCTGAGCAACTTGACAATGACAATGCAGACACTGTACTCGTAGTGAGTTGCTTGAGTGTGGTCTTGGGTGTGGTACGTCTTGTGTGTGGTTTGGTGTAGTACTCAGCAACAGACTGTACATTCGGGTGTTCGTGCGTGAGCAGGTCTACTGTATGTGTAAGCATGCAATGGTGTGTTGAAACCTTGGACTTGGAGGGCTGTTGCTGTTGTTGTTGCTGTCTTGTCCTCTGGCATGTGAATGTGCGTGAAAATCAACCTGTATTATATGTTCATTTTGCTAGTAAAGAGGGCTAAAGTAATTCCGCCTCCACCAAACACCCTCTCTGGCCAACCTCACACACCAGCAACACGAATCCAAGGCTTTTGGTGGAGAGCGCGTTTGGGGGATGTGTAATTAGTTTATTGATAAACAAGCCGAAAGCTGCTGCTTGTCCTTTTTAAAGGCTTTTTACGTTCTTAAAAGAACGTAAAAAGGTTTGTCCTAGTAAACAAATACAGCATAACGTAAAAAGGTTTATCCTAGTAAACAAATACAGCATAACGTAAAAAGGTTTGTTCTAGTAAACAAATACAGCATAACGTAAAAAGGTTTGTCCTAGTAAACAAATACAGCATAACGTAAAAAGGTTTGTCCTAGTAAACAAATACAGCATAACGTAAAAAGGTTTGTCCTAGTAAACAAATACAGCATAACGTAAAAAGGTTTGTCCTAGTAAACAAATACAGCATAACGTAAAAAGGTTTGTCCTAGTAAACAAATACAGCATAACGT
This sequence comes from Sycon ciliatum, assembly GCF_964019385.1. NCBI lineage: Eukaryota > Metazoa > Porifera > Calcarea > Leucosolenida > Sycettidae > Sycon > Sycon ciliatum. The sequence goes on from NC_088650.1 coordinate 2,319,670, forward strand.
AAAAAGGTTTGTCCTAGTAAACAAATACAGCATAACGTAAAAAGGTTTGTCCTAGTAAACAAATACAGCATAACGTAAAAAGGTTTGTCCTAGTAAACAAATACAGCATAACGTAAAAAGGTTTGTCCTAGTAAACAAATACAGCATAACGTAAAAAAGTTTGTCCTAGTAAACAAATACAGCATAACGTAAAAAGGTTTGTCCTAGTAAACAAATACAGCATAACGTAAAAAGGTTTGTCCTAGTAAACAAATACAGCATAACGTAAAAAGGTTTGTCCTAGTAAACAAATACAGCATAACGTAAAAAGGTTTGTCCTAGTAAACAAATACAGCATAACGTAAAAAGGTTTGTCCTAGTAAACAAATTCAGCATAACGTAAAAAGGTTTGTCCTAGTAAACAAATACAGCATAACGTAAAAAGGTTTGTCCTAGTAAACAAATACAGCATAACGTTAGAAGTTGTACTTAAGACTACAGACTGTACTTTGTACTTGTACAGAGTTTTCCATTCAATCGTCGTGACGTCATTACACATAACACTAGACATAACAACCCAGTGGCATTGAGTTCAGAATGGAAACTTTTACCAATAGAATACACAGTCTTGAGATACAGAGCCAGCTCCTGAAGGGTGGTATGGTCCCAGGTCGGTTACAAGGACACTGATTTGCCAACACCCTATTTCAGCAGCTCTGTGCGGTATCATATCTGGCAGTTCCAGCTACATATTGGGCCTCCAGGCACAGACACAGCTACCACATTTGCAGCGGATCACGTTAGAAAATCATTTCCTTCTTACATGACGTGTAGAAAAAGACATTTTGTCGGAGATTCTCCCACATATCCACTATGAGATAAACAGCAATGTAGAATACAGACTTCACTGTATGTAAACTACGCTGCACATCAACACTGTCTAACTACATCGTCACACAATCAACCACTACATTGACTAAGAGTGGTCACGTGACAGGCATGGACATCATCATTGCTATCATTTACAAAGCTACGTAGAACACTGAAACGCAGCGCATTCTATCACGTGACGGAGATTGGCTCAATCATAGTCAATGACTCAGAGCAACTTACGCTCAGCAACATGGCCAAACATTCTCTTTGGAAAAGGTTTTCTAAATTCCTTCATCGTTAGTACGTATAAGTAGTTTTGTTCTCACTAGGATCTGTGTTGAGATGATGAGCTGACAAAGTAGCAAACATTTCAGTGAGTCTGTACCTCTACGCACAGTATCAAGTGTAGCACATACATGTACATGTAGTATAAGTACAGCTGGACAGCGTTTACCAATATCTTAACTCACTCTACAGAGTTTGGGCAGATTTCAATGTTTGCCAAATTAAAGACTGAAAATGGCCGGAGAAACATTCCTTACTGGTATGGAGTCATAATTTCACGACATTCCTGTCTAGCCATTGCTGTTGGAAATGAACAGATCTGGGTAGTGTGGTTTGAAGACAAACTTCGTAACTACACGTACCTGATTGTAGTATGTAAGTTTCACGATGACAGTGTGAACAAGGTGGACTACCCACTGTATGGGAAAACAATGCAACACAATATTGTGGAAAGGTCAGAACAATAAGAGACAAGATCAAAAGGAAAGCTATACAATAATAAAAATAATAAAAACGTAGCCTGTAAAATGTAAAGAGTCACTGAGTACAGTTATTCAATATCCATGTCCAGTATTTACGAATTTGTAGCCAAGAGACCGTTTTCGAGTAGTGGTGTGTAACTGTGTGAAACATGAAGTGGCTACAGACTACAGTGGAGTCTGCACACCCTTAGCAAGGTGTTGACAGTATTTATAATAAAAATAATCTGAACTTAGAAATTGAGGCTTCGGCGGTAATAGTCATGAACTTGATTGTTCCAACTAGGAACACACGCTTCTTGCCAAACTTGACACTTGACTGACTCACGACTGCCATCCGGAGCACACGAGGAGCACTTCGCACCTTCCACTCGGCAAACCTGCAAGAAAGCAACACTCCCTGCTCAATACGCAGTGTTTCGGGGAATTCACCCCTCATCAGTTTGTATTCGTGGTGATGGTTTGGCCTGGAGAGCAGTATATAAGTGGTGATTTTCAGGCACAATCTCCCTCAGCCTACTCAAGCTCAACTGATGAGGGGTGAATTCCCCGAAACACTGTGTATGGAGCAGGGAGTGGTGCTTTCTTGCAGGTTTGCCGAGTGGAAGGTGTGAAGTGCTCCACGTGTGCTCCGGATGGCGGTCGTGCGTCAGTCAAGTGTCAAGTTCGGCAAGAAGCGTGTGTTCCTAGTTGGAACAATCAACTTCAAAAATAATCTGCTGTAATTTATAGATTCTCACATGCGAGCAACCTGGGCCTCAGCAACAACCAGCTCAGCAGACGACCCACTGTATGGGAAAACAGTACTCCAGGCTCACTGCAACCATACACCGGTTGCCGGGTAGGGTCTCGATCTTGTGCCAATTTGAACCGTATGGGGCTATACCCCTGTTCAGGCACGCATTACTCTATAGGAGCATTATAGGAATATTCCCTGATCTCGTGGTTCTAATGTTGGCAAGACCGAGACTCTACCAACCAGTTTATGGTTTCAGTTATGAACACTGTTTCTCATACAGTAGGTTCTCCGCTTTGTTCACGCTGTCATCGTGAAAACATGTTCAACGTATCAGGAAAGGCTCACATACATATAGACCATAATTGTAGTACAGTGGTCCCTGTATAATCCCACACCATTTGTGCTACGGAAATTCTGCTGGCTTGGGGAGGGTGCTGGATTAGAAAATCTGATATACTGCTGCAATGTGCATGAAGAGGACATTTTTAGTAACTGAAAATTGTGCTGGTTTATAGAGGGTGCTGGTTTATAGAGGGTGCTGGTTTATAGAGGGTGCTGGTTTATAGAGGGTGCTGGTTTATAGAGGGTGCTGGTTTATAGAGGGTGCTGGTTTATAGAGGGTGCTGGTTTATAGAGGGTGCTGGTTTATAGAGGGTGCTGGTTTATAGAGGGTGCTGGTTTATAGAGGGTGCTGGTTTATAGAGGGTGCTGGTTTATAGAGGGTGCTGGTTTATAGAGATTGCTGGTTTATAGAGGGTGCTGGTTTATAGAGGGTGCTGGTTTATAGAGGGTGCTGGTTTATAGAGGGTGCTGGTTTATAGAGGGTGCTGGTTTATAGAGGGTGCTGGTTTATAGAGGGTGCTGGTTTATAGAGGGTGCTGGTTTAAAGAGGGACGACTGTAGTGGTACCGAATACTACCGATTCCCTGGAATGGAGTCAGTGAATCACTGGTTTATTCATTGACACATCTATGATCTTGATCCTGTCAAAGTTGTCACGGCAATGACATCATGTGTGCGACGATAACTTGTTCAGTTTTTCACAGTTTGTTTTTCTTTGAATGAATGGAATTTTATGACCAGCTGGAAATCTGTTGGTCAGTGTATCCAAGACGTGATCGAGGTAAGCGTCAGGTCGTTGAATGTCAGTATCATCAGTGAATATGTTTGCAAATGTTACACGTTCTGACTCTACATCATTTTGGCAATACGTTAGTGGACAACAACGCATACTGCGGTGTAAACCTTTGTTCCTTTCCTTCTTCTAAGTAATTCTATTCTAATCTTGTCTTCAGATCAGACTGGTAAAGAGCCATGCTTCTCTCACCACCATCATCTATACTTTACGCACGTGGCCTAGTAGATGCATGGCTGATGATACTCACATAGCTGACTGATACCTGTACATCAGGTAGTGTCTGGTGCATAGGCGAACACTCATCCACGACTTGGCTGGTATTGTGACGTAGGTTTCGTGCCTCCAGGACTCATTGCTCACTGTGTGATCAACCATGCGTAAGCTGCAGTACAGTGTATACGTTATGAGTGTGATGTAGCAGTTAGCTATGTGCATATCACCAGACATTCATCCACATGATGCTATACGCAAACAGAGCAGAGTAGGAATGGGTGATTAGGATAATGATGTACATGTATGCAGTCCTGGAATAGAATCTACCGGTAAGAGAACATATACTTTTTGTCCGTGTTTATACATGACTAGAAATTACAACTAATCTGTGTGTGTATGTATTTGTGTCAGCTAGTTCGGTTGGTGGGTACACATATACCAGATAGTGTTGGATCTGTTGCCAATGGGCTCGGCTGCTTGAAAGTGTATTGTTGTACCTGCCACCTGTGTTGGTTTCAGGGTTCATATACTTTCTATTTGAAGTATACATACCTGTTAACCATGGACTACTTCTGGCTAGATTAACTCTTGTGTAATCAGTGGTTCTAGTGCAGCTTATAATAATTGTTATCAGATCCACTCTGATTTAGCCACACACACTAGTAGCAAGTATATCCTTCACCGGAGGCAGGGGTAACTGCAGTTGGATCCCGGGACGGATACCCTGATGCCGTCAATCTCTTTTCATTACCTTGTCCTTACCCACTGACTGAGGTGTGGTGAGCCCATAAGTGGGATCATTTCCAAGTCCACCCAGAGTTTTAGGGATTCAGGAGGTGTGGGCCGTTGCGCGGTTCAATAGCCAATTGAGTGATCTTTCCAAGATTCCTTTTGAGTCTCTCTCCCCTCTCCCAAGGGGAGACCCACGTGACCAGTTATGGCAGTGAGTAAGTGCAAGCATGTGTGCTTGCATGTGTGTGTGTGTATGAGGGGGGGGGGGGGGGGTGCGTGGGCGTGCGTGAGTGGGGGGGGGGGGGGGGCGGGGGTGCGTGCGTGTGTATGTGGGGAATTTTGTGTCAGTGTGTGCGTGTGTGTTTGCGGGTGTGGTGTGTGTGTGTGTTTGTTCGTGTGCGTGTGTGTGTGTGTGTATGTGTGTGTGTGTGTGTGTGTGTGTGCAAGCTGTCGAATGGTGCAATCCCAGCAAAAGTTGCTATGGCTTCTGCTGTAGCATCCATCATCGCCTCCGGCGATGAGCGTCAAATGGTCAATGGTGTGTGTGTGTGTGTGTGTGTGTGTGTTGTGTGTGTGTGTGTGTGTGACCTTTGATGTTTTCATATTATTGTTTCTCCTGACATGATGTGGACAGTGGCTACGACTGTGTATTGTATACTGATGACTGTTGTCCGCAGTGGCTACGACTGTGTATTGTATACTGATGACTGTTGTCCGCAGTGGCTACGACTGTGTATTGTATACTGATGACTGTTGTCCGCAGTGGCTACGACTGTGTATTGTATACTGATGACTGTTGTCCGCAGTGGCTACGACTGTGTATTGTATACTGATGACTGTTGTCCGCAGTAGCTACGACTGTGTATTGTATACTGATGACTGTTGTCCGCAGTGGCTACGACTGTGTATTGTATACTGATGTATTATGATTGTGTTGTGCCAGTCTTTGTCACTTACAGTGACCTGTAGAACATGATGGGGACAGTGACTGTGTGACTTGCAATGGGAGTGCTTGCAGGCAGGCTTGGAGCTGCAATACTTTCTGTGCGTATATCAGAGCATGGATGCTTGCAGTTTGGGTAAGGCGGTGTGAATGTTGGTTATGATTATCGGAGCATGAATGTTGGATGTACAGTGGCGTGTGCATTGGAGTAGAAATGATGACTCTGTATCGGAGCATAATATATAATACACAGTTGTCTAACATCATGCTGTCTGATGAGTGCTTAGACAATGTATAAGCTAATTTACTAATAATAATATGTTGACTGGGGCTAGAAGAGCTTGATTGTCGACTGTGCAGTTCTGTAGCAAGACTTCTGCCTGTGTGTAACTACCTATATGTACTTGTAGGAGAATGACGGTTAACTTCACAGTTTCGGAGCATGAATATTGGGTTTGCAGAATGGGAGCATGATTGTCAGCTGGGGAGTTTCAGTGCATGAACGCTGACCTTTGGTATTAGAGCATGATTGTTTGTAGATGCAGGTATTGCTGTTGGTCTTGGACACACTGACCTGAATACCTGCAGCATGAGTGATGGTTGATGATCGCAATGACCAGCTGTTGCTTAGCAACTGATTGTATTGGTTACCATGACTACATAGTGCTGGTGACTAGGGTAGTGAGTGATGGAGAGGTTGAAGGTGTGGTTGTCATGGTATTGACTAGACAGTTCATAGCATACCTATCAGATGATCTGACGTGTGCACAGCACATACTTACACCTTGTAAGAAGAATGAGACCCCGATGACGCAGGGCAGTGCATGCTTTAAGCTTGTGTTCATAATTATGTATTAGATTTGCATACATGGACTGACAACATGTAGGGGTAGTATGTACACAAAGGCACACAATGAAAACCTTGGCAAATTTATTCCGTTGTGACTCCGAGTTTCATGGCTGAACCAATCATCAGACAACGATAATGGAATAGGAGGCAGCGCTGGTATATCTAAGTGGAGAGAGGTGTGATAATAATAGCGAGAGGAGTAATCGCGTGAATGTATACAGGGACGGGCTATTTCAGAGGCAGATGCAGTAGGCGCAGGTCTAGCACTAACAAGTACTAACACGCACACACATAGTAACACGCACACACACATACACACATGCACGCACACACTAACACACACATACACCCACCCACAACACCCTAACTTGCACACGGGCGCACGCACACACAGGACACCCACCCACCCACGACACCCTAAACTCGCACACGCACAAACACACGCACACACGCATCTACACACACCTATAGACACATGTCCACACGTATACACAGGCATCTGTGCGTTCGTATGACAAATCTAAGCGCACACAAACTCCTGCAAGCACGCGTCAAAAAAACCCGCAGCGGTCATAGCTGTCTATGTAATAGGGGTGGCCAGCAGAAACTTGCGCTGGTGAGGGCATTTAGATACCAGCTCACTTCTCTTGTTTAGGGAGGTAGCTTTTGAAGCTTTCAGGATGTGGAACTTTTCGGTTAAGCATAGGCCACACTTCTTGCTGATGTTACTGTACGAAGGTGCTCTATCCTTGATCTCCCATCTGATGTCGAATCCGCGGTTCTCGTGTTTCAGATCCCAGATGTGCTTGGACAACTTAGTCGATGCGGCGTACTTTTCATGGCGGAAGTCCGAAGTGTGTTTGTTGTAGCGCTGCTTGAATGTGGTAGCAGTCATGCCGACGTAGGTCTTGACTTCGTTGGATGCTACATGCGCCTCGTACACGACGTCGGAAGACTGGCAGTCACCGTTGAGGGGGCACGACGCCTTGACCCGACAATTGCATGGCACAACTGGCGGTCGCGAGTGAAGTTTTGCAGCATAGTATAGTAGTATGGTAAGGAGAAACACTGGGTTGGCAATGCAGATTTTACTGGAAATACAACGTAATCCAGCAGATATCTCTATCACTCGGATGGAGAACGTAGTCAGAATTAAAGGAAAGGAAAAGGAGCAAGGAACTACAAGTTACGCTATACTGTCCACTAACTCCACCAGTTACTGGACAATCATCTCATGTGATAGCATTGCACGAGACTGAGCAACGGTACTGACGTTCTACAACTGCTGTCTCTAACTGTGTAAGGATAGAGATCACAAAGATCTAGCATGCAGTGAACTTGTTGATGACTAGCATCTCCACAATACACACTACTCTACACAAACACACGAGTACATGGAGGTGTTGGGTAAGTGAATCAGTCAATCCATGAGCTTATAGTGGGATGCGTAATGGTCAAAGTAGACTACTGTACTGCTCACATACACCTGTACTCACAACTACTGTCTAGTGTAGTTGTATGCTGGGTTTCAGGTGAGCACTTTACACCTCAAACTTTCACTCTCTTCTATGCTCTTTCTCAATTCATACTAGTTCACATTTACAATTCTAGTGTCAGCTACTACAGCAACAGTCACAGCAATGTGACAGCATCCTTCGCCTGTCACACACACTACCATACTATACTAGCCGATGGTCTTTTAAACGAACTTTTTTCTCTTTTTCATAGCCATTTTCGTAAATGAAAGAGTCAACACAAGCAAATGAATCAAAGGGAACTGGTCTACTCACCTGTCATTGAGTAATATTCCGTGAAAAGAGGTCTCAGTAGAGACATCGAAATAAGCCAGGCCAGGAGACGAAATATCCGAAACAGCTCATGAAAGAAGCAGTTCCAAAGAAGGAAGTTCCTCGTGCATGCACATCCGAAAAGGCTGCAACATGTAGACACCGGCGGATTATGCCGGCATAATTATGCCGGCATAATTTGGTGGTTTAAAATTTGTAGCATAATTTGGCATCGTTTCTGAGGTAGGATCATAACTACATGGTATTGCAGTACAGACAGCACAGTTCTAGTATGTACATGTACATTGTAGAATACACTATTGTGTTCAATGCACATGAGTAGTGCTCGTGGTCTGCATGCTACTCAGTAAAGGGTTCGGAGGTCATGCACATCATGTTTTCAATGAAAAGTAGGGTAGCAATCATGGCAATACATTATTGTATGCTCGAGCTCGTCTCCTTCAAAGTTCTTTCTCACGTTGATACAGTAGGTCTACATGTACTGCTGTAGCAGAAGATGAGATTGAATTCGCCGTTATCAGGTATCCCGGCGCGAACGAGATAGTGACGGGTAGTCCGCAAAATGCTGCATACAGTCATGTACATGTACCTTCTGCATGTTACGAAGTCATGACCTCTGCTCTGGATTTTAGCAGCCATGACTGCGCAGGCTACGAGTATACAATGTAGCTCTACAAATTGAGGTATAGTTGATGTTCGGTCATGATGGAAGTAGAGATGGAGCTACGGGAGAGATTAGCTGATTGATCGCAGAGTGAGGGTGACAACGCTTGGGCGAGTATGACGATTGCGAGGACAGGTCAACCGTGATGATAATTTTCAAAGGTAACTCGAACTAATTCGGCAATGAAAAAAATATATTAATCTTTTTACAAAAAAGTAGTCAACTAATGAATTGAAGAAGTAATGTTTTCTCTTTTCCATGTTGATCTCTAGCATGCATGGACACCTAGTACCTTGGTATGGGGATACTCATTTATTTTGTTGCACATACATGTACATTATGGCCACCTGCAAGTACGAAAAAGGCACAATTTTCCGAACTTTGAGGCTCCATAAGTGGATATGTATCCCCTCGTGGCAAAGCATAATATGAGGATTTTGCGAGCATAATGCGAGAATCCATGAAAGCATAATTCCATGATTTCGCGAGCATAACCCGCCGGAGCCTAGCAACATGTCTGCCATGCACACGCACGCGGCCGGCCACACGATGGTAGGAGCCATGGCGCCATGGAGTATGAGTTCGTACATGGTCCAGGCAGGTACCGATCACGTTACGTAGAAACTTACATAGACAACGTGGCTCAATAGCGATGTCGTTAGCTCTTACCATGTGGACGCAATAATAGAAAAGCTGACAGGGTCGCTTTCCTAAATGTATTTTTTCTATCAAACTCATCTTATCTTACCATGGCTTACCATGGCTGTCTGACGGCCACTTTACACTTGATGAAATGCTCACTTACATTGTTATGTCTTAGTGTTAGCTTGTAACTTGTTTCAGATTACATGTAGTAGTGTGACTGTTCCTGTACTGTCTTTTAACAGCCAACTTTCTATCATTCTTCTCCTACATGTACATCCCTGATGATGACCTCCTGGGTGAAAATGTGGACAATTTCAACTGTACGTGGTGTAGCCAAGGACTGTTTGTGTGTTGTGAGTTGGGTATACTGAAAATATGACAAGGCTATAGTGGAGTTTCAAAATTCTTAAAAAACTTATCTGCTTCTGTGTATGTTAAACAGTATAGTACTTACCTGCTCAGTTTCCTTCTGTTCTTGATTTGATTAATTTTGTACTTAAGACTGCAGGCTGTATCCTTTAGTACAGAGTTTTCCCTTCAATCGTCGTCATTACACATAACACTAGACATAACAACCCAGTGGCATTGAGTTCAGAATGCAAACCTTTACACAAGAGAGAGATTGGAAGCTTTGTTACAACTCTAAGTTTCACGTATTACTGCGATCATCAGGCAACCTTTACCAATAGAATACACAGTCTTGAGATCCAGAGCCAGCTCCTGCAGGGTTGTATGACCCCAGGACCAGGTGGATTACAGGGACACTCATTTGCCAATACCCAATTTCAGCACCATGGGAGTATAGTCAGTATTGCCTATAGCGTTGGTGTTTGATTTTGATAATGCGATAATATTACTATGACCGATACTGCATGCAATGTATCATTGTATGCGAGTGGGGTGTCAAACGACTCAGCGCGCCGTGCACATACGCACTACATACATGTTCAATGTCATGTAACTGGCTGTAGCTCCTGACACACAAAATCAGCATTTCCTCATGATGGAGGCATATTTTGGCAACTTGTACAAGCAAAACTCACCAAACAACACTCACTGGACAAGTTCTTCACGAAGACGTAACACCCTGTTCTCCTCTGACATCGCTTGATTTTACATCAATCACGATAACCGATGTATGCATCTCTAGCTCTATGCGGCATTTGTCTGGCAGTTCCAGCTACATATTGGGCCTCCAGCCACAGACACAGCTACCACATTTGCAGCGGATCACGTTAGGAAATCATTTCCTTCTTACATGACGTGTAGAAAAAGACATTTTGTCGGAGATTCTCCCACATATCCACTATGAGATAAACAGCAATGTAGAATACAGACTTCACTGTATGTAAACTATGCTACACATCAACACTGTCTAACTGCATCGTCACACAATCAACCACTACATTGACTAAGAGTGATCACGTTACATTCATGGACATCATCATTGCTATCATTAACAAAGCTATACGTAGAACACAGAAACGCAGTGCATGATATCACGTGACGGAGACTGGCTCAAGCATAGTCAACTACATGTAACTTACGCTCAGCAACATGGCCAAACATTCCCTTTGGAAAATATTTTCTAAATTCCTTCATCGTTAGTACGTATAAGTAGTTTTGTTCTCACTAAGATCTGTGTTGAGATGATGAGCCGACAAAGTAGCAAACATTTCAGTGAGTCTGTACCTCTACGCACAGTATCAAGTGTAGCACATACATGTACATGTAGTATAAGTACAGCTGGACAGCGTTTCCCAATATCTAAACTCACTCTACAGAGTTTGGACAGATTTCAAATGTTTGCCGAATTAAAGACTGAAAATGGCCGGAGAAACATTCTTTACTGGTATGGAGTCATAATTTCACGACATTCCTGTTTGTCCATTGCTGTTGGAAATGAACAGATCTGGGTAGTGCGGTTTGAACACAAACTTCGTAACTACACGTACCTGATTGTAGTATGTAAGTTTCACGATGACAGTGTGAACAAGGTGGACCACTATATAAAAACAATGCAACACAATATTGTAGAAAAGTCGCAACAATAAGAGACAAGATCAAAAGGAAAGCTATCTCTTTTTCTGTCACCAGTTAATCCCATATATAGGATTAGACTTCAAGACGCATTTGCAGCCTCGAAAATGGTCTAGGTGGAAGCAATGGTATTGAAGATGCATTTTGATCTTTCCCACAATGCCTCTCTTTATTTAAAATGAATGAATAGAGGTTACTCACTGGCTAAGACCCCCAGGAAAGGTATCTGTGTGCAATTATTGCTGATGAATTGCAATTACAAGTGGTAGAAATAGACTAGGAGTGGAATAGATGAATATTAGCACCATCCTAGCATTGAAGTAGTGTTGTAAAGTACTCGCAGATCAATATGAACTAAAGACACTACATGTTTGGGGCATTTGCTAAATCAGTTATGTACACATATTAATAGTGGAATACTATTTTTGTACTAGCCTAGGAGGTGCTTACTCTTTAGCCATGATACATAGAATGTTTTTGTTAGCTCCATATGGGCTATATCTAGGCTTGGATATTGCCAACCATGGTTTTTATTGACAGGGGCAACTGGGAAGAACATAACCAATTTTTAAAGGGGTCAAATCCTATATAAAGGATTTTGAAAATTCTGGACACCTTTGCACGGGAATTGGGAAGGCCTGTTACAGAAAAGGTAAAGCCCTTGTGCTGGTGAAACGTGGCAGGCATCATCTCTGATAAACACGGAATGCAGACTCCAGCAGGTTTTTGAAGAAAGAACTTTACTTTGTGAGGTATGATCTACCTTTTCCCGAAAATTGGAAAAATCCTATATATAGGATTTGACAGACAAAGAGATACAATAATAATAATAAAAAAAAACGTAGAGTCACCTCCACCATTAAACTGCGAGCACAGTTTAATGGTGGAGGTGACTCAACATTTTCTTCAATGGCCGAGAGCTCTGTCGCAGCCTGTAATAAAAAAACGTAGCCTGTAAAATGTAAAGAGTCACTGAGTACAGTTATTCAATATCCATGTCCAGTATTTACGAATTTGTAGCCAAGAGACCGTTTTCGAGTAGTGGTGTGTAACTGTGTGAAACATGAAGTGGCTACAGGCTACAGTGGAGTCTGCACACCCTTAGCAAGGTGTTGACAGTATTTATAATAAAAATAATCTGAACTTAGAAATTGAGGCTTCGGCGGTAATAGTCATGAACTTGATTGTTCCAACTAGGAACACACGCTTCTTGCCGAACTTGACCCTTGACTGACTCACGACTGCCATCTAGGCCCCCGTGTAATATGCCGGCATCAAGTTTTTTGAGCATTTTCGGTACAATCCGCGAACCCAGCACTTTGGGCTCGTGATGCAGCATTTTGGGGGAAACGGAGCACTTGGCCGTTGTGTATCAAAATTGAGAGAAGAAAAACTTCCCAAACAAGAACGTCACTTCCGCATTCCGTGGGTTAGCTTCTTGTTGAGTAGTTTATGAATTGTTTACCATGGCAGACTCGAGCAAGTCTCTTATTGAGTATTTTCTGACTCCCTGGTTTTGACGGCGTGTGCTGAGGATGACAAAAAAGTGAGCATTTTCCCAGCATTTTCGGCAAGGTTTGGGAGCATTTTCGGCAAGGTTTACGAGAATTTCCCAAAAAGCATTTTCGGCAAAGTTTCAGGCATATTACACCGGGGCCTACTGCCATCCGGAGCACACGAGGAGCACTTCGCACCTTCCACTCGGCAAACCTGCAAGAAAGCACCACTCCCTGCTCAATACACAGTGTTTCGGGGAATTCACCTCTCATCAGTTTGTATCCCTGGTGATGGTTTGGCCTGGAGAGCAGTATATAAGTGGTGCCTTTCAGGCACAATTTTCCTCAGTCTACTCAAGCTCAACTGATGAGGGGTGAATTCCCCGAAACACTGTGTATTGAGCAGGGAGTGGTGCTTTCTTGCAGGTTTGCCCAGTGGAAGGTGCGAAGTGCTCCACGTGTGCTCCGGATGGCAGTCGTGAGTCAGTCAAGTGTCAAGTTCGGCAAGAAGCGTGTGTTCCTAGTTGGAACAATCAACTTCAAAATAATCTGCTGTAATTTATAGATTCTCACATGCGAGCAACCTGGGCCTCAGCAACAACCAGCTCAGCAGACGACCCACTGTATGGGAAAACAGTACTCCAGGCTCACTGCAACCATACATCGGTTGCCGGGTAGGGTCTCGATCTTGTGCCCATTTGAACCGTATGGGGCTATACCCCTGTTCAGACACTCATTATTCTAGGGAGCATTATAGTAAAGGAATAATCCCTGATCTCGTGGTTCAAATGTTGGCAAGACTGAGACTCTACCAACCAGTTTATGGTTTCAGTTATGAACACTGTTTCTCATACAGTAGGTTCTCCGCTTTGTTCACGCTGTCATCGTGAAAACATGTTCAACGTATCAGGAAAGGCTCACATACATATAGACCATAATTGTAGTACAGTGGTCCCTGTATAATCCCACACCATTTGTGCTACGGAAATTCTGCTGGCTTGGGGAGGGTGCTGGATTAGAAAATCTGATATACTGCTGCAATGTGCATGAAGAGGACATTTTTAGTAACTGAAAATTGTGCTGGTTTATAGAGGGTGCTGGTTTATAGAGGGTGCTGGTTTATAGAGGGTGCTGGTTTATAGAGGGTGCTGGTTTATAGAGGGTGCTGGTTTATAGAGGGTGCTGGTTTATAGAGGGTGCTGGTTTATAGAGGGTGCTGGTTTATAGAGGGTGCTGGTTTATAGAGGGTGCTGGTTTATAGAGGGTGCTGGTTTATAGAGGGTGCTGGTTTATAAAGTGCTGGATTAAAGTTTAAGAGGAACGACTGTAGTGGTACCGAATACTAACGATTCCCTGGAATTGAGTCAATGAATCACTGGTTCATTCATTGACACCTCTATGATCTTGATCCTGTCAAAGTTGTCACGGCAATGACATCATGTGTGCGACGATAACTTGTTCAGTTTTTCACAGTTTCTTTTTCTTTGAATGAATGGAATTTTATGACCAGCTGGAAATCTGTTGGTCAGTGTATCCAAGACGTGATCGAGGCAAACGTCAGGTCGTTGAATGTCAGTATCATCAGTGAATATTGTTGAAAATGCCACACGTTCTGACCCTACATCATCTTGAAAATAAGTTATTGGACAACAATGCATACTGCGGTGTAAACCTTTGGTCCTTTCCTTCTTCTAAGTAATTCTATTCTAATCTTGTCTTCAGATCAGACTGGCAAAGAGCCATGCTTCTCTCACCACCATCATCTATACTTTACGCACGTGGCCTAGTAGATGCATGGCTGATGATACTCACATAGCTGACTGATACCTGTCCATCAGGTAGTGTCTGGTGCATAGGCGGACACTCATCCACGACTTGGCTGGTATTGTGACGTAGGTTTCGTGCCTCCAGGACTCATTGCTCACTGTGTGATCAACCATGCGTAAGCTGCACTACAGTGTATACGTTATGAGTGTGATGTAGCAGTTAGCTATGTGCATATCACCAGACATTCATCCACATGATGCTATACGCAAACAGAGCAGAGTAGGAATGGGTGATTAGGATAATGATGTACATGTATGCAGTCCTGGAATAGAATCTACCATTAAGAGAACATTTTGCGTGTGCGCGCGCGTGTGTGTGTGTGTGTATGTATGTATGTCCTCTTTATGAGCCTATATTGGGCCATACGTGGGATTATTTCCAAGCCCACCCAACGTTTGGGGCTTTCAGGGGGTGTCCCCCGTTGGGCGGTCCAATAGCCAACCGAGTCATCTTTCCAAAATTCCTTTTGAGTCTCTCTCCCCTTTCTAAGGACCAGCGGATTCTGCTCGAAAAGGTGGCAGATTGTGCTCAAAAAGCAGTGAAATTGGCAGAACCATACAAACCTTATGGCGGGCAATTCCTCGAATTCTGCTCCATTTCTTTATCCACATACCAAACATGCATGAAACTTACCAGAAAAAGTACCGAATTCTGCCAATTTTTCTGCCGGCAGAATCCACCGGACCCTACGGGCCCTTTCCTGGGGAAGACACACGTGACCAGTTTTGGCAGTGAGCAAGTAAGCACAAGTGTGTGTGTGTTTTGTGATGTAAATGTGTGCATAGTTGTGAATCTCTTTTGCGACCAAAATAACCACAATGAATGGAAATGCGATAAAAAAATCCGTAAAGCTAGAGTAGTCAAGTGGTTTGCTTCACTGTCTGAAGAGTGCTCAATGCCCATGTAGGGCAGAGCCTTGTACACAAGAGAGAGAGATTGGAAGCTTTGTTACAACTCTGAGTTTCATGTATTACTACGATCATCAGACAACTGATAGATCCAAAACGGGCAGCCAGAACATAAGGGGGAGCAAGGTGGGAAATTCTGAGGGTGTCATAGGCGACGCGTATCACAGCGCAAGAGTCAATGCCAAATCCAAACATTCCCACACCACGACTCAAACATAGACCACCCTTTTCAGGTGATCTACGGATATTTCCCCTAGTTTGAGGGGATTATGGCTCATAATCCCCTCAAACGAGGGGATCTCATATCCACAGGAAATCCTGTGGATCCCCTCGGACGGTGGGTCGGACCCAGTCCTTCTACCAGCATAACCATGAGAGCTAGCTCCCTTGGCTGCTGTTTGAATATGCAAGAATGGGCCTTCCAGATAAGGTCTAAAAAGGGGAAGTGGCTATATTTATCAAAAGAAAAGCATATTGGTGAAACAAAACTAGGGAAGTGGCAATCTTTCTATCAGCAACAAACAAGAGCATCTTAATTTGCAACATGCTACATGAACCGGGTGTGCCGAACACCGGTAACCATAGAGACACACCACACTCTCATATAGATACTGGTTATAAATAGACCGAGTAAGGAAAATAATCCAATAGCCTATGGAGAGTAAATGAAATTGAGTCAATGACAACAAATGCTCGTCCAGCACACGAGTTGTCATAGAAACATTGAACGAAATGACAAAGACGCATAGTACTGAGCATTGCCGTTCAATGCAAACTTTGGTTTCTAGTACAGTGTTTGGAAAATTCCTTCTTTCACAGACCTGAAAGATAAATCTTTGCAGCAGTTAGCCTACTACTAACTCAATGTCATTGGTTCTACATGTACGTGTAGATGCACCCATTCACGCTCTACTGCACTGGTCTTGGCAAATTTGTTCCACACGATCACAAACAATCCATCTTATTTCGGATACTCTTACACCATTTGACTAAGCCATGCGACGGACGTCAGTGTCTGACAATTCTTCATTGTAGTCTTTGATTTATAGGGAATAAATCGCCTCCACGCCGGTAGGTGACAGACGAGCAGAGCACCTCAAATTATTTTCAAATAATTACAATATCTACTATTTCGTCGTCTTCACCTGATCGCTATCAGTATCGCTTTTCCCCACGGTCTTGTCAGCTACCAACAAGCAGCAGAGTTCATGAGGCTTCGTCTTGGGAGCCAAACCAAAGAAAGTGTGTGACAATCCGCATTCGCCTCAGTCAAACCAATAAGTGGATCAAAACCTGGAGAGGCGACGAACAAACGACTATAATAAGAACTACCGGTACTTCGCGTTCGGTGTTCCGTTCACAGTGCACTGGTTCATGCTGCATGCAGCGCTGCTGATCACCCGAAAAGTGTGGTCTATACAGGATATTGCACAGTGTCCGCGAGGATTATTTGTCATAATCCCCGCGGCGCTGCGCGCCTTGGGGATTTGAAAAATAATCCCCTCGGAACCGTGCAATATCCTATACATACACCCACACTCTCTCCTTTTTCTCACATACACATACACTCACACGCGCGTCCACACACACATTCTCTAAATCGCTTTCTCTCACACACACACACGCACACACACATTCATTCTCTATATCTCACACACGCACACACACATTCATTCTCTATATCACACACACACACACACCTTCCTTCCTTCCTTCCTTCCTTCGCCCACTGCCACGATTGGCTATGTGTCCCCAAACGGGGCGACTTGGAGGAGTGCTGTCTCCGGGACGCGGCATGAGGCCCTGCGAGTCCGGCGGGACGTGAACGGCTGTTTCACTGTTTGTTTTTTGCCTTTGCGGAGCGACGGGAGGTGCAACTATGTCTAGCGATGTCTTGAGGACGGCTGAAACGGCGTGTGCAGACCATACACAGGAGTGGTTTCACGGCAGGTTGTACACGAGAGCATACCACACTGTAGACTCCATCCTGACACCTGGTTCTCCACTCAGACCTATCATCTGCTGTTTCAAGCCACTCATTCATGTCAATGGACACCGCCGTCAGGTCATGTTTGATTGGGTCTTTCCACCTCTTCCGGGGGCCATGTGGAGGTCGCTTAGACGGCAAGGCACCAAAGAGCAATTGGCGGGGAATACGGTCATCCATGCGAGCCAGGTGGCCCAGCCATTGGAGACGACGGCGCCGGACCTTGTCAGAGACCTGCTCCATGTCACCCCACCACTGCCGTACCTGAAGGGTTGTCACGTGCTCGTCCATCTGGCGCGCCCGACTGATGCCCAGGACCATGCGTATAGATCGCAGGTGAAACGACTCCAGACGCTGGAGATCCCGTTGCCTCGGTGTCCAGTTCTCAGCACCATAGAGGAGTACTGCCAACACAGTGACTCCGTACACAACACGCTTGAGACCGATAGGAAACTCCGAGTTCGCAAACACAGCTTTCTTCAATGCGCCAAATGCACCCGATCCTGCGAGAGACATCAAAGCTACTCCTAGCATCAGGAGTGATCTGGCAGCCAAGATAGCGAAATCTGTCCACGCATTCGACGGTTCCACCCAAAGGCAACATATCCGACGCCACCACACCAACGCCCATAGGCATGAACTTAGTTTTGCCCAGATTGACTGACAGGCCAAAAGATGCTGCAACCTGTCGAAACGTGGCCAAGGCCCTTTCAGCACCGCCGTAGGTTTTGGCGAACAGTGACGAATCGTCCGCAAACTGACACTCCGTGATAGTCACCCTGCGACACTCTCTGAGACGCGTATTGAACAAGCAGTCTCTGCGAAACTGCGACACCTGGATACCGATATCCTCGTCATTGGCGATGGTAGCATGCCACTTTTCCACAACCGCACCCATGAATAAGTTGAACAGGATCGGGGCCATCGTGCATCCCTGACGTAGGCCATTTCCCACCTGGAAAGGGTCGAGCAGATCTGCGCCGAGACGAATGGATGCAGACATGCCTTCATGGAACGACCGAATGATGGAGATCAGCTTATCCGGCATGCCGAGCCTGGAGAGAACCCTCCACATGGCTGCTCTAGGCACTGAATCGTATGCTTTGCGCAAGTCAATGAACACCGCAAAGCCCTTTGATGAATGCTCATGCAATTTCTCGGCAACCTGGCGTACTGAGAACACCATGTCTGAGCATCCCCTACCATGGCGAAAACCACACTGGGAGTCAGGCAGGTATTCCTCTCCAACCAGCTGCAGGCGATCCGCTATTATTCTTGCCACCAGCTTGCCGACCACGTCTAGAAGCGCGATGCCTCGCCAGTTACCACAGTCACTAAGATCACCTTTCTTGGGAATTGGGATTAAGATGGCGTCTGCCCAATCCTGAGGAACCCTTTCCGTCCGCCAAACTTCAGCCAACAACATCTCCAACCTAGGCACCAGTTCAGAGCCGCACTTGAGCATCTCCGCTGTTATCTCTGATCGGCCACATGCTTTGCCATTTTGAAGAGCTCGCATAGCACGGTGTATCTCGCTGCAGGCTGGGGCGTTCTCAAGGTCAAGCCGAATCGGTAGCTGCCCAATGGAATCAATGGCATCTGGGACAAAATCACTGATCACGTTTAGGACACCGTCAAAATGCTCCCGCCATCGCGTACCTGTTGCCTCTGGTGTCTCGCACACAACACCCTGCGCATTCTTGATAGCAGCTGTCTTGCGGGGCTGCAATCCATCAAGTGCAGTCTGGATCCTCTTGATGCACTCCCAGCCTCCCTTAGATGTTAGACTAAAGCGTTCGCAGTCCCGAGCCTGCTTTCTCAGCCAGTCCTGCTTTGCTTGACGAACGATACGGCGAGCTGAACTTCGGGCCTTCTTATACAGCTTCTGATCACTTGCCCTGTTGGTCGACATCCAGGCTCGGTAGCAATCGTCTCGCTCACGGAGGGCAGCCTCAATCTTCGGTCGATTGTCCAGGAACCAGTCTGGTTGTTTGCGCCGCTCTCTGCCAAGGCATTTTTGAGCGACGTCCGCCACCGTAGTTTTCAACGCAGCCCAGCATCCGTCCACAGATAGCTCATCTGGCCAGTTCTGAACCAAGGCAGCATCAAGACTAGTGGAATATTTTGCTCGCACTTCATCATTGGAGGGAGCCGTTAGGACTGCGGAAGCGATGGGTTTGTTGGCTGGTTTACTTTGCCTGCGGAAACTGGGCACCGCCGCCAAGCGGTATCTCATGGCAAGGAACTTATGGTCGGTGTCACACTCCGCAGAGCGGAGAACTTGACAATCCAGACATTGACGCTGACATGACTCTGGAATAATGCAGTAGTCGATACAATGAGGCTGCCCATACCTGGGATGGTGCCACGTGTGCTTGTGGATGTCCTTCTTCTTGAACCAGGTGTTGCAGATGAGCGCACTGTTTCTGGCCAGGAAGTTTAGTAAATCCTCTCCAGCAGAATTCATGACGCCATGTCCATGTGTACCCCTTACGCGGCTCCACTCGTCTCCAGCAGCACCAACACCAACACGAGCATTGAAATCGCCGAGTATGACATACTGGTCACTCCTGGGTACACTATCAAGGAAGGACTGCAAACTTTCATAGAACGCAGCTTTCTCCTCACGTGATCTACTGAATGTTGGTGCATACGCAACAGCGATATGAATGCAAGATACTGAACGATTACGACCACATTCGAACTTTACCTTCGCGGAGACAAGTCGCGAGCTGTGTCCTTTCCATTCCGAACCGCCGCTGACAAAGGCGTCTTTGCACTTTCCGCGCAGCACTATCGCCACACCTTCACCACGACGTCCAGAGTCATCCGCCGTTGGAGTAGGGCGTCCACTCGCCAACACGAGAGAGTCGCCAACGCTGTACTGAGCCGTGCCGAACCAAAGGGTCTCCTGCAGACCTGCGATGTCCACTCCGAAACGTCCAAGCTGCCGACAAACCAGGTCAATTTTCTTCTCCTCCCGCAACAAATGTTTTGATTTTTTTTGAAATTTTGAAGCCGTATTCACGTCGCCGTCGGACTCAACAAGAGTCCTCACATTCCAGGTTCCCAGAGACAGCACGAACCTCCGAGCGGCTGGTGCATGCTGCAAGCTAAGCTCTGAGCGGGGGTTTGCAACTCCTCCGCGCTCAGGCGGACGAGGGTCAGCGCGAGTGGTCATATCCGAGGTGACCATGTTGTCGACGCTGAATTGTCCTCGTCCGCGGCAGCAAGATGACGGCTGCCTCGCTCAGCACAGCTACTCTACTTACTGTGAGTCTATAACTCACCTGGGCTGGCCCCAGCCGGAGCTGGAGACCAGCCCGTGGAAGAAAACTTCTAAAAAAACCGGAGCTCAAAAATCTCCTTCCACTCACCTCCAGCACATACACAAAACACACACACACACACACACACACACACACACACACACACACACACACACACACACACACACACACACACCTGTCCTGTCCTGTCCTGTAGAGTCACTGCCGCAAAAGGGTCACGTGATCCCATCACTGGGAAACTTGAGAAGAGAGAGAGAGAGGACACGACGCTCGATGACGCTCCAGGTGCACGGGTAGTCGCATCCGCTTGCCGCATATGCACACGTGCTGGAAGGCTGAGCGCTCCTCTGCTGTTGGTCTATGCGCCACCCTTGAACAGCGATGCCTTCCCCGTCCCCGGACACCGCGAAAGCAGCGACCACACCTGTCACAATGCGCGGCACAACATCCCTCCGCCGGTGCCGACGCTCCGGTAGTTCCAGGTGGCACTGCGGCATCCACCGTTGAGGCAAACACATGCCGGACCAAGCCACCGCGGCTTCTCAGCCACCGCCCACACCGCCCGCACTGACTGGCGCCCCGCTGCTCAGACACAGGCCGCGCACGCTCCTCCAGACACTTATGCCGAGCCATGTCTCCTTTCCGTGCAAAATCCCGTCCGCATACCGTACATACCACTCGGGGCGGAGGCTCAGGCACATTGTCAGGCTCTTGGTAGGTGCTGCGCCACTCCGCGCGAGACTCACATGCAACATCATACCATGATGCCTCCACGCCACGGGCACGTAGATCTCGGACAGCACAGTCCTTCCATCTGCGGCGTGGGCCATGTGCTGGGCGACGCTGCAAGAAGGAGCCAAACAGTACCTGTTTTGGGATGCGGTTGTCCGGCATCCGCGCCACATGCCCCAACCACTCCAACCGCCGATGTGCAATTTTGTCTTTAATCGTCTCGGAGTCTCCCCAGCGCACCAGCAGCTCTTCGTTGGTGATGTGTTCGTCCCACATCCGGCTTCGAGAGACCCCGAGGATGGATCGGATGCACCTCATGCTGAAGGTTGAGAGCTTCTGCAGGTCATGCTGAAGGGGCGTCCAGCACTCAGAGCCATACAACAGCAGGGACAGAACGCAAGCATTGAATACGCACCGCTTGGTGTGCATCAGCAGATGTGGATTGGAGAATACAGACCTCCGAAGAGCACCGCAGGCCCTGGAGGCTTGGGCAATCCTTGCGGCGATGTCCCGGGACGAACGGCAACCGCTGTCCACTACAGAACCGAGGTATTTGAAATGCGGTACGCATTCCACCTCCGCTTGACCAAGTTGGAGGGGAGCGCGGTCAGTAAGCGTGATGCCGGGGCCAACAACTACAAACTGAGTCTTCGTTGCACTGATGGTCAAGCCGAATCCCGACGCCACCTCGTGAAGACAGCACAATGCTGCCCCCGCTCCAGACCGAGTTGTAGCGAATAAACAAGAGTCGTCAGCAAACTGGGAATCTGTTAGGCAATGGTGTTGGTCGTCACGGCGGGGTTTACGGTATAAATCGCTGCTGTATGCTGAGCGGAGCTCGAAGCCAACCCCGTCAACTCTCCTGACGCGGTGTTGCCACTGGGTCATCACGGCCCACATAAAGATATTAAAAAGGACCGGCGCCATAGAGCACCCCTGGCGAAGACCATTGCCAATGCTGAACGGGTCTGATAATATGTTGTTGAACTGCACCGATGCTGACATGGGGTCGTGGAACGACCGGATGATGTTGATAAGCTTTTCTGGTACTCCCGCACGGCCGAGGACCTGCCACAGACACCCCCTGGGCACTGAATCAAAGGCCTTCTTCAGGTCGATAAACACAAAAAATCCCTTGGCCTGATGTTCGATTGACTTTTCCATGAGCTGTCGGACGGTGAAGATCATGTCAGAGCAGCCACGCCCTCGCCGGAACCCGCACTGGGACTCAGGGAGAAATTCCTCTGCGAATACCTGCAGCCTTCTCTGAAGGACACTCGCCAAGACCTTGCCGACCACATCCAGCAACGCAATGCCCCGCCAATTGTCGCACTGCGACAAATCTCCCTTCTTTGGAATGGGGATGAGGGTAGCATCCGCCCACTCCCGCGGAACGCAGCCATCTCGCCACACATCTCCAAACAGCTCCATGAGCTTGTTGTTGAGCTCCTCGCCACCGAACTTTAGCAACTCTGGCTGTATCCTCGATGAACCAGCAGCGGTGCCATTGCGAAGTCGAGAAATGCCTTGGAGATCTCATGCATGGTTGGTGGTTCCTCAAGGCTCGACACTACAGGTCGCTGCTCAACGCAAGCCATGATATCGGGGTTGTACGAGCTCTCTGGGTTCAGGACAGATGTGAAATGCCTCTGGAACCGCTTGCATTGATCCTCAGTCGACTGGCACAGGTTTCCATTCTCGTCCTTAATGGCGGAAGTCTTGCACGGAGTTAATCCCTCACATGCAGCGTGGATAGCATGAACGCATTTCCAGACGACTGCCCCGTTGAAGCGCGCCTCTGTTGCCTCCTGTGCCTTATTCAAAATCCAAGCCTCTTTGGCATTTACAACGGCTGCGCGCGCCTGCGATCGAGCAGCCCCGAAGCTGGCCCAATACGTGTCGCCCCTCTGCTGACCGTGGGCAAGCCACTCCGCGTAGCACTCATTGCGGGCGCGCAGAAGGGGCTGTATGGTTGCAGAGTTGTCATCATACCAGTCGGCCTGACGGCGTTCGCTCGGGCCCAATACATCAGCGGCTGTGGCAACCACGGTATTGCGCACATGGGTCCACTTCTCCCCAACGCTACCATCGCTGCTCCAGCAATCTCGCAATCCAGCAGATAAAGCGGCACGATACTTGTCCGCGGTGGTCACGCAGCGCGGGGGGCGACGTCCCACATCGTTGACGTCTTGTAACGTGGATGCGCAGGAATCCGATTGATCATGCTCGGCCACCGCCTTACTCCGCAGCTTGCCGACATTAAATCGGCGCCCCCGGCTCGCTCCACGTCGGGCAACCCCCACCGGGCGATGCGGGAACTCAAAGACTATACAAAGCAGCTGGTGGTCACTGCCACACTCAGCACCACGAACAACGCGCACGTCCCTGCAAAATCGCCGATGATCCTGACGCATCAAGATATAGTCGATGCAGTGCCACTGCAGAGAGCCGGGGTGCTGCCACGTCCGCTTGAAGATATCCCGCTTGGGGAACCAGGTGTTGCAGATCCACAAATTATTTATTGCTGCAAACGACAGTAGCTCATCTCCAGAGGAATTCAACTGTCCAAAACCATGCATGCCGCGCACACCACTCCAGCCATCGTCAGCTGTTCCTGAACCCACACGGGCGTTGAAGTCTCCAAGCAGAATACAGCAGTCCCTGTCAGGAACGCCAGCTATTACCTCCTGCAACTGTTCGTAAAACTGATTTTTGCTGGCACGCGGAGCTGCATAAGTCGGAGCATACGCACTGACTACCGTCACCCATGCGACTTCTCCCCCACGCAGGGCGAATTTGAGACGTGCAGTGACAAGACGAGGGCCCACAGCCCGCCAGACCGAACCACCATTCTTCCACGCGTCTGTTGCAAATTTATTGAGTGCCAGGGCGACTCCTTCTCCTCGTCTGTTGCCCGGAGCTCCATCGCCAGGCACGGGGCGACCCGAACACAAGATAGTAAAACCGTCAACGACATAAATGTCATCGCCGAACCAGTGTGTCTCCTGCAATCCAGCCGCCGCCACGCTCAACCTGCGCAGCTCGGCAGCAACACGACGACATTTCTTGTCCTCTGCTACTCGGCCAGAAACGCTCGCCGTAGCTACGCCGCCACTCCTTTCCACAAGGGAGCGAACATTCCACGACCCAAACGTCAAGCAGCGCCGTCCCTCTCTCCCACTCTTCTCCCTCTCCTTGACGTACTTCATAGCTTTTCGGAGCTGGATGGAGATATTCCACTCGGGAATATTCCACTGTGTGTGCGTGTGTGTGTGAGAGAGAGAGCGATTTAGAGAGAGAGCGATTTAGAGAATGTGTGTGTGGACGCGCGTGTGAGTGCATGTGTATGTGAGAAAAGGGAGAGAGTGTGGGTGTATGTTTGTGTAGTGGTGTGGGAATGTGTGGATTTGGCATTTGTCCCCAGCTCTATTCTCATTCACGCCGGAACTACTGCTGCACAGCCCCAAGTCTGAAGACTTGGCAATTATTTCACGCCTGCACCTGACTCTTGCGCTGTGATACGCGTCGCCTATGACACCCTCAGAATTTCCCACCTTGCTCCCCCTTATGTTCTGGCTGCCCGTTTTGGATCTATCAGTTGTCTGATGATCGTAGTAATACATGAAACTCAGAGTTGTAACAAAGCTTCCAAACCCGCGATATTCATGTTAAAACAAAATGGCGTCACGATTTATTGAAAGTGGTATAGTTGGTGGAACGAGTGTTCAAACCCATTTGAACTTCATACTGTTCGTCTTCTTTTTGACATGCTCCCTTTCCATCGTCCTTAGCTTTTATTTGTTGAGAGCTGTTTTGGCTTTCTCCTATACCTCTGGGGGATGCCAAGTGATGGTTTTGAGAGGCTGGTGATGGCTGTGAGCGAGAGTTTGCCGATCGGCGTCGTCCTCGCTATAGCGATGAAAATACTAGTTACTGCGCACCTGGCAGATATCACAACACGTCGGAGCGTCCAGGAGCAAAGGAATCTTGGGTTTTCACTGGAATCTAGTTCCACCAGCATCGTGTAGCCCACCGTCGGTGAATGGCGGTCCAGAAAGGTCGAAACTGGTCTTCTGCAGCATCTCGCAGTCCTGCGAGGCACACTGAATACGCCTGTCATGTATTCTACAAATAAAAATCACGAAGTAGTGGACTTTACAGTGATGAGTCTATCCTGTATGCTGCAAAAGACGCAGGACATGTGACTGGTGTCTGTACACTCAGTGACTGGACGCCAACACCCCAGTCTTCTCCTGCAGGATCTGTTTGACATTGACATTATGCAGTAGGTCGGCATTGACCTGGTTTGGCAGCTATCGTTATAGTATCTGCCTGGTTGGATGTAGCAGGTTGGTGTTTGCTCGTCGTCCAGTCCGGAATTTTCTTGTAACTCACGGTGGAGTACGCGCAGGGTTTGTGATCATCCCTGTTCACTTCAATATTATCAAACACAACGTTCCCTTTGTCACTCATCTTATCCTGAGTACTGAATTTGCTGACAATATTGCACCATACTTGTCACAACCTACCGCCACTGCTGGCGGTGGCGACTGGTTCGTCAATGGCGGTGACCAGGCTGACTGACTAGCTTCGAGACAGCGGCCTCGTTGTCAATCCCGCGGCAGCCTAAAGGTTGATTTTATTCATCCAGCCTTAGCGCCATGTTGACGATGCCCTAGTGACTGTGTGTCATGGATTGCCTTGCCATCAGCGGTCATTGCCGTCCACCTTGATGCAGCCCTCAACAACTGGCTCAGCCCATGGGAGTCTCAAGTGGACAAAATTGTTGCCAAAGTAGCTCAGAAGATTGGTGCATCGTGGTGTAGGTGAGCACATAACTAGGACTTCCCAGCGTCTATTTGTCCAGGCTGCGATACTATGTGACATGCTGTACTGCACATTCTTTTCAGCACTGCAAGGCCGGCAGCTGGACCGACTGCAGGGGCCGCGCACATGCAGGCCGCCTGTTGCCAGTGCAGCATTCTGGAACGTTCCTTCCTTCTGAGATCCGTGGAATAATAACTTTCTTTGCTTCAAAGCAAGTTGCTTACCTTTCTGTTGTGCTCCCAGTGTCCTTACAACAATAACCTATAGCAATGTTTTATTTTCCTTTCCATTCCCCAACCAATGAATACTACGATGTCGATTCTATTTCTTCATACTTTGGTGTGTGCCCGCGCACGCGCGTGTGTGTGTATACCTCACTCGCCACTCGAAGTTCTGTTCCCCATCACTGGAACACTGCCTGTTCTTTCAGGACCTGCCATCATCTGCGGATGGGCATTCAATAATTGTATTGTGTGTGTGTTTCATTCAGAATCAGATCCGCTATCATTGCTATTAGAGAAAATCTGTGGGTTCACATCCAGTGCATTTTTAGATCTGCGTGCTTTTCTCGCCACGGGCGCATACATGGGACATTGTGTGTGTGTGCGTCTGTGTGTATGGGGATATTGTCTGTATCGGCTTTTGGTACTAATGTTCAGGTCTGTGCTTGCATGTGTGAACATGAAATTGTTCGGTTCTGTGCATGCTATTGCTGTTGTATATTATTGTATGTATGTGTGCATTTCCACGAACAGTGTAGACGAGCGTGGAGAGTACATTCATCCCTCATCAACCACTTCCCCTTGGGCTTACGAGAGTTTTTTCTGCGTACCTCTCTGATACTGTATTGATGCCGGCACCTGTACCTCGATGTGTTCCTCTATCTGCAGTCGCCTTTAACCTTCGGTCAAGTTAACGTTTATTGTGCTCTATTTATCGTGCGAATCAAAATAAACAATAATAACACAAGTCGTGCTAGAGTGACGACATGTGCGTGTAGTAGGGTTGATGCGATGGGACGTTATAATTAGGTGGAACAGAACACACATTGGGCAGATTGATTGGGCATCATTGATTGTGCTCAGTCTAAACAGTGAACATAATAATTATCTCCAGTGACAGACTGTAGCGGCTAGCCTCCAATAGGTAGCTGGCACTAGTCCTACTGCTTGTTTGACAGGTGCCGCCAGAACCCCTGTTGTGTCATGCTATAGATGCACATGCCCTGTTCTGGGGCATACTGAGGTACTTTGATTTTGTTGACTGCATGTAGACAGCATCCAATAGTAGTACTCGTAGACCTTGGCTCTTTGTAGGTCAACCACCATCGCATGGATCGATCGGTGACTATGCACTTGGAGGTTGGAATAGCCCGCGCTGAACAGATCTTGCCATGGCCCAGGGAGTGAACTCGCTTACTCGACTATCCCGGTTTTAGTTAACCAGCATGAGTGGTGCAATTTGTCCATACCATGTTGCGAGCTCACAGTTGTTTGGGCAGGTTTTGAGCTGCACCACGAAACAAAGCGAAATAACGGCGTGACTGTAGAGCAA
The DNA here is from genome assembly GCF_964019385.1 of Sycon ciliatum. Lineage (NCBI taxonomy): Eukaryota > Metazoa > Porifera > Calcarea > Leucosolenida > Sycettidae > Sycon > Sycon ciliatum. The sequence continues at coordinate 2,347,679 of NC_088650.1, forward strand.
GGAAGCGGCGAGACGGCACTTCCAGGACGAGACAGGCAGTAGAGATGTGTTCACAGCACGAGCAACCTCTCAGACCCTGCCGGTACTCCACAGTTACAAGAAAATGTCGGACTGGACGACGCGCCAATGCAAACCTGCTACATCCACCCAGGCAGATAGCTGCCAAACCAGGCCAATGTCGACCCACTGCATACCGGTATGTCAATGTCAAACAGATCCTGCAGGAGAAGACTGGGATGATATTGGCGTCCAGTGTACGGACACCAGTCACATTTCCTGCGTCTTTTGCAGCATACAGGATAGACTCATCACTGTAAAGTCCACTACTTCGTGATTTTTATTAGTAGAATACATGACAGGCGTATTCAGTGTGCCTCGCAGGACTGCGAGATGCTGCAGAAGACCAGTTTCGACCTTTCTGGACCGCCATTCACCGACGGTGGGCTACACGATGCTGGTGGAACTAGATTCCAGTGAAAACCCAAGATTCCTTTGCTCCTGGACGCTCCGACGTGTTGTGATATCTGCCAGGTGCGCAGTAACTAGTATTTTCATCGCTATAGCGAGGACGACGCCGATCGGCAAACTCTCGCTCACAGCCATCACCAGCCTCTCAAAACCATCACTTGGCATCCCCCAGAGGTGTAGGAGAAAGCCAAAACAGCTCTCAACAAACAAAAGCTAAGGACGATGGAAAGAGAGCATGTCAAAAAGAAGACGAACAGTATGAAGTTCAAATGGGTTTGAACACTCGTTCCACCAACTATACCACTTTCAATAAATCGTGACGCCATTTTGTTTTAACACGCATACGGTCCACTCTCTCTTGTGTAAAAATAGAGAATGAAAAATGCAAACCAATCTACCCATCTATGTCGTTCTTCTCCTGACATGATGTGGGCAGTGGCTACGACTGTGTATTGTATACTGATGACTGTTGTCCGCAGTGGCTACGACTGTGTATTGTATACTGATGTATTATGATTGTGTTGTGCCAGTCTTTGTCACTTACAGTGACCTGTAGAACATGATGGGGACAGTGACTGTGTGACTTGCAATGGGAGTGCTTGCAGGCAGGCTTGGAGCTGCAATGTTTTCTGTGCCTATATCAGAGCATGGATGCTTGCAGTTTGGGTATGACGGTATGAATGTTGGTTGTGATTATCGGAGCATGAATGTTAGATGTACAGTGGCGTGTACAATGGAGTAAAACTGATGACTATGTATCGGAGCATATACAAACTTGTCTAATATCATACTGTTTGATGAGTGTTTTGTTGTTGTTGTTGTTGTTGTTGTTTATTTATTTTACATCGCATGGCAAACGGGCAGTTCTGCCCAATTTTCTAACACGATACTCTGCGTAACGGCAGAAAAGGATTTGCTTGTGTCACTACTGTGTGTGTATTGTATCTTAACCTGTATGTGTAGATGTGTTGTTTGAGTAACGGAGCAAGAATTGTTAGGATAGTAATGTATGAGTGTTACCACTTTCGGACAAGCCCTCTACTCTATTGTATACAATGTATAAGCTACTTCACAAAATTAAATAATAAAGTTGACTGGGCCTAGAAGAGCTTGATTGTCGACTGTGCAGTTCTGTAGCAAGAATTCTGCCTGTGTGTAACTACCTATATGTACTTGTAGGAGAATGACGGTTGACTTCACAGTTTCGGAGCATGAATATTAGGTGCGCAGAACGGTAGCATGATTGTCGGCTGGGGAGTTTCAGTGCATGAATGCTGACCTTTGGTATTAGAGCATGACTGTTTGTAGATGCAGGTATTATGAGCATGAAGGTTTGCTGTTGATCTTGGACACACTAACCTGAATACCTGCAGCATGAGTGATGGTTGATGATGATCGTAATGACCAGTAGGCCTTGGCTGATTATGCTCGGAAAATCACGCTTTACTGGTTTTAGGAATGCTTTCAAAATGTACCTATAATGCTCGAAACAAGCATCAAAATGGGCATATAATGCTTGGAGATCACCAAAGTGGGTTAACAGCTGGTTCTGCACCTCCCACAGACTCCACCAGCGTATGTTGTTGCGTGACCTGATGTCTATGCTGGCCCGCTCTCTCCAGGCAATCCGAGCAGCTGGGCTTCTGGCGAATAGGCTTATCCACCACTGGCTGAAGTCAGTTAGGATGAGCGTCTGGAAGCGCTTGCCGACGTTGTCCAGGGAATGGGAAGAGCAGGTGATGTCTATGAGTTCGGGGTACATGATCCCTTTCACGGAACGTAGTGCTGCACCATTCACTGAATCTCCGTCACACCTAGCAGCTACTATATTGTGTGACGGCAGGCCGAACTCCAGACAAGCATGTTATCAGCTCATGAGCAAGTTGCTGGCCGAACATGCTCTTAGAAAGAACATGAAATCGAACGAGCCACTGCTGGATGCACCAATCCCTGTCGACATACCGCAATTCCTCGATTTTCTTGGCGGGACTGACATCCACAACAGTGCTCTTCCCGTGAGCAATTCTGCTTCGTTTTGACGACGCGGACGCCTCCGACTTTTCTAAACTAGTCCGTTGAAGCGATCTCTTCCTGGATACTTGCGCTCCATCGGCAAAAGCGAGAGCTTCCAAAGCATCGCTCTCCTCTGTATCGCTAAGAATATCTTCATCGAGACCGGCCTTATCCCAGTCCCACCATCTCGCCCTACATGTACTTTCATTCTCGGAGGAAGACATTCCGGCCTGCGCCGGTGAGCTACCTCGTGGAGTGGTGGATATGTCCCGAAAGCACATGGTTTTTGTGCTAGCGCAGCATGCACCGAGCTGCACATGCCTTGCGCTAGGCCAGCATCAACATTATAGTTTTAACATGTTTTACATCCTCTCGCGGGAGTCGTGGATTTATGTCCCGAAAGCACATGGTTTCTGTGCTAGCGCAGCACTGAGCTTGAGTCATGAGCTAGCTGCATATACGAATCATGATGTGCTGTCTTATCCATCGTATTCGGCTTTCCAAAATACCCCCGCATCTTAAACCATTTGACTGGTTCCGACGGGATAACTCCACTAGGAACCAACTCTCCCTTCCTCTAGCCCGCTCTTCTGCATTGCTACACTCCCCACTTTTCAATGGCTATTTGCATTGGCTTAAGGTGGCAGACTACCCAAAAATTCGCTGAAAAATCGAATTTGTAAATTCATATTGAGTGCTACGTCAGTTGAAAGAGCATGAATAGCTGCAAATTCTCTGAAAATTGTGTCCCTATCTGACCAGCCGTTCAAGAGTTATGGCCGAAAATGTGCCCTTGCAAGGAAAGATTTTTTTGTTGCATGCTGTCATTTGTTGGCAGCACTGTATTTGAATGTGAGCAGACCGTGCGCAACTTGTCGTATTATGGAAACACGCGAAAGTGTGCAGAATTTTGCCCCAAGTCCAAAAAAGTCCAAAAAATCACGTTAAAAAACCACGTATTGGGCTGCACGGCGGCGGGCGAAGCCCGCCGCCGTGCAGCAGGACTTTTGCCAGCACCCTCGTGACGTTGCAGATATGTGGCTTGATTATTGTAGTTGACGTTGATTTAGTGACTTTGGCAAGTTTGAGTCGTGTCAAGAAGTCAGGTAGGATTCAGTACTAGGCAGTAGTGAAACGTGAGTGGCGGTCCCTGCCGGTTTCTGAGGGCATCCTGGATTTGGTGTGCAGCGCTGTGGAAATGGCTTGCTGTGGAGGTCCCAGCACTGGATGTTGTATCAAAGGTACGACCTCGTAGCACACCCTAAACCTAAAAAATTCAAAAATAATTGACTTGGGTCTGTGGGAGTCCGCGAGAGAACGCCCACTCGTTCCGTTGTGACAGATTCCAGGGCCACGTTGAGGGGCCCTACCCCACCACCCATGGCTGCTTCTGGACTTGTTTTAGGTTTGGGTCCCGCGCACGGACAGAATGGGCACGAAAATGTGAAAAAAATGTAAATGCATTTGTTTGGCTCCTGGGTGGCTCGCACACCGTGACACTATGCCGGAAATTTGAGTTTTTCCGGCCTGGAAAGCCTGTCAGTGAGGCGCAAGAACTTGTAAATCATGTCCTGAGGGCCAGCATAGTGGCAGGAGTGTGTGGTCAAAATTTCACTCAAATCCACTGAGAAACACCAAAGTTACGGTCAATTGAATGCCATATGAAATTTATGGGTAGGCTGCCCCCTTAAGCTGCACCAGGAGACAAAGGGCCTTTCTACTTTAACAGCATTCAGGAACGCCTTGCTTTACAAGTAGACCACAATTTTAGTCCATATTTGCTTCTTTCTTCTTTTCCTTTTCTTTTTGACTTCTTACTCTTTTTCTTGTTAGGCGTGGTTGGCTATAAAAACCCTGCAATCGCCACGCAAAGTGGTCATTGGCTACCCGTACCCCAGCCATGTATTGCTTGGAATAAAATAAATAAAATATATATCATATGCCAGGCGCTCGGCAAGCATCAAAATAATTAACATGTTTCACATCCTCCATAATTAACATGTTTCACATCCTCCCGGATACATCTCTACGCAGCAACACCAGTATCACGTCATACGTAGTGACTGGTGTTCACTGTTCTCATGTCGACTGTACTTCCGACACTGCAGTGCAGAAGACTCGTCATTCTACCGGTACTACTACTACGTGGATCTACTAAGGGAAATGCCTCAAAAATGGGTATAGTGCCCCGTATATGGCTACAGTACCTGGTACATAATGCTTTTGAATGCCGTATAATGCTCTACTGCCCCAAACTACGTATAATGCTCAATCTACTGCCGGCATTATCCGCCAAGGCCTAATGACCAGCTGTTGCTTAGCAACTCATTGTATTGGTTACCATAACTACATAGTGCTGATGACTAGGGGAGTGAGTGATGGAGAGGTTGATGCCTTGATGGTGAGGTTGTCATGGTATTGTTGTAAGAAGAATGACACCCCGATGACGCAGGGCAGTGCATTCTTTAAGCTTGTGTTCATATGTGTTATATTTGCATACAGGGACTGACAACATGGACGGGTAGTATGTTGTATGGTTAGGAGAAACACTGGGTTGGGAATGCAGATTTTACTGGAAGTACAACGTAATCCAGCAGATATCTCTATCACTCGGATGGAGAACGTATTCAGAATTAAAGGAAAGGAAAAGGAGCAAGGAACTACAAGTTGCACTAAACTGTCCACTAACTCCACCAGTTACTGTCCACTAAATCCACCAGTTACTGTACACTCATCTCATGTGATAGCATTGCACGAGACTCAGCAACGGTACTGACGTTCTACAACTGCTGTCTCTAACTGTGTAGGGATAGAGATCACAAAGATCTAGCATGCAGTGAACTTGTTGATGACTAGCATCTCCACAATACACACTACTCTACACAAACACACGAGTACATGGAGGTGTTGGGTAAGTGAATCAGTCAATCCATGAGCTTATAGTGGGATGCGTAATGGTCAAAGTAGACTACTGTACTGCTCACATACACATGTATTCACAACTACTGTCTAGTGTACTTGTATGCTGGGTTTCAGGTGAGCACTTTACACCTCAAACTTTCACTCTCTTCTATGCTCTTTCTCAATTCATACTAGTTCAGATTTACAATTCTACAGTCCATTCATAAAAAGATGGGTCCTGGCTCTGGCGAGCTCCCGTATTTGGCGATTTTTCGTGATTTCATCGTACACAGTGCAGTGCTGCGAACTTTGAAATTTGAAAAAGGGTCCAAAAAGGGTGCCTGAACTGGGGTTCGAACCGCAGAATGCACTGTTGCAGGCGGGGTCAAACGGCCTAGATTTTGATGGTTTTTCCCAATTCAGTGCTTTTGGGGCAAAACCTGGCCGAAATCCTATTCTTGCTATGGCTTGCTTTTTGGACAAAAAAACTTCAGAAACATAATTGGAAGAGGATTCCATAATGGGATTGCAGAAAAAAATTCTAAAAAAACTCAACGTTTGACCCATTTATGGCCAAAAGCTAGAAGTTCATTTTTTTCTGAATGGACTGTAGTGCCAGGTACTACAGCAACAGCCACAGCATCCTTTTTTTCTTTTTTTTTCTGATCAACGAGTATTTTTATTCATAATTATGGTAGTAAACACGCACCTGGCAATATGGCGGTAAATACACGCCGGACCGGACAGTGATTATACAACAGGAAGAAAGGAGATAAATACACGCCGGACCGGACAGTGATTATAGAACAGGAAGGAAGGAGATAAATGGCTGTTAACCAAATGTACAACTACGATGTACTTAGTACAGTCATGTCAAAAACCGGCCTTGGACACCGAACACAACTGCCTCAGAACCGGATAGCCGCTTCAGCCACCACACTCATGACAGAGGTGTCCATGGCTGGCAGGGGACGAATCCGCCGTGCGCCCCGCAAACAAGCAATGCTGGATCTTAGCAGGCCAAAAGACAGCCGGCACTGGATCCACGACATGACCTGGCTGTACAGCTCCTTCGTCTTCTCTGAAACTAGAGACGCGACACGCTTCTAGAAGGTGGTGGCGGATTTCCACATCCCACCACTGGCTGAGAAAACCAATGGCAGGAAGGTGGCAACGCAACCTGAATATCCCTGACGCGTTGGCCATAGTGTCGACGTTTTTCCTTCTCATGGCTAGGCCTTGGCGGATAATGCCGGCAGAAAAATTGGCAGAATTCGGTACTTTTTCTGGTAAGTTTCATGCATGTTTGGTATGTGGATAAAGAAATGGAGCAGAATTCGAGGAATTGCCCGCCATAAGGTTTGTATGGTTCTGCCAATTTCGGTGCAAAAAAAGCAGAATCTGCCACCTTTTCGAGCATTATCCGCCAAGGCCTACTCATGGCTGGTACGTGCTGGTGAGTGAGGAGGTCCGATTCGATTGCGCGAAAGGGTTGAAAACCCGTACCTCGAGAAACACACGCTCGAATCTTCCACCCCACACACCACTAGCCGCCACATCCAATCGGGCCTGGTCATCAGTGATAGCGGTTCGGTACTGCAGCCTTTCTCCAGTTAGCGGCTGGAGTCGAGGCTCGACTGCCACATTCGTGGCAACTCTCTTGAGCAGATTCGCTGTCACGTCACGAAGCTTGCCTGTCGCACAGACTAGCATACACTCAGTCTCGCATTATAAGGTTGCCGGCTATAGTAATATACCGGCTATAGTAATATACCGGCTATAGTAATATACCGGCTATAGTAATATACCGGCTATAGTAATATACCGGCTATAGTAATATACCGGCTATAGTAATATACCGGCTATAGTAATATACCGGCTATAGTAATATACCGGCTATAGTAATATACCGGCTATAGTAATATACCGGCTATAGTGATATACCGGCTATAGTAATATACCGGCTTTAGTAATATACCGGCTATAGTGATATACCGGCTATAGTAATATACCGGCTATAGTAATATACCGGCTATAGTGATATACCGGCTATAGTAATATACCGGCTATAGTAATATACCGGCTATAGTAATATACCGGCTATAGTAATATACCGGCTATAGTAATATACCGGCTATAGTAATATACCGGCTATAGTAATATACCGGCTATAGTGATCAATTTCTCAAATTCATATTCATTCTCCATAACTAAGTATACACCGTTATCGCGTATAGTAATATTTTGTCTATTATATCGTGGCTTTCACTGTTACGTGTTTTGAGGAAGTTTACTTTACTTACTACAAACCAACGCATATGGCCGATTGGTTTGCAGGCCTGCCTGCGAATCATGAGGTCCCGAGTTCAAGACCCGCGCTGGCAGCAGGGAGCGTGTAAAAAAACTTTTTACGCGTGCTGAACTGCGCCGACACCCACGGTCAACTGGGTACTCACAGCTCGGAGTGAGAATAACAAGGATGCAGTTTACAGGGTTATGGGCCGTTACACGCCCGATTGGTTGAGAGACTCACCTCCTCTCCCCTGACTCACTTGTGAGGTCTGCATTCGCCACTTACATGTAGGTGAACAGGCATAGTGGTGGCCTGCGGATGCGAAGGCTAGTTTGTGTGTTTCTGAACATTCAAGCGATGCCGACGCGGATCCCGCGAATATTATTATTATTACTTGTTAATGCTGTTGCCTCTTGTGTGCTCCGTGTGCGGCTGGTTGTGTTCTTTTCTTTAACTTTGGGTTCTTTTCTTTAACTTTGAGTTCTTTTCTTTAACTTTGAGTTCTTTTCATTTGCTTTGAGTTTTTTTACATTGTAAAATTGTTTTGGGTTTTATTTGCATTTCAATTATTGATCAAGATGGTATTTTTGCCAGTACAAGAGGCTTGAACACATCAACAACAAAAATACGTCATATATCGCCTATAGTGATCAATTGTCTGTTGCTCCCTACGTGGGAGCTTGCACTATTCCTGCCGACTTGAATTCTCACTTGACTGACTCACGACTGCCATCCAGAGCACCCCAAGTATCGCCGAAGTGGCACCAACTTCTTCTTCACATTGTTGTCCCCAGCGCCGACTTGCATTTTAGATGGTTTGGAGGCAACAATGTTGTGAATGGCCAACGGTCCTCAGCGCTTGTTCAGCACCTCCATGAGCGACACTGACTCGCGCTGCTATCTGGTGTTTACGAGGTGTTTGTCGCGCAGGAAACGGAGCGTCTCTGTAAGTTTGTATCCCTGGTGATGTTTGTGCCTGGACAGCACTACATAAGTGGTACTCTTCATGCGCAATATTCCTCAGCCTACTCAAGCTCTATTGATGAGGGGTGGGAAGATTCTGCACAGCAGAACGGTCGTAGGGCGGCACAAATGAAAACGCGATGCAAAGCTGTGTGGAAAAGGGTGCGGTGGATATGGAAAATAGAACACAAAGCAATGCAAAGGAACACAATAGATGAAAAGTGTGGGTGTAATGGTGGAAAGGTGGAGGAAGACCATCCAAAGGTAATGTTGGTAACAAGCTTGTTTCACTATCATTAGGATAGATCATCAGACCAATGGAGGTTATTTGTTGGAACGGTCTGGTGGCCTTGAATAAGAATCCTGGAGTGTGACCAATCGGCGTTGGAGAAGTGCTGTGGAGAATTTTGAGAAGGCAATTCTGAAGGTCGCAGGGCAAGAAGTCCAGGAGACGTGTGGCTGCATCCAAAAGTGCTCTGGTCTCCCTGAGGGGATCCAGGTGGCAGTTCACCCATCATGCAATGCAGGCCATCTACGACGAACAGTCTACAGAAGGCATTCTGCTTGTGGACGCGCGTAATTAATAGCCTAAATAACAGAGCTGCTTCACTTCATATTGTTCGACTATTATGTCCATCATTAGCGATTATTAATTTATTATGCGTAATTCATACGGTCAGTCAGCGCGGCTGTTTGTGGTGGGCGGTGGTGAGTTGGCCTCGCACGAGGGCACTACACAGGGTGATCCCCTTTCTATGGTGTTTTATGCCCTTGCCACACTGCCTTTGGTTCAGCGTTTTAAGGCAGATTCAGGAAGATTGCAGATTGCAGATTGACTCCAGTGGTGGAGGAAGACTGCGATGTCTGGGCTTGTGGTGGGACAATCTACAACAAAACGGTCAAACAATATGGCTATTACACCTATTCGAAGAAGACTCTGCTTCTGGTAAAGCCTGGCATGGTTGATGAGGCATCTCGCATTTTCCATAATAGCGGTATTATTTATTTATAATTTATTACAACATCTCAAGACTCGGCGGAAACACCGGCCAATGTTACGAGAGTGGGTGATTGCCAACCACGGCGATAAATAGAAATAAGGGGAGGGAAAAAAAAGTAGCAAAACGAACAGCAACAACAACTCCGTAAAGAAAGATAATGTCAAATAAAGACAGTGAAAAACACAGAAACGCAAAGGACATGCGGATAATGAGCTATGTATGTCATAGTAAATAAGGGGCGGCACGGATCTTAAACAGGCGGAGTGAGGTCAGGTCCTTAACTTCTCTGGGTAGAGTGAGCCAAACAGAATAAGCAATAAAGAGAGGGGAGCGCAAAAGAGTGGATGAGTTACACTTTAATAATAGGGAGTAAGAGCGAGTTTCTAGTTCTTAGAGAAGAGAACCAATTAAAACACATTAGATGAGGTGGGCACAACTCAAGCTTAATAGAATGGACAAGAGAAGCCAGGTGTGCACTGCGTCCAAGTGATAACGGGGTTGTGTGAGCGATTTTATAAAGGGCGGATGATGAGAGCATGCGGGGTTGACGGAGGAGAATTTTAAGGATTTTCTTGTGATGTATTTCAAGCTTTGCAGCAGCGGAAGAGGTATACGAATAGTAACTGGTGCTGTGAAATACTTGGTTGCGCAAATTGGTGAGACTAGTGCAATTGCAAGCAATGTGCGGGAAACAAACAGTAGAAATATGGATTGTTGAGTTGCGACGCCTCACTGTCTTTGCGCACACCGAACCGTATGCTGCCTATTCAGCTATCACTCATGGTTTGCGTGGTCGATGGACCAGGTCACCTACATGTTGCGCAAGGTCCCATTCCCCACTGATTGTTTGATATCATAACAAATGAATTGCTGCCGGCGCTCACAGGGAGAGAAACCTTTACTGATGAGGACCTAACAGTATTGCGATTGCCCACGCGCCTTGGCGGGCTTGCTATCCCGCATTTCCAGCGGATGGCGGCTTGTGAATTAACCTCGTCTCGGTCCGTAACTGATTTCCAGGTGGCTGAGATTGTTAACCAACACTATGCATCGTGGTTACCTGTAGATCTCCACGTGCTATAATCGAGTCTGCGTTGCGAGCAAAGTCCGCTGTGCCAGGAGGAAGAGAATAATGTACAATGAGATTGGCCACTCGGCTTCATCTGCCGTTGTTTGGAGGCTGGACCAGCTCTCAAAGAAGGGAGTGTCAACGTGGCTGAATGCTTTGCCACTTGATGAACATGGCTACCATCTGTCAGAGGGTGACTTTCGGGATGTACTTGCCCTACGTTGTGAGTGGCATTTTATTATTATTATTTGAGGGATTCCCCAAAGGCCGAAGCCTAAATCAACGGGGTCTCCGAGAATAAATATACGTGTACAATACGTGTACAATAGGGTGCAATTTTTAAAAGGAAGAAAATATTAAGATAAAAAAAGATTAATGTGAAGAGGTTAATTAAGAAGTCTGAGTAGAAGTAAGCGAAAAGGGTAGTGGTAAAGAAGGGGGGTAATCAGGAAGTGAGAAAACCTCGAGGATGGAATCTATACCTGTGGAAATGGGTCTGAAAGTGCCGGCTGAATACACCACGGGTTTCAGATATCCTAATCTCGGTAGGCAGGGAGTTCCACGTGGTGATCCTTTGAAGGATGTGCCAGCCATTATGTGTTTGTGGAGAGACCTTCTCGGTAACTCATGCCATGTGCTGTCCAACGGGAGGCTTTCCCACAATCCGCCACAACGAGGTGAGGGATTTGGTAGCCGACCTGCTTACAGAGGTCAGGTGTGCAAGAGTGTACTGGTTGAGCCTCCGCTTGCTCCTGTCACTGGTGAAATGTTCCGAGCAGCCAGCGCGAATGTTGCGGATGACGCAAGAGCTGACATAGAGGTGCAAGGTTTCTCGACCAGGGCCCAGGACGCATTTGTGGATGTTCGCGGGTTCTTCGTCCGGATGCGGCGTCATATGCAAAGAAGCCAGTTGATACCCTTCTCCTCGAGCACGAACGGAGAAAGAAGTTGGAATACGCTGAGCGTATCGTACATGTCGATCGTGGGACCTTCACTCCCCTCATCTTCTCCACGACCGGATGTACGTCGCCAGAAACCAACCGATTCTTCAAGCGTTTGTGCGGTATTCTGGAGCAACGACAACAATAAATTAATATGGAGAAATGATGTGCTAAATACGGACTCGGTTAGCATTCGCTCTGCTAAGAGCTGCCATAATGTGCATCCGCGGCTCCCGCTCGGCATACCACCGTTCAGTCAATGCACTCCGAGAGTTGGCTGTTGTCGAGGGGCATATGTGAGGTGTTGTTTGTCTTAGTTCTTATGATTTTCATTGTATTTTAATCTGTATCATGTGCTGCTGTAGTTTTGGAGTGGTGATACAAGTACATCCCATACACTAGTGTACACCAGGGAGTCGTAGTTTGAGTACGACTCCCTGGTCTACATAGTGTACATAGTGTTAATTACACACGTTTTTCTTTTGGGGTACATTTTTTCCTTTTCTGGGTTCACATTTTAAAAATTTGTATTGCATTTTCATCCATTGTGTTTCTTTATCAATCCTTTTGTAGTTTCATCATTCTCTTTAGTCACGAATTCCATTCATACTTCTCAGCCCATTCCCCGCGGGATGCTTCCACTGGCGCTGCACGACAAGCCGGGGTGTCACTGGCGGATGTGTTGGCGACAGGTGACTGGTCACCATGGTCACGGCCCAACACATTCATCCGCCACTATAATACCATGATTGGCGACCGCACAGCCAAGCTTCTTTTCGCCAAGCCGTCTTGACGGTTAGCACTAGGTTGTTGTTGTTGTGTTTATTTTAATTCGCAAACCAAACGGGCAGATCTGCCCAATGAAAAGGTGGCGAATGCAGATAGAAAGCAGTAATAAATGAAATTGGGGACTGATGTAATTAGGATAGAGGTGGAGAAAAACTAAGCCAGCTGATCATCAAACAGGACGTTTGGTACTCTAGGTGCTAAGGCCAGTAAGTGTGTGCGGGATCATGCTGGCGCGGAACTGGCGGAGCGTGGAGATGGCACGTATATCGCTGGGTAATGTGTTCCACAGCTGGGCGCCCCGGAACGCGAGGCAACCCTTGCCGAACCTGGTGGAAACTGGCGGTTGGCGCAGACCCATGGTGGAGTGCAACCTAGTTGGGCCAGCTGACGAAGGAACTAGGAGGGCTTGCAGTTCAGAACTTGCGTGCTCATTCCGAGACCTCCAGACCAGAACGATGAACTTCTGCCTGAATATCTCGGATAGGTCAGGATTGGTCTTCTACAAGTGCGGGCTGTGCTTCCGATTTCTATGCATGATTTCTAATAGTGATCATGCCTGCTCCTGCTGATTATTTCACTGTCCATGCCGTTGCTTTGCTCGTGTCACTACCAGGGAGTCGTCAAATTCGACTCCCTGGTCACTACAGTTGAATCTGCTTCATATTGATTTGAGAAAGGAAGTGTCTCTGTCCTCAGTGGTTATAGCAAGCGGGTTCCTTCCGGCTTCTTTCTCTTGACGAAGTGTAGTGTAGATGGCAATATACATTAGCCATTCATTATTCTTGCTGACACATCAAATGGCTGAGTGCAATGACAAGAAGCTGAAGTTCGACTGTGTTTTCCTCGACTTTAAGAAGCTTTTGATCGTGTGGATCATCAAGCATTGCAAAATGCATTTGAAGGAATTGCTGATAGGCCAGCAGTCGGCTGGCTCCGAAGCTTCTTATCCGAGCGAAAGCTGTCTGTAAGGTTGGAAGGACAGTATTCCGAGGCCAAGGTCCTCACCTGTGGAGGCCAACAGGGATCGCATCTTGCTCCAGCCCTCTTTTATTATTTGTTAATTCCCTGCCCTCATCAATCACCTACTGCACCCCATACTTATTTGCTGACGATGTCACCCTCCTGTATGTACATGATAACAAGAATTCCCTGCAGTGGAACCAATCTCGTCTAGAGAGCGACCTTTCTGCCTGCCGACTATGGGCCAGCAACGTCGGTGGAGAGTTCTCACCAGCCAAAACGACTGAGATCCGTAACTACAGTAACGACCACCCTATCCAGCTCTCTTCCCAACCTATCACCATCGTTGAAGCTACGAAGCATCTTGGAGTGTATTTAAAACCCGACCAGTCCAACACCATCCACCTTCAGACCATCCTGAAAACCTTCCAACGTCGTGTTCATCTGCTATGCTTCATGGGACGGCATCTTGCCCCCACAGCCTTTCTACTTCTATATAAAGGTTATGTCCGATCCGCCCTGGAACACGCCACCTCGGCCTGGTCCTATACCATCACCAAACCTGAGCTGGAGCGTTTAAACATTTTTACAAGCCAGAGTAGCTAGGAAGTATTTGCTACGTAAAATATCAATTGTAGATAGATGCGAGACGAAATCCGAGTTAAACGGCCTTTGTGACTTAGAGTCCTTGCACTTTCGCAGATAAGTATCAGCTCTTGCTACACTATTTAAACTTATCCATATATATCCAGAACACCTCCAACATGTTCACCTTTCACTGTCTTCAAGTCCAAGAAGACCAAACAAACTTTTTCTTTGATTGTTGTTTGTTTGTATTCTTTATTTAGAGTGGGAAGTCCAAAACAGGCCCTAGCCTAATATTTGAGGGAATTCTGTATATCTGTGCATAAGGAACAGTCAGTTAACATCAATTATCACGGTGTGCGTTTTCCTTCCCTCTTTTCCAACAAAGCTTCAATGCTATGGAATCGCCTGCCGCCTTCTCTTACCTCTATAACCAGCCTCCCCGAATTCAAGCATTCTCTCTATCAGCATTTTCGCCGATATAATTATTCATTACACTGACGGTATCCCAACTCCTTAATTACCATATTTTGTATGCCTCGATCTATTTCCTTAGCCTATCCTCAATTAACTGCTCCCTCTACATAAAGTTGTCATTACATTCTTCTCGCAGGAGATCCCCACGACAGGCCCAAAGCCTTTGGGAAATCCTTAAATATAATAAAATTCAAATACAATTACCTTGCTACTCGTGTGAGGTCTTTCCTCTAAACATCACACTGTCACATTCGTAGCCGGAGCCTTCGAAGTGTAATTGGGAATCCCGCTGGGACCTGAAAGGTCTGACGTGAAATTCAGGTTACACTAGGATGTGAAGGCGGAGAATGTGACAGTGTGTTCCCACCCGCACCACCCCTGTAGCTGTCTCATTCTCCACTGTCAGACTTTGCCGCGGCTTTTGCTTGTGCATAAATGAGCTCATCAAAGGCCGAATTGTGAGAAAGAGCAGGAATATCAATGGGACAAGGTTGTAGTTTGTGTAAACTTTCTCTTAGAGTTGGTGGACAAGCCAATGGTTAGCCACTCTCATTGTAATATCAAAAAAAAGGTTTTCTTTGTAGACCAAAGACTGGTATAATTAATATACCACTCTTTGGTCTACAAAGAATACCTTTTTTGATATAAACTTTCTCTTTAAGCCTTCACCTCCTAGTGTGACCTGAATTCCACGTCAAACCTTTCAGGTCCTAGCGGAATTCCCAAATAAACCATTCAATTACTGAATACGCATGCGCGTAGCACCGCCGTTGGCGGTGGTCCGGGGGGGGGATGTCCCCTCGGAAATTGTTTGAAATTAGGGTGCAAAATCCTGCATTCTGGGCACTTTTGGCATTGTTTTACTACTTCCAAGAAAACAACTATGGACAGCATTCAAAGCCTGTTATCTCATCCACCATTGAATAGGTGTACAAAAACTCTCAGCAAAACTAACTTGCAATACGGGTAAAGTCACCGTTGAACTTCTCATAGATGAACACGGCTACAGTTAGTGAGTCTAAAGGAAAGAGCTGAATTGAAGAAAGTCATCCTTGCCGTTTTGTTGAACGTTGTCTTCAAGTAGCAGTGAAGAGAAAAGAAGAAACTTGACGTGGAAGTCCGGAGGGCCTACACCTGCAAGAAGGTATTCAGCTGCTTGACGGAATGGTGTAGCGAAGGAGTAACTCACTGTTTGAACTTTGGACTTTGATCTACAGGTCATGAACCGCTACTGAACGATCCACAGTTGCTAACTAGACCGATAAGATGTAGCACTCAGTGCGAGAACAGGGTCAGGGAGTGAATCGAATGATCCAGTCGCTAACGTGAGCAAATACACCCATTATGTCAACCAGGTCAGTTAGTGCAGTACCTGGCGCATTTCTACCAAGCATGAGCACACACGCTAGCTCTCAACCGTGTCACTCAGCCTGATGACCTAGCTCTGGAGTAGGCATAGTCACAATGTGCTATATCAGTGATACTAATGCTGTAGGGGGGGGGGGGGTTCAAATAGACCTATAGCACATGATTGTATTTTTACTTACTGAGTGAGTTGTCCGTTCCTTTAAAGATCTTCTTCAAACGTTGGCTGAGTGGGCTGACTGGAATAAGTAGGCCATTGAGAGAAGGAGAGCGTTATGCTGAACTTGTTGTTCACTGAGAGAGCGTTATGCTGAACTTGTTATTCACTGAGAGAGCGTTGTGCTGAACTTGTTATTCATTTAGAGAGCGTTGTGCTGAACTTGTTACTCTCTGAGAGAGCGTTGTAGCCACTACAGACTGATTAGTAGTTGAGAGAAAGAGTAACAATGACTGGAAAAGATAATGCACGTCTAACAAAGGTAGGTCAGAGGGACTGTTCAACAACACTAGAAGACGTTTGAAACAAAAGAGAAAGGCAGGGAGACGAAAACGGACAACTGGACTGTGCCTTGAGAAATGGATGACTGAGCTGTGCTGACCATTAATAATAGCGATGTGATCTAATGTTTGAACGAATCGTGCATCACATGCATGTGGTAAATGGCCGGTCATGCTCACTGTCTGGCAGACCACGGACGGCCATCTACTCATACATTACTGATACTGCTTTAGCTTTGTGGCTGTGTGCCTTAGCGCGAACTCAGGCATCTTTTGTTCGCAGCATTGGCATTGCGTGTGTGCGTGTGTCATTGTGTTGTCACGTGATATGCTACACGTCTGCACGATGTCATCGCGCTCTGCACAGACCGAGACCATAAAAATGTGTTGTTTACCTAGTCATTGGTGAGAAGAATCACATTCACACAGTCATGTAGACTACACACATAATGGGGGACCTACCCCATTACCACATAACAACACTACCTGCAACCAATCACGATTCAATGCTACGCTCTTCTCATCAAATATGGACAAAGAGCTGATGACATCATGTCTTAGGGCACAGTCCCATACAGACCAGGGTGGTGTTGGTGTTGTCAATCTGATTGTCGTAAAATTCTATTTTATAACTGGTTGTTGCTAAAAACATGTCACCATAATGACATGGCGTCTCTGAGCAACTTGACAATGACAATGCAGACACTGTACTCGTAGTGAGTTGCTTGAGTGTGGTCTTGGGTGTGGTACGTCTTGTGTGTGGTTTGGTGTAGTACTCAGCAACAGACTGTACATTCGGGTGTTCGTGCGTGAGCAGGTCTACTGTATGTGTAAGCATGCAATGGTGTGTTGAAACCTTGGACTTGGAGGGCTGTTGCTGTTGTTGTTGCTGTCTTGTCCTCTGGCATGTGAATGTGCGTGAAAATCAACCTGTATTATATGTTCATTTTGCTAGTAAAGAGGGCTAAAGTAATTCCGCCTCCACCAAACACCCTCTCTGGCCAACCTCACACACCAGCAACACGAATCCAAGGCTTTTGGTGGAGAGCGCGTTTGGGGGATGTGTAATTAGTTTATTGATAAACAAGCCGAAAGCTGCTGCTTGTCCTTTTTAAAGGCTTTTTACGTTCTTAAAAGAACGTAAAAAGGTTTGTCCTAGTAAACAAATACAGCATAACGTAAAAAGGTTTATCCTAGTAAACAAATACAGCATAACGTAAAAAGGTTTGTTCTAGTAAACAAATACAGCATAACGTAAAAAGGTTTGTCCTAGTAAACAAATACAGCATAACGTAAAAAGGTTTGTCCTAGTAAACAAATACAGCATAACGTAAAAAGGTTTGTCCTAGTAAACAAATACAGCATAACGTAAAAAGGTTTGTCCTAGTAAACAAATACAGCATAACGTAAAAAGGTTTGTCCTAGTAAACAAATACAGCATAACGTAAAAAGGTTTGTCCTAGTAAACAAATACAGCATAACGTAAAAAGGTTTGTCCTAGTAAACAAATACAGCATAACGTAAAAAGGTTTGTCCTAGTAAACAAATACAGCATAACGTAAAAAGGTTTGTCCTAGTAAACAAATACAGCATAACGTAAAAAAGTTTGTCCTAGTAAACAAATACAGCATAACGTAAAAAGGTTTGTCCTAGTAAACAAATACAGCATAACGTAAAAAGGTTTGTCCTAGTAAACAAATACAGCATAACGTAAAAAGGTTTGTCCTAGTAAACAAATACAGCATAACGTAAAAAGGTTTGTCCTAGTAAACAAATACAGCATAACGTAAAAAGGTTTGTCCTAGTAAACAAATTCAGCATAACGTAAAAAGGTTTGTCCTAGTAAACAAATACAGCATAACGTAAAAAGGTTTGTCCTAGTAAACAAATACAGCATAACGTTAGAAGTTGTACTTAAGACTACAGACTGTACTTTGTACTTGTACAGAGTTTTCCATTCAATCGTCGTGACGTCATTACACATAACACTAGACATAACAACCCAGTGGCATTGAGTTCAGAATGGAAACTTTTACCAATAGAATACACAGTCTTGAGATACAGAGCCAGCTCCTGAAGGGTGGTATGGTCCCAGGTCGGTTACAAGGACACTGATTTGCCAACACCCTATTTCAGCAGCTCTGTGCGGTATCATATCTGGCAGTTCCAGCTACATATTGGGCCTCCAGGCACAGACACAGCTACCACATTTGCAGCGGATCACGTTAGAAAATCATTTCCTTCTTACATGACGTGTAGAAAAAGACATTTTGTCGGAGATTCTCCCACATATCCACTATGAGATAAACAGCAATGTAGAATACAGACTTCACTGTATGTAAACTACGCTGCACATCAACACTGTCTAACTACATCGTCACACAATCAACCACTACATTGACTAAGAGTGGTCACGTGACAGGCATGGACATCATCATTGCTATCATTTACAAAGCTACGTAGAACACTGAAACGCAGCGCATTCTATCACGTGACGGAGATTGGCTCAATCATAGTCAATGACTCAGAGCAACTTACGCTCAGCAACATGGCCAAACATTCTCTTTGGAAAAGGTTTTCTAAATTCCTTCATCGTTAGTACGTATAAGTAGTTTTGTTCTCACTAGGATCTGTGTTGAGATGATGAGCTGACAAAGTAGCAAACATTTCAGTGAGTCTGTACCTCTACGCACAGTATCAAGTGTAGCACATACATGTACATGTAGTATAAGTACAGCTGGACAGCGTTTACCAATATCTTAACTCACTCTACAGAGTTTGGGCAGATTTCAATGTTTGCCAAATTAAAGACTGAAAATGGCCGGAGAAACATTCCTTACTGGTATGGAGTCATAATTTCACGACATTCCTGTCTAGCCATTGCTGTTGGAAATGAACAGATCTGGGTAGTGTGGTTTGAAGACAAACTTCGTAACTACACGTACCTGATTGTAGTATGTAAGTTTCACGATGACAGTGTGAACAAGGTGGACTACCCACTGTATGGGAAAACAATGCAACACAATATTGTGGAAAGGTCAGAACAATAAGAGACAAGATCAAAAGGAAAGCTATACAATAATAAAAATAATAAAAACGTAGCCTGTAAAATGTAAAGAGTCACTGAGTACAGTTATTCAATATCCATGTCCAGTATTTACGAATTTGTAGCCAAGAGACCGTTTTCGAGTAGTGGTGTGTAACTGTGTGAAACATGAAGTGGCTACAGACTACAGTGGAGTCTGCACACCCTTAGCAAGGTGTTGACAGTATTTATAATAAAAATAATCTGAACTTAGAAATTGAGGCTTCGGCGGTAATAGTCATGAACTTGATTGTTCCAACTAGGAACACACGCTTCTTGCCAAACTTGACACTTGACTGACTCACGACTGCCATCCGGAGCACACGAGGAGCACTTCGCACCTTCCACTCGGCAAACCTGCAAGAAAGCAACACTCCCTGCTCAATACGCAGTGTTTCGGGGAATTCACCCCTCATCAGTTTGTATTCGTGGTGATGGTTTGGCCTGGAGAGCAGTATATAAGTGGTGATTTTCAGGCACAATCTCCCTCAGCCTACTCAAGCTCAACTGATGAGGGGTGAATTCCCCGAAACACTGTGTATGGAGCAGGGAGTGGTGCTTTCTTGCAGGTTTGCCGAGTGGAAGGTGTGAAGTGCTCCACGTGTGCTCCGGATGGCGGTCGTGCGTCAGTCAAGTGTCAAGTTCGGCAAGAAGCGTGTGTTCCTAGTTGGAACAATCAACTTCAAAAATAATCTGCTGTAATTTATAGATTCTCACATGCGAGCAACCTGGGCCTCAGCAACAACCAGCTCAGCAGACGACCCACTGTATGGGAAAACAGTACTCCAGGCTCACTGCAACCATACACCGGTTGCCGGGTAGGGTCTCGATCTTGTGCCAATTTGAACCGTATGGGGCTATACCCCTGTTCAGGCACGCATTACTCTATAGGAGCATTATAGGAATATTCCCTGATCTCGTGGTTCTAATGTTGGCAAGACCGAGACTCTACCAACCAGTTTATGGTTTCAGTTATGAACACTGTTTCTCATACAGTAGGTTCTCCGCTTTGTTCACGCTGTCATCGTGAAAACATGTTCAACGTATCAGGAAAGGCTCACATACATATAGACCATAATTGTAGTACAGTGGTCCCTGTATAATCCCACACCATTTGTGCTACGGAAATTCTGCTGGCTTGGGGAGGGTGCTGGATTAGAAAATCTGATATACTGCTGCAATGTGCATGAAGAGGACATTTTTAGTAACTGAAAATTGTGCTGGTTTATAGAGGGTGCTGGTTTATAGAGGGTGCTGGTTTATAGAGGGTGCTGGTTTATAGAGGGTGCTGGTTTATAGAGGGTGCTGGTTTATAGAGGGTGCTGGTTTATAGAGGGTGCTGGTTTATAGAGGGTGCTGGTTTATAGAGGGTGCTGGTTTATAGAGGGTGCTGGTTTATAGAGGGTGCTGGTTTATAGAGGGTGCTGGTTTATAGAGGGTGCTGGTTTATAGAGATTGCTGGTTTATAGAGGGTGCTGGTTTATAGAGGGTGCTGGTTTATAGAGGGTGCTGGTTTATAGAGGGTGCTGGTTTATAGAGGGTGCTGGTTTATAGAGGGTGCTGGTTTATAGAGGGTGCTGGTTTATAGAGGGTGCTGGTTTAAAGAGGGACGACTGTAGTGGTACCGAATACTACCGATTCCCTGGAATGGAGTCAGTGAATCACTGGTTTATTCATTGACACATCTATGATCTTGATCCTGTCAAAGTTGTCACGGCAATGACATCATGTGTGCGACGATAACTTGTTCAGTTTTTCACAGTTTGTTTTTCTTTGAATGAATGGAATTTTATGACCAGCTGGAAATCTGTTGGTCAGTGTATCCAAGACGTGATCGAGGTAAGCGTCAGGTCGTTGAATGTCAGTATCATCAGTGAATATGTTTGCAAATGTTACACGTTCTGACTCTACATCATTTTGGCAATACGTTAGTGGACAACAACGCATACTGCGGTGTAAACCTTTGTTCCTTTCCTTCTTCTAAGTAATTCTATTCTAATCTTGTCTTCAGATCAGACTGGTAAAGAGCCATGCTTCTCTCACCACCATCATCTATACTTTACGCACGTGGCCTAGTAGATGCATGGCTGATGATACTCACATAGCTGACTGATACCTGTACATCAGGTAGTGTCTGGTGCATAGGCGAACACTCATCCACGACTTGGCTGGTATTGTGACGTAGGTTTCGTGCCTCCAGGACTCATTGCTCACTGTGTGATCAACCATGCGTAAGCTGCAGTACAGTGTATACGTTATGAGTGTGATGTAGCAGTTAGCTATGTGCATATCACCAGACATTCATCCACATGATGCTATACGCAAACAGAGCAGAGTAGGAATGGGTGATTAGGATAATGATGTACATGTATGCAGTCCTGGAATAGAATCTACCGGTAAGAGAACATATACTTTTTGTCCGTGTTTATACATGACTAGAAATTACAACTAATCTGTGTGTGTGTATGTATTTGTGTCAGCTAGTTCGGTTGGTGGGTACACATATACCAGATAGTGTTGGATCTGTTGCCAATGGGCTCGGCTGCTTGAAAGTGTATTGTTGTACCTGCCACCTGTGTTGGTTTCAGGGTTCATATACTTTCTATTTGAAGTATACATACCTGTTAACCATGGACTACTTCTGGCTAGATTAACTCTTGTGTAATCAGTGGTTCTAGTGCAGCTTATAATAATTGTTATCAGATCCACTCTGATTTAGCCACACACACTAGTAGCAAGTATATCCTTCACCGGAGGCAGGGGTAACTGCAGTTGGATCCCGGGACGGATACCCTGATGCCGTCAATCTCTTTTCATTACCTTGTCCTTACCCACTGACTGAGGTGTGGTGAGCCCATAAGTGGGATCATTTCCAAGTCCACCCAGAGTTTTAGGGATTCAGGAGGTGTGGGCCGTTGCGCGGTTCAATAGCCAATTGAGTGATCTTTCCAAGATTCCTTTTGAGTCTCTCTCCCCTCTCCCAAGGGGAGACCCACGTGACCAGTTATGGCAGTGAGTAAGTGCAAGCATGTGTGCTTGCATGTGTGTGTGTGTATGAGGGGGGGGGGGGGGGGTGCGTGGGCGTGCGTGAGTGGGGGGGGGGGGGGGGCGGGGGTGCGTGCGTGTGTATGTGGGGAATTTTGTGTCAGTGTGTGCGTGTGTGTTTGCGGGTGTGGTGTGTGTGTGTGTTTGTTCGTGTGCGTGTGTGTGTGTGTGTATGTGTGTGTGTGTGTGTGTGTGTGTGCAAGCTGTCGAATGGTGCAATCCCAGCAAAAGTTGCTATGGCTTCTGCTGTAGCATCCATCATCGCCTCCGGCGATGAGCGTCAAATGGTCAATGGTGTGTGTGTGTGTGTGTGTGTGTGTGTGTTTGTGTGTGTGTGTGTGTGTGACCTTTGATGTTTTCATATTATTGTTTCTCCTGACATGATGTGGACAGTGGCTACGACTGTGTATTGTATACTGATGACTGTTGTCCGCAGTGGCTACGACTGTGTATTGTATACTGATGACTGTTGTCCGCAGTGGCTACGACTGTGTATTGTATACTGATGACTGTTGTCCGCAGTGGCTACGACTGTGTATTGTATACTGATGACTGTTGTCCGCAGTGGCTACGACTGTGTATTGTATACTGATGACTGTTGTCCGCAGTAGCTACGACTGTGTATTGTATACTGATGACTGTTGTCCGCAGTGGCTACGACTGTGTATTGTATACTGATGTATTATGATTGTGTTGTGCCAGTCTTTGTCACTTACAGTGACCTGTAGAACATGATGGGGACAGTGACTGTGTGACTTGCAATGGGAGTGCTTGCAGGCAGGCTTGGAGCTGCAATACTTTCTGTGCGTATATCAGAGCATGGATGCTTGCAGTTTGGGTAAGGCGGTGTGAATGTTGGTTATGATTATCGGAGCATGAATGTTGGATGTACAGTGGCGTGTGCATTGGAGTAGAAATGATGACTCTGTATCGGAGCATAATATATAATACACAGTTGTCTAACATCATGCTGTCTGATGAGTGCTTAGACAATGTATAAGCTAATTTACTAATAATAATATGTTGACTGGGGCTAGAAGAGCTTGATTGTCGACTGTGCAGTTCTGTAGCAAGACTTCTGCCTGTGTGTAACTACCTATATGTACTTGTAGGAGAATGACGGTTAACTTCACAGTTTCGGAGCATGAATATTGGGTTTGCAGAATGGGAGCATGATTGTCAGCTGGGGAGTTTCAGTGCATGAACGCTGACCTTTGGTATTAGAGCATGATTGTTTGTAGATGCAGGTATTGCTGTTGGTCTTGGACACACTGACCTGAATACCTGCAGCATGAGTGATGGTTGATGATCGCAATGACCAGCTGTTGCTTAGCAACTGATTGTATTGGTTACCATGACTACATAGTGCTGGTGACTAGGGTAGTGAGTGATGGAGAGGTTGAAGGTGTGGTTGTCATGGTATTGACTAGACAGTTCATAGCATACCTATCAGATGATCTGACGTGTGCACAGCACATACATGTACTTACACCTTGTAAGAAGAATGAGACCCCGATGACGCAGGGCAGTGCATGCTTTAAGCTTGTGTTCATAATTATGTATTAGATTTGCATACATGGACTGACAACATGTAGGGGTAGTATGTACACAAAGGCACACAATGAAAACCTTGGCAAATTTATTCCGTTGTGACTCCGAGTTTCATGGCTGAACCAATCATCAGACAACGATAATGGAATAGGAGGCAGCGCTGGTATATCTAAGTGGAGAGAGGTGTGATAATAATAGCGAGAGGAGTAATCGCGTGAATGTATACAGGGACGGGCTATTTCAGAGGCAGATGCAGTAGGCGCAGGTCTAGCACTAACAAGTACTAACACGCACACACATAGTAACACGCACACACACATACACACATGCACGCACACACTAACACACACATACACCCACCCACAACACCCTAACTTGCACACGGGCGCACGCACACACAGGACACCCACCCACCCACGACACCCTAAACTCGCACACGCACAAACACACGCACACACGCATCTACACACACCTATAGACACATGTCCACACGTATACACAGGCATCTGTGCGTTCGTATGACAAATCTAAGCGCACACAAACTCCTGCAAGCACGCGTCAAAAAAACCCGCAGCGGTCATAGCTGTCTATGTAATAGGGGTGGCCAGCAGAAACTTGCGCTGGTGAGGGCATTTAGATACCAGCTCACTTCTCTTGTTTAGGGAGGTAGCTTTTGAAGCTTTCAGGATGTGGAACTTTTCGGTTAAGCATAGGCCACACTTCTTGCTGATGTTACTGTACGAAGGTGCTCTATCCTTGATCTCCCATCTGATGTCGAATCCGCGGTTCTCGTGTTTCAGATCCCAGATGTGCTTGGACAACTTAGTCGATGCGGCGTACTTTTCATGGCGGAAGTCCGAAGTGTGTTTGTTGTAGCGCTGCTTGAATGTGGTAGCAGTCATGCCGACGTAGGTCTTGACTTCGTTGGATGCTACATGCGCCTCGTACACGACGTCGGAAGACTGGCAGTCACCGTTGAGGGGGCACGACGCCTTGACCCGACAATTGCATGGCACAACTGGCGGTCGCGAGTGAAGTTTTGCAGCATAGTATAGTAGTATGGTAAGGAGAAACACTGGGTTGGCAATGCAGATTTTACTGGAAATACAACGTAATCCAGCAGATATCTCTATCACTCGGATGGAGAACGTAGTCAGAATTAAAGGAAAGGAAAAGGAGCAAGGAACTACAAGTTACGCTATACTGTCCACTAACTCCACCAGTTACTGGACAATCATCTCATGTGATAGCATTGCACGAGACTGAGCAACGGTACTGACGTTCTACAACTGCTGTCTCTAACTGTGTAAGGATAGAGATCACAAAGATCTAGCATGCAGTGAACTTGTTGATGACTAGCATCTCCACAATACACACTACTCTACACAAACACACGAGTACATGGAGGTGTTGGGTAAGTGAATCAGTCAATCCATGAGCTTATAGTGGGATGCGTAATGGTCAAAGTAGACTACTGTACTGCTCACATACACCTGTACTCACAACTACTGTCTAGTGTAGTTGTATGCTGGGTTTCAGGTGAGCACTTTACACCTCAAACTTTCACTCTCTTCTATGCTCTTTCTCAATTCATACTAGTTCACATTTACAATTCTAGTGTCAGCTACTACAGCAACAGTCACAGCAATGTGACAGCATCCTTCGCCTGTCACACACACTACCATACTATACTAGCCGATGGTCTTTTAAACGAACTTTTTTCTCTTTTTCATAGCCATTTTCGTAAATGAAAGAGTCAACACAAGCAAATGAATCAAAGGGAACTGGTCTACTCACCTGTCATTGAGTAATATTCCGTGAAAAGAGGTCTCAGTAGAGACATCGAAATAAGCCAGGCCAGGAGACGAAATATCCGAAACAGCTCATGAAAGAAGCAGTTCCAAAGAAGGAAGTTCCTCGTGCATGCACATCCGAAAAGGCTGCAACATGTAGACACCGGCGGATTATGCCGGCATAATTATGCCGGCATAATTTGGTGGTTTAAAATGTGTAGGATAATTTGGCATCGTTTCTGAGGTAGGATCATAACTACATGGTATTGCAGTACAGACAGCACAGTTCTAGTATGTACATGTACATTGTAGAATACACTATTGTGTTCAATGCACATGAGTAGTGCTCGTGGTCTGCATGCTACTCAGTAAAGGGTTCGGAGGTCATGCACATCATGTTTTCAATGAAAAGTAGGGTAGCAATCATGGCAATACATTATTGTATGCTCGAGCTCGTCTCCTTCAAAGTTCTTTCTCACGTTGATACAGTAGGTCTACATGTACTGCTGTAGCAGAAGATGAGATTGAATTCGCCGTTATCAGGTATCCCGGCGCGAACGAGATAGTGACGGGTAGTCCGCAAAATGCTGCATACAGTCATGTACATGTACCTTCTGCATGTTACGAAGTCATGACCTCTGCTCTGGATTTTAGCAGCCATGACTGCGCAGGCTACGAGTATACAATGTAGCTCTACAAATTGAGGTATAGTTGATGTTCGGTCATGATGGAAGTAGAGATGGAGCTACGGGAGAGATTAGCTGATTGATCGCAGAGTGAGGGTGACAACGCTTGGGCGAGTATGACGATTGCGAGGACAGGTCAACCGTGATGATAATTTTCAAAGGTAACTCGAACTAATTCGGCAATGAAAAAAATATATTAATCTTTTTACAAAAAAGTAGTCAACTAATGAATTGAAGAAGTAATGTTTTCTCTTTTCCATGTTGATCTCTAGCATGCATGGACACCTAGTACCTTGGTATGGGGATACTCATTTATTTTGTTGCACATACATGTACATTATGGCCACCTGCAAGTACGAAAAAGGCACAATTTTCCGAACTTTGAGGCTCCATAAGTGGATATGTATCCCCTCGTGGCAAAGCATAATATGAGGATTTTGCGAGCATAATGCGAGAATCCATGAAAGCATAATTCCATGATTTCGCGAGCATAACCCGCCGGAGCCTAGCAACATGTCTGCCATGCACACGCACGCGGCCGGCCACACGATGGTAGGAGCCATGGCGCCATGGAGTATGAGTTCGTACATGGTCCAGGCAGGTACCGATCACGTTACGTAGAAACTTACATAGACAACGTGGCTCAATAGCGATGTCGTTAGCTCTTACCATGTGGACGCAATAATAGAAAAGCTGACAGGGTCGCTTTCCTAAATGTATTTTTTCTATCAAACTCATCTTATCTTACCATGGCTTACCATGGCTGTCTGACGGCCACTTTACACTTGATGAAATGCTCACTTACATTGTTATGTCTTAGTGTTAGCTTGTAACTTGTTTCAGATTACATGTAGTAGTGTGACTGTTCCTGTACTGTCTTTTAACAGCCAACTTTCTATCATTCTTCTCCTACATGTACATCCCTGATGATGACCTCCTGGGTGAAAATGTGGACAATTTCAACTGTACGTGGTGTAGCCAAGGACTGTTTGTGTGTTGTGAGTTGGGTATACTGAAAATATGACAAGGCTATAGTGGAGTTTCAAAATTCTTAAAAAACTTATCTGCTTCTGTGTATGTTAAACAGTATAGTACTTACCTGCTCAGTTTCCTTCTGTTCTTGATTTGATTAATTTTGTACTTAAGACTGCAGGCTGTATCCTTTAGTACAGAGTTTTCCCTTCAATCGTCGTCATTACACATAACACTAGACATAACAACCCAGTGGCATTGAGTTCAGAATGCAAACCTTTACACAAGAGAGAGATTGGAAGCTTTGTTACAACTCTAAGTTTCACGTATTACTGCGATCATCAGGCAACCTTTACCAATAGAATACACAGTCTTGAGATCCAGAGCCAGCTCCTGCAGGGTTGTATGACCCCAGGACCAGGTGGATTACAGGGACACTCATTTGCCAATACCCAATTTCAGCACCATGGGAGTATAGTCAGTATTGCCTATAGCGTTGGTGTTTGATTTTGATAATGCGATAATATTACTATGACCGATACTGCATGCAATGTATCATTGTATGCGAGTGGGGTGTCAAACGACTCAGCGCGCCGTGCACATACGCACTACATACATGTTCAATGTCATGTAACTGGCTGTAGCTCCTGACACACAAAATCAGCATTTCCTCATGATGGAGGCATATTTTGGCAACTTGTACAAGCAAAACTCACCAAACAACACTCACTGGACAAGTTCTTCACGAAGACGTAACACCCTGTTCTCCTCTGACATCGCTTGATTTTACATCAATCACGATAACCGATGTATGCATCTCTAGCTCTATGCGGCATTTGTCTGGCAGTTCCAGCTACATATTGGGCCTCCAGCCACAGACACAGCTACCACATTTGCAGCGGATCACGTTAGGAAATCATTTCCTTCTTACATGACGTGTAGAAAAAGACATTTTGTCGGAGATTCTCCCACATATCCACTATGAGATAAACAGCAATGTAGAATACAGACTTCACTGTATGTAAACTATGCTACACATCAACACTGTCTAACTGCATCGTCACACAATCAACCACTACATTGACTAAGAGTGATCACGTTACATTCATGGACATCATCATTGCTATCATTAACAAAGCTATACGTAGAACACAGAAACGCAGTGCATGATATCACGTGACGGAGACTGGCTCAAGCATAGTCAACTACATGTAACTTACGCTCAGCAACATGGCCAAACATTCCCTTTGGAAAATATTTTCTAAATTCCTTCATCGTTAGTACGTATAAGTAGTTTTGTTCTCACTAAGATCTGTGTTGAGATGATGAGCCGACAAAGTAGCAAACATTTCAGTGAGTCTGTACCTCTACGCACAGTATCAAGTGTAGCACATACATGTACATGTAGTATAAGTACAGCTGGACAGCGTTTCCCAATATCTAAACTCACTCTACAGAGTTTGGACAGATTTCAAATGTTTGCCGAATTAAAGACTGAAAATGGCCGGAGAAACATTCTTTACTGGTATGGAGTCATAATTTCACGACATTCCTGTTTGTCCATTGCTGTTGGAAATGAACAGATCTGGGTAGTGCGGTTTGAACACAAACTTCGTAACTACACGTACCTGATTGTAGTATGTAAGTTTCACGATGACAGTGTGAACAAGGTGGACCACTATATAAAAACAATGCAACACAATATTGTAGAAAAGTCGCAACAATAAGAGACAAGATCAAAAGGAAAGCTATCTCTTTTTCTGTCACCAGTTAATCCCATATATAGGATTAGACTTCAAGACGCATTTGCAGCCTCGAAAATGGTCTAGGTGGAAGCAATGGTATTGAAGATGCATTTTGATCTTTCCCACAATGCCTCTCTTTATTTAAAATGAATGAATAGAGGTTACTCACTGGCTAAGACCCCCAGGAAAGGTATCTGTGTGCAATTATTGCTGATGAATTGCAATTACAAGTGGTAGAAATAGACTAGGAGTGGAATAGATGAATATTAGCACCATCCTAGCATTGAAGTAGTGTTGTAAAGTACTCGCAGATCAATATGAACTAAAGACACTACATGTTTGGGGCATTTGCTAAATCAGTTATGTACACATATTAATAGTGGAATACTATTTTTGTACTAGCCTAGGAGGTGCTTACTCTTTAGCCATGATACATAGAATGTTTTTGTTAGCTCCATATGGGCTATATCTAGGCTTGGATATTGCCAACCATGGTTTTTATTGACAGGGGCAACTGGGAAGAACATAACCAATTTTTAAAGGGGTCAAATCCTATATAAAGGATTTTGAAAATTCTGGACACCTTTGCACGGGAATTGGGAAGGCCTGTTACAGAAAAGGTAAAGCCCTTGTGCTGGTGAAACGTGGCAGGCATCATCTCTGATAAACACGGAATGCAGACTCCAGCAGGTTTTTGAAGAAAGAACTTTACTTTGTGAGGTATGATCTACCTTTTCCCGAAAATTGGAAAAATCCTATATATAGGATTTGACAGACAAAGAGATACAATAATAATAATAAAAAAAAACGTAGAGTCACCTCCACCATTAAACTGCGAGCACAGTTTAATGGTGGAGGTGACTCAACATTTTCTTCAATGGCCGAGAGCTCTGTCGCAGCCTGTAATAAAAAAACGTAGCCTGTAAAATGTAAAGAGTCACTGAGTACAGTTATTCAATATCCATGTCCAGTATTTACGAATTTGTAGCCAAGAGACCGTTTTCGAGTAGTGGTGTGTAACTGTGTGAAACATGAAGTGGCTACAGGCTACAGTGGAGTCTGCACACCCTTAGCAAGGTGTTGACAGTATTTATAATAAAAATAATCTGAACTTAGAAATTGAGGCTTCGGCGGTAATAGTCATGAACTTGATTGTTCCAACTAGGAACACACGCTTCTTGCCGAACTTGACCCTTGACTGACTCACGACTGCCATCTAGGCCCCCGTGTAATATGCCGGCATCAAGTTTTTTGAGCATTTTCGGTACAATCCGCGAACCCAGCACTTTGGGCTCGTGATGCAGCATTTTGGGGGAAACGGAGCACTTGGCCGTTGTGTATCAAAATTGAGAGAAGAAAAACTTCCCAAACAAGAACGTCACTTCCGCATTCCGTGGGTTAGCTTCTTGTTGAGTAGTTTATGAATTGTTTACCATGGCAGACTCGAGCAAGTCTCTTATTGAGTATTTTCTGACTCCCTGGTTTTGACGGCGTGTGCTGAGGATGACAAAAAAGTGAGCATTTTCCCAGCATTTTCGGCAAGGTTTGGGAGCATTTTCGGCAAGGTTTACGAGAATTTCCCAAAAAGCATTTTCGGCAAAGTTTCAGGCATATTACACCGGGGCCTACTGCCATCCGGAGCACACGAGGAGCACTTCGCACCTTCCACTCGGCAAACCTGCAAGAAAGCACCACTCCCTGCTCAATACACAGTGTTTCGGGGAATTCACCTCTCATCAGTTTGTATCCCTGGTGATGGTTTGGCCTGGAGAGCAGTATATAAGTGGTGCCTTTCAGGCACAATTTTCCTCAGTCTACTCAAGCTCAACTGATGAGGGGTGAATTCCCCGAAACACTGTGTATTGAGCAGGGAGTGGTGCTTTCTTGCAGGTTTGCCCAGTGGAAGGTGCGAAGTGCTCCACGTGTGCTCCGGATGGCAGTCGTGAGTCAGTCAAGTGTCAAGTTCGGCAAGAAGCGTGTGTTCCTAGTTGGAACAATCAACTTCAAAATAATCTGCTGTAATTTATAGATTCTCACATGCGAGCAACCTGGGCCTCAGCAACAACCAGCTCAGCAGACGACCCACTGTATGGGAAAACAGTACTCCAGGCTCACTGCAACCATACATCGGTTGCCGGGTAGGGTCTCGATCTTGTGCCCATTTGAACCGTATGGGGCTATACCCCTGTTCAGACACTCATTATTCTAGGGAGCATTATAGTAAAGGAATAATCCCTGATCTCGTGGTTCAAATGTTGGCAAGACTGAGACTCTACCAACCAGTTTATGGTTTCAGTTATGAACACTGTTTCTCATACAGTAGGTTCTCCGCTTTGTTCACGCTGTCATCGTGAAAACATGTTCAACGTATCAGGAAAGGCTCACATACATATAGACCATAATTGTAGTACAGTGGTCCCTGTATAATCCCACACCATTTGTGCTACGGAAATTCTGCTGGCTTGGGGAGGGTGCTGGATTAGAAAATCTGATATACTGCTGCAATGTGCATGAAGAGGACATTTTTAGTAACTGAAAATTGTGCTGGTTTATAGAGGGTGCTGGTTTATAGAGGGTGCTGGTTTATAGAGGGTGCTGGTTTATAGAGGGTGCTGGTTTATAGAGGGTGCTGGTTTATAGAGGGTGCTGGTTTATAGAGGGTGCTGGTTTATAGAGGGTGCTGGTTTATAGAGGGTGCTGGTTTATAGAGGGTGCTGGTTTATAGAGGGTGCTGGTTTATAGAGGGTGCTGGTTTATAAAGTGCTGGATTAAAGTTTAAGAGGAACGACTGTAGTGGTACCGAATACTAACGATTCCCTGGAATTGAGTCAATGAATCACTGGTTCATTCATTGACACCTCTATGATCTTGATCCTGTCAAAGTTGTCACGGCAATGACATCATGTGTGCGACGATAACTTGTTCAGTTTTTCACAGTTTCTTTTTCTTTGAATGAATGGAATTTTATGACCAGCTGGAAATCTGTTGGTCAGTGTATCCAAGACGTGATCGAGGCAAACGTCAGGTCGTTGAATGTCAGTATCATCAGTGAATATTGTTGAAAATGCCACACGTTCTGACCCTACATCATCTTGAAAATAAGTTATTGGACAACAATGCATACTGCGGTGTAAACCTTTGGTCCTTTCCTTCTTCTAAGTAATTCTATTCTAATCTTGTCTTCAGATCAGACTGGCAAAGAGCCATGCTTCTCTCACCACCATCATCTATACTTTACGCACGTGGCCTAGTAGATGCATGGCTGATGATACTCACATAGCTGACTGATACCTGTCCATCAGGTAGTGTCTGGTGCATAGGCGGACACTCATCCACGACTTGGCTGGTATTGTGACGTAGGTTTCGTGCCTCCAGGACTCATTGCTCACTGTGTGATCAACCATGCGTAAGCTGCACTACAGTGTATACGTTATGAGTGTGATGTAGCAGTTAGCTATGTGCATATCACCAGACATTCATCCACATGATGCTATACGCAAACAGAGCAGAGTAGGAATGGGTGATTAGGATAATGATGTACATGTATGCAGTCCTGGAATAGAATCTACCATTAAGAGAACATTTTGCGTGTGCGCGCGCGTGTGTGTGTGTGTGTATGTATGTATGTCCTCTTTATGAGCCTATATTGGGCCATACGTGGGATTATTTCCAAGCCCACCCAACGTTTGGGGCTTTCAGGGGGTGTCCCCCGTTGGGCGGTCCAATAGCCAACCGAGTCATCTTTCCAAAATTCCTTTTGAGTCTCTCTCCCCTTTCTAAGGACCAGCGGATTCTGCTCGAAAAGGTGGCAGATTGTGCTCAAAAAGCAGTGAAATTGGCAGAACCATACAAACCTTATGGCGGGCAATTCCTCGAATTCTGCTCCATTTCTTTATCCACATACCAAACATGCATGAAACTTACCAGAAAAAGTACCGAATTCTGCCAATTTTTCTGCCGGCAGAATCCACCGGACCCTACGGGCCCTTTCCTGGGGAAGACACACGTGACCAGTTTTGGCAGTGAGCAAGTAAGCACAAGTGTGTGTGTGTTTTGTGATGTAAATGTGTGCATAGTTGTGAATCTCTTTTGCGACCAAAATAACCACAATGAATGGAAATGCGATAAAAAAATCCGTAAAGCTAGAGTAGTCAAGTGGTTTGCTTCACTGTCTGAAGAGTGCTCAATGCCCATGTAGGGCAGAGCCTTGTACACAAGAGAGAGAGATTGGAAGCTTTGTTACAACTCTGAGTTTCATGTATTACTACGATCATCAGACAACTGATAGATCCAAAACGGGCAGCCAGAACATAAGGGGGAGCAAGGTGGGAAATTCTGAGGGTGTCATAGGCGACGCGTATCACAGCGCAAGAGTCAATGCCAAATCCAAACATTCCCACACCACGACTCAAACATAGACCACCCTTTTCAGGTGATCTACGGATATTTCCCCTAGTTTGAGGGGATTATGGCTCATAATCCCCTCAAACGAGGGGATCTCATATCCACAGGAAATCCTGTGGATCCCCTCGGACGGTGGGTCGGACCCAGTCCTTCTACCAGCATAACCATGAGAGCTAGCTCCCTTGGCTGCTGTTTGAATATGCAAGAATGGGCCTTCCAGATAAGGTCTAAAAAGGGGAAGTGGCTATATTTATCAAAAGAAAAGCATATTGGTGAAACAAAACTAGGGAAGTGGCAATCTTTCTATCAGCAACAAACAAGAGCATCTTAATTTGCAACATGCTACATGAACCGGGTGTGCCGAACACCGGTAACCATAGAGACACACCACACTCTCATATAGATACTGGTTATAAATAGACCGAGTAAGGAAAATAATCCAATAGCCTATGGAGAGTAAATGAAATTGAGTCAATGACAACAAATGCTCGTCCAGCACACGAGTTGTCATAGAAACATTGAACGAAATGACAAAGACGCATAGTACTGAGCATTGCCGTTCAATGCAAACTTTGGTTTCTAGTACAGTGTTTGGAAAATTCCTTCTTTCACAGACCTGAAAGATAAATCTTTGCAGCAGTTAGCCTACTACTAACTCAATGTCATTGGTTCTACATGTACGTGTAGATGCACCCATTCACGCTCTACTGCACTGGTCTTGGCAAATTTGTTCCACACGATCACAAACAATCCATCTTATTTCGGATACTCTTACACCATTTGACTAAGCCATGCGACGGACGTCAGTGTCTGACAATTCTTCATTGTAGTCTTTGATTTATAGGGAATAAATCGCCTCCACGCCGGTAGGTGACAGACGAGCAGAGCACCTCAAATTATTTTCAAATAATTACAATATCTACTATTTCGTCGTCTTCACCTGATCGCTATCAGTATCGCTTTTCCCCACGGTCTTGTCAGCTACCAACAAGCAGCAGAGTTCATGAGGCTTCGTCTTGGGAGCCAAACCAAAGAAAGTGTGTGACAATCCGCATTCGCCTCAGTCAAACCAATAAGTGGATCAAAACCTGGAGAGGCGACGAACAAACGACTATAATAAGAACTACCGGTACTTCGCGTTCGGTGTTCCGTTCACAGTGCACTGGTTCATGCTGCATGCAGCGCTGCTGATCACCCGAAAAGTGTGGTCTATACAGGATATTGCACAGTGTCCGCGAGGATTATTTGTCATAATCCCCGCGGCGCTGCGCGCCTTGGGGATTTGAAAAATAATCCCCTCGGAACCGTGCAATATCCTATACATACACCCACACTCTCTCCTTTTTCTCACATACACATACACTCACACGCGCGTCCACACACACATTCTCTAAATCGCTTTCTCTCACACACACACACGCACACACACATTCATTCTCTATATCTCACACACGCACACACACATTCATTCTCTATATCACACACACACACACACCTTCCTTCCTTCCTTCCTTCCTTCGCCCACTGCCACGATTGGCTATGTGTCCCCAAACGGGGCGACTTGGAGGAGTGCTGTCTCCGGGACGCGGCATGAGGCCCTGCGAGTCCGGCGGGACGTGAACGGCTGTTTCACTGTTTGTTTTTTGCCTTTGCGGAGCGACGGGAGGTGCAACTATGTCTAGCGATGTCTTGAGGACGGCTGAAACGGCGTGTGCAGACCATACACAGGAGTGGTTTCACGGCAGGTTGTACACGAGAGCATACCACACTGTAGACTCCATCCTGACACCTGGTTCTCCACTCAGACCTATCATCTGCTGTTTCAAGCCACTCATTCATGTCAATGGACACCGCCGTCAGGTCATGTTTGATTGGGTCTTTCCACCTCTTCCGGGGGCCATGTGGAGGTCGCTTAGACGGCAAGGCACCAAAGAGCAATTGGCGGGGAATACGGTCATCCATGCGAGCCAGGTGGCCCAGCCATTGGAGACGACGGCGCCGGACCTTGTCAGAGACCTGCTCCATGTCACCCCACCACTGCCGTACCTGAAGGGTTGTCACGTGCTCGTCCATCTGGCGCGCCCGACTGATGCCCAGGACCATGCGTATAGATCGCAGGTGAAACGACTCCAGACGCTGGAGATCCCGTTGCCTCGGTGTCCAGTTCTCAGCACCATAGAGGAGTACTGCCAACACAGTGACTCCGTACACAACACGCTTGAGACCGATAGGAAACTCCGAGTTCGCAAACACAGCTTTCTTCAATGCGCCAAATGCACCCGATCCTGCGAGAGACATCAAAGCTACTCCTAGCATCAGGAGTGATCTGGCAGCCAAGATAGCGAAATCTGTCCACGCATTCGACGGTTCCACCCAAAGGCAACATATCCGACGCCACCACACCAACGCCCATAGGCATGAACTTAGTTTTGCCCAGATTGACTGACAGGCCAAAAGATGCTGCAACCTGTCGAAACGTGGCCAAGGCCCTTTCAGCACCGCCGTAGGTTTTGGCGAACAGTGACGAATCGTCCGCAAACTGACACTCCGTGATAGTCACCCTGCGACACTCTCTGAGACGCGTATTGAACAAGCAGTCTCTGCGAAACTGCGACACCTGGATACCGATATCCTCGTCATTGGCGATGGTAGCATGCCACTTTTCCACAACCGCACCCATGAATAAGTTGAACAGGATCGGGGCCATCGTGCATCCCTGACGTAGGCCATTTCCCACCTGGAAAGGGTCGAGCAGATCTGCGCCGAGACGAATGGATGCAGACATGCCTTCATGGAACGACCGAATGATGGAGATCAGCTTATCCGGCATGCCGAGCCTGGAGAGAACCCTCCACATGGCTGCTCTAGGCACTGAATCGTATGCTTTGCGCAAGTCAATGAACACCGCAAAGCCCTTTGATGAATGCTCATGCAATTTCTCGGCAACCTGGCGTACTGAGAACACCATGTCTGAGCATCCCCTACCATGGCGAAAACCACACTGGGAGTCAGGCAGGTATTCCTCTCCAACCAGCTGCAGGCGATCCGCTATTATTCTTGCCACCAGCTTGCCGACCACGTCTAGAAGCGCGATGCCTCGCCAGTTACCACAGTCACTAAGATCACCTTTCTTGGGAATTGGGATTAAGATGGCGTCTGCCCAATCCTGAGGAACCCTTTCCGTCCGCCAAACTTCAGCCAACAACATCTCCAACCTAGGCACCAGTTCAGAGCCGCACTTGAGCATCTCCGCTGTTATCTCTGATCGGCCACATGCTTTGCCATTTTGAAGAGCTCGCATAGCACGGTGTATCTCGCTGCAGGCTGGGGCGTTCTCAAGGTCAAGCCGAATCGGTAGCTGCCCAATGGAATCAATGGCATCTGGGACAAAATCACTGATCACGTTTAGGACACCGTCAAAATGCTCCCGCCATCGCGTACCTGTTGCCTCTGGTGTCTCGCACACAACACCCTGCGCATTCTTGATAGCAGCTGTCTTGCGGGGCTGCAATCCATCAAGTGCAGTCTGGATCCTCTTGATGCACTCCCAGCCTCCCTTAGATGTTAGACTAAAGCGTTCGCAGTCCCGAGCCTGCTTTCTCAGCCAGTCCTGCTTTGCTTGACGAACGATACGGCGAGCTGAACTTCGGGCCTTCTTATACAGCTTCTGATCACTTGCCCTGTTGGTCGACATCCAGGCTCGGTAGCAATCGTCTCGCTCACGGAGGGCAGCCTCAATCTTCGGTCGATTGTCCAGGAACCAGTCTGGTTGTTTGCGCCGCTCTCTGCCAAGGCATTTTTGAGCGACGTCCGCCACCGTAGTTTTCAACGCAGCCCAGCATCCGTCCACAGATAGCTCATCTGGCCAGTTCTGAACCAAGGCAGCATCAAGACTAGTGGAATATTTTGCTCGCACTTCATCATTGGAGGGAGCCGTTAGGACTGCGGAAGCGATGGGTTTGTTGGCTGGTTTACTTTGCCTGCGGAAACTGGGCACCGCCGCCAAGCGGTATCTCATGGCAAGGAACTTATGGTCGGTGTCACACTCCGCAGAGCGGAGAACTTGACAATCCAGACATTGACGCTGACATGACTCTGGAATAATGCAGTAGTCGATACAATGAGGCTGCCCATACCTGGGATGGTGCCACGTGTGCTTGTGGATGTCCTTCTTCTTGAACCAGGTGTTGCAGATGAGCGCACTGTTTCTGGCCAGGAAGTTTAGTAAATCCTCTCCAGCAGAATTCATGACGCCATGTCCATGTGTACCCCTTACGCGGCTCCACTCGTCTCCAGCAGCACCAACACCAACACGAGCATTGAAATCGCCGAGTATGACATACTGGTCACTCCTGGGTACACTATCAAGGAAGGACTGCAAACTTTCATAGAACGCAGCTTTCTCCTCACGTGATCTACTGAATGTTGGTGCATACGCAACAGCGATATGAATGCAAGATACTGAACGATTACGACCACATTCGAACTTTACCTTCGCGGAGACAAGTCGCGAGCTGTGTCCTTTCCATTCCGAACCGCCGCTGACAAAGGCGTCTTTGCACTTTCCGCGCAGCACTATCGCCACACCTTCACCACGACGTCCAGAGTCATCCGCCGTTGGAGTAGGGCGTCCACTCGCCAACACGAGAGAGTCGCCAACGCTGTACTGAGCCGTGCCGAACCAAAGGGTCTCCTGCAGACCTGCGATGTCCACTCCGAAACGTCCAAGCTGCCGACAAACCAGGTCAATTTTCTTCTCCTCCCGCAACAAATGTTTTGATTTTTTTTGAAATTTTGAAGCCGTATTCACGTCGCCGTCGGACTCAACAAGAGTCCTCACATTCCAGGTTCCCAGAGACAGCACGAACCTCCGAGCGGCTGGTGCATGCTGCAAGCTAAGCTCTGAGCGGGGGTTTGCAACTCCTCCGCGCTCAGGCGGACGAGGGTCAGCGCGAGTGGTCATATCCGAGGTGACCATGTTGTCGACGCTGAATTGTCCTCGTCCGCGGCAGCAAGATGACGGCTGCCTCGCTCAGCACAGCTACTCTACTTACTGTGAGTCTATAACTCACCTGGGCTGGCCCCAGCCGGAGCTGGAGACCAGCCCGTGGAAGAAAACTTCTAAAAAAACCGGAGCTCAAAAATCTCCTTCCACTCACCTCCAGCACATACACAAAACACACACACACACACACACACACACACACACACACACACACACACACACACACACACACACACACACACCTGTCCTGTCCTGTCCTGTAGAGTCACTGCCGCAAAAGGGTCACGTGATCCCATCACTGGGAAACTTGAGAAGAGAGAGAGAGAGGACACGACGCTCGATGACGCTCCAGGTGCACGGGTAGTCGCATCCGCTTGCCGCATATGCACACGTGCTGGAAGGCTGAGCGCTCCTCTGCTGTTGGTCTATGCGCCACCCTTGAACAGCGATGCCTTCCCCGTCCCCGGACACCGCGAAAGCAGCGACCACACCTGTCACAATGCGCGGCACAACATCCCTCCGCCGGTGCCGACGCTCCGGTAGTTCCAGGTGGCACTGCGGCATCCACCGTTGAGGCAAACACATGCCGGACCAAGCCACCGCGGCTTCTCAGCCACCGCCCACACCGCCCGCACTGACTGGCGCCCCGCTGCTCAGACACAGGCCGCGCACGCTCCTCCAGACACTTATGCCGAGCCATGTCTCCTTTCCGTGCAAAATCCCGTCCGCATACCGTACATACCACTCGGGGCGGAGGCTCAGGCACATTGTCAGGCTCTTGGTAGGTGCTGCGCCACTCCGCGCGAGACTCACATGCAACATCATACCATGATGCCTCCACGCCACGGGCACGTAGATCTCGGACAGCACAGTCCTTCCATCTGCGGCGTGGGCCATGTGCTGGGCGACGCTGCAAGAAGGAGCCAAACAGTACCTGTTTTGGGATGCGGTTGTCCGGCATCCGCGCCACATGCCCCAACCACTCCAACCGCCGATGTGCAATTTTGTCTTTAATCGTCTCGGAGTCTCCCCAGCGCACCAGCAGCTCTTCGTTGGTGATGTGTTCGTCCCACATCCGGCTTCGAGAGACCCCGAGGATGGATCGGATGCACCTCATGCTGAAGGTTGAGAGCTTCTGCAGGTCATGCTGAAGGGGCGTCCAGCACTCAGAGCCATACAACAGCAGGGACAGAACGCAAGCATTGAATACGCACCGCTTGGTGTGCATCAGCAGATGTGGATTGGAGAATACAGACCTCCGAAGAGCACCGCAGGCCCTGGAGGCTTGGGCAATCCTTGCGGCGATGTCCCGGGACGAACGGCAACCGCTGTCCACTACAGAACCGAGGTATTTGAAATGCGGTACGCATTCCACCTCCGCTTGACCAAGTTGGAGGGGAGCGCGGTCAGTAAGCGTGATGCCGGGGCCAACAACTACAAACTGAGTCTTCGTTGCACTGATGGTCAAGCCGAATCCCGACGCCACCTCGTGAAGACAGCACAATGCTGCCCCCGCTCCAGACCGAGTTGTAGCGAATAAACAAGAGTCGTCAGCAAACTGGGAATCTGTTAGGCAATGGTGTTGGTCGTCACGGCGGGGTTTACGGTATAAATCGCTGCTGTATGCTGAGCGGAGCTCGAAGCCAACCCCGTCAACTCTCCTGACGCGGTGTTGCCACTGGGTCATCACGGCCCACATAAAGATATTAAAAAGGACCGGCGCCATAGAGCACCCCTGGCGAAGACCATTGCCAATGCTGAACGGGTCTGATAATATGTTGTTGAACTGCACCGATGCTGACATGGGGTCGTGGAACGACCGGATGATGTTGATAAGCTTTTCTGGTACTCCCGCACGGCCGAGGACCTGCCACAGACACCCCCTGGGCACTGAATCAAAGGCCTTCTTCAGGTCGATAAACACAAAAAATCCCTTGGCCTGATGTTCGATTGACTTTTCCATGAGCTGTCGGACGGTGAAGATCATGTCAGAGCAGCCACGCCCTCGCCGGAACCCGCACTGGGACTCAGGGAGAAATTCCTCTGCGAATACCTGCAGCCTTCTCTGAAGGACACTCGCCAAGACCTTGCCGACCACATCCAGCAACGCAATGCCCCGCCAATTGTCGCACTGCGACAAATCTCCCTTCTTTGGAATGGGGATGAGGGTAGCATCCGCCCACTCCCGCGGAACGCAGCCATCTCGCCACACATCTCCAAACAGCTCCATGAGCTTGTTGTTGAGCTCCTCGCCACCGAACTTTAGCAACTCTGGCTGTATCCTCGATGAACCAGCAGCGGTGCCATTGCGAAGTCGAGAAATGCCTTGGAGATCTCATGCATGGTTGGTGGTTCCTCAAGGCTCGACACTACAGGTCGCTGCTCAACGCAAGCCATGATATCGGGGTTGTACGAGCTCTCTGGGTTCAGGACAGATGTGAAATGCCTCTGGAACCGCTTGCATTGATCCTCAGTCGACTGGCACAGGTTTCCATTCTCGTCCTTAATGGCGGAAGTCTTGCACGGAGTTAATCCCTCACATGCAGCGTGGATAGCATGAACGCATTTCCAGACGACTGCCCCGTTGAAGCGCGCCTCTGTTGCCTCCTGTGCCTTATTCAAAATCCAAGCCTCTTTGGCATTTACAACGGCTGCGCGCGCCTGCGATCGAGCAGCCCCGAAGCTGGCCCAATACGTGTCGCCCCTCTGCTGACCGTGGGCAAGCCACTCCGCGTAGCACTCATTGCGGGCGCGCAGAAGGGGCTGTATGGTTGCAGAGTTGTCATCATACCAGTCGGCCTGACGGCGTTCGCTCGGGCCCAATACATCAGCGGCTGTGGCAACCACGGTATTGCGCACATGGGTCCACTTCTCCCCAACGCTACCATCGCTGCTCCAGCAATCTCGCAATCCAGCAGATAAAGCGGCACGATACTTGTCCGCGGTGGTCACGCAGCGCGGGGGGCGACGTCCCACATCGTTGACGTCTTGTAACGTGGATGCGCAGGAATCCGATTGATCATGCTCGGCCACCGCCTTACTCCGCAGCTTGCCGACATTAAATCGGCGCCCCCGGCTCGCTCCACGTCGGGCAACCCCCACCGGGCGATGCGGGAACTCAAAGACTATACAAAGCAGCTGGTGGTCACTGCCACACTCAGCACCACGAACAACGCGCACGTCCCTGCAAAATCGCCGATGATCCTGACGCATCAAGATATAGTCGATGCAGTGCCACTGCAGAGAGCCGGGGTGCTGCCACGTCCGCTTGAAGATATCCCGCTTGGGGAACCAGGTGTTGCAGATCCACAAATTATTTATTGCTGCAAACGACAGTAGCTCATCTCCAGAGGAATTCAACTGTCCAAAACCATGCATGCCGCGCACACCACTCCAGCCATCGTCAGCTGTTCCTGAACCCACACGGGCGTTGAAGTCTCCAAGCAGAATACAGCAGTCCCTGTCAGGAACGCCAGCTATTACCTCCTGCAACTGTTCGTAAAACTGATTTTTGCTGGCACGCGGAGCTGCATAAGTCGGAGCATACGCACTGACTACCGTCACCCATGCGACTTCTCCCCCACGCAGGGCGAATTTGAGACGTGCAGTGACAAGACGAGGGCCCACAGCCCGCCAGACCGAACCACCATTCTTCCACGCGTCTGTTGCAAATTTATTGAGTGCCAGGGCGACTCCTTCTCCTCGTCTGTTGCCCGGAGCTCCATCGCCAGGCACGGGGCGACCCGAACACAAGATAGTAAAACCGTCAACGACATAAATGTCATCGCCGAACCAGTGTGTCTCCTGCAATCCAGCCGCCGCCACGCTCAACCTGCGCAGCTCGGCAGCAACACGACGACATTTCTTGTCCTCTGCTACTCGGCCAGAAACGCTCGCCGTAGCTACGCCGCCACTCCTTTCCACAAGGGAGCGAACATTCCACGACCCAAACGTCAAGCAGCGCCGTCCCTCTCTCCCACTCTTCTCCCTCTCCTTGACGTACTTCATAGCTTTTCGGAGCTGGATGGAGATATTCCACTCGGGAATATTCCACTGTGTGTGCGTGTGTGTGTGAGAGAGAGAGCGATTTAGAGAGAGAGCGATTTAGAGAATGTGTGTGTGGACGCGCGTGTGAGTGCATGTGTATGTGAGAAAAGGGAGAGAGTGTGGGTGTATGTTTGTGTAGTGGTGTGGGAATGTGTGGATTTGGCATTTGTCCCCAGCTCTATTCTCATTCACGCCGGAACTACTGCTGCACAGCCCCAAGTCTGAAGACTTGGCAATTATTTCACGCCTGCACCTGACTCTTGCGCTGTGATACGCGTCGCCTATGACACCCTCAGAATTTCCCACCTTGCTCCCCCTTATGT
Organism: Sycon ciliatum; assembly: GCF_964019385.1. Classification (NCBI taxonomy): domain Eukaryota; kingdom Metazoa; phylum Porifera; class Calcarea; order Leucosolenida; family Sycettidae; genus Sycon; species Sycon ciliatum. The sequence continues at coordinate 2,390,658 of NC_088650.1, forward strand.
TCTGGCTGCCCGTTTTGGATCTATCAGTTGTCTGATGATCGTAGTAATACATGAAACTCAGAGTTGTAACAAAGCTTCCAAACCCGCGATATTCATGTTAAAACAAAATGGCGTCACGATTTATTGAAAGTGGTATAGTTGGTGGAACGAGTGTTCAAACCCATTTGAACTTCATACTGTTCGTCTTCTTTTTGACATGCTCCCTTTCCATCGTCCTTAGCTTTTATTTGTTGAGAGCTGTTTTGGCTTTCTCCTATACCTCTGGGGGATGCCAAGTGATGGTTTTGAGAGGCTGGTGATGGCTGTGAGCGAGAGTTTGCCGATCGGCGTCGTCCTCGCTATAGCGATGAAAATACTAGTTACTGCGCACCTGGCAGATATCACAACACGTCGGAGCGTCCAGGAGCAAAGGAATCTTGGGTTTTCACTGGAATCTAGTTCCACCAGCATCGTGTAGCCCACCGTCGGTGAATGGCGGTCCAGAAAGGTCGAAACTGGTCTTCTGCAGCATCTCGCAGTCCTGCGAGGCACACTGAATACGCCTGTCATGTATTCTACAAATAAAAATCACGAAGTAGTGGACTTTACAGTGATGAGTCTATCCTGTATGCTGCAAAAGACGCAGGACATGTGACTGGTGTCTGTACACTCAGTGACTGGACGCCAACACCCCAGTCTTCTCCTGCAGGATCTGTTTGACATTGACATTATGCAGTAGGTCGGCATTGACCTGGTTTGGCAGCTATCGTTATAGTATCTGCCTGGTTGGATGTAGCAGGTTGGTGTTTGCTCGTCGTCCAGTCCGGAATTTTCTTGTAACTCACGGTGGAGTACGCGCAGGGTTTGTGATCATCCCTGTTCACTTCAATATTATCAAACACAACGTTCCCTTTGTCACTCATCTTATCCTGAGTACTGAATTTGCTGACAATATTGCACCATACTTGTCACAACCTACCGCCACTGCTGGCGGTGGCGACTGGTTCGTCAATGGCGGTGACCAGGCTGACTGACTAGCTTCGAGACAGCGGCCTCGTTGTCAATCCCGCGGCAGCCTAAAGGTTGATTTTATTCATCCAGCCTTAGCGCCATGTTGACGATGCCCTAGTGACTGTGTGTCATGGATTGCCTTGCCATCAGCGGTCATTGCCGTCCACCTTGATGCAGCCCTCAACAACTGGCTCAGCCCATGGGAGTCTCAAGTGGACAAAATTGTTGCCAAAGTAGCTCAGAAGATTGGTGCATCGTGGTGTAGGTGAGCACATAACTAGGACTTCCCAGCGTCTATTTGTCCAGGCTGCGATACTATGTGACATGCTGTACTGCACATTCTTTTCAGCACTGCAAGGCCGGCAGCTGGACCGACTGCAGGGGCCGCGCACATGCAGGCCGCCTGTTGCCAGTGCAGCATTCTGGAACGTTCCTTCCTTCTGAGATCCGTGGAATAATAACTTTCTTTGCTTCAAAGCAAGTTGCTTACCTTTCTGTTGTGCTCCCAGTGTCCTTACAACAATAACCTATAGCAATGTTTTATTTTCCTTTCCATTCCCCAACCAATGAATACTACGATGTCGATTCTATTTCTTCATACTTTGGTGTGTGCCCGCGCACGCGCGTGTGTGTGTATACCTCACTCGCCACTCGAAGTTCTGTTCCCCATCACTGGAACACTGCCTGTTCTTTCAGGACCTGCCATCATCTGCGGATGGGCATTCAATAATTGTATTGTGTGTGTGTTTCATTCAGAATCAGATCCGCTATCATTGCTATTAGAGAAAATCTGTGGGTTCACATCCAGTGCATTTTTAGATCTGCGTGCTTTTCTCGCCACGGGCGCATACATGGGACATTGTGTGTGTGTGCGTCTGTGTGTATGGGGATATTGTCTGTATCGGCTTTTGGTACTAATGTTCAGGTCTGTGCTTGCATGTGTGAACATGAAATTGTTCGGTTCTGTGCATGCTATTGCTGTTGTATATTATTGTATGTATGTGTGCATTTCCACGAACAGTGTAGACGAGCGTGGAGAGTACATTCATCCCTCATCAACCACTTCCCCTTGGGCTTACGAGAGTTTTTTCTGCGTACCTCTCTGATACTGTATTGATGCCGGCACCTGTACCTCGATGTGTTCCTCTATCTGCAGTCGCCTTTAACCTTCGGTCAAGTTAACGTTTATTGTGCTCTATTTATCGTGCGAATCAAAATAAACAATAATAACACAAGTCGTGCTAGAGTGACGACATGTGCGTGTAGTAGGGTTGATGCGATGGGACGTTATAATTAGGTGGAACAGAACACACATTGGGCAGATTGATTGGGCATCATTGATTGTGCTCAGTCTAAACAGTGAACATAATAATTATCTCCAGTGACAGACTGTAGCGGCTAGCCTCCAATAGGTAGCTGGCACTAGTCCTACTGCTTGTTTGACAGGTGCCGCCAGAACCCCTGTTGTGTCATGCTATAGATGCACATGCCCTGTTCTGGGGCATACTGAGGTACTTTGATTTTGTTGACTGCATGTAGACAGCATCCAATAGTAGTACTCGTAGACCTTGGCTCTTTGTAGGTCAACCACCATCGCATGGATCGATCGGTGACTATGCACTTGGAGGTTGGAATAGCCCGCGCTGAACAGATCTTGCCATGGCCCAGGGAGTGAACTCGCTTACTCGACTATCCCGGTTTTAGTTAACCAGCATGAGTGGTGCAATTTGTCCATACCATGTTGCGAGCTCACAGTTGTTTGGGCAGGTTTTGAGCTGCACCACGAAACAAAGCGAAATAACGGCGTGACTGTAGAGCAAGGAAGCGGCGAGACGGCACTTCCAGGACGAGACAGGCAGTAGAGATGTGTTCACAGCACGAGCAACCTCTCAGACCCTGCCGGTACTCCACAGTTACAAGAAAATGTCGGACTGGACGACGCGCCAATGCAAACCTGCTACATCCACCCAGGCAGATAGCTGCCAAACCAGGCCAATGTCGACCCACTGCATACCGGTATGTCAATGTCAAACAGATCCTGCAGGAGAAGACTGGGATGATATTGGCGTCCAGTGTACGGACACCAGTCACATTTCCTGCGTCTTTTGCAGCATACAGGATAGACTCATCACTGTAAAGTCCACTACTTCGTGATTTTTATTTGTAGAATACATGACAGGCGTATTCAGTGTGCCTCGCAGGACTGCGAGATGCTGCAGAAGACCAGTTTCGACCTTTCTGGACCGCCATTCACCGACGGTGGGCTACACGATGCTGGTGGAACTAGATTCCAGTGAAAACCCAAGATTCCTTTGCTCCTGGACGCTCCGACGTGTTGTGATATCTGCCAGGTGCGCAGTAACTAGTATTTTCATCGCTATAGCGAGGACGACGCCGATCGGCAAACTCTCGCTCACAGCCATCACCAGCCTCTCAAAACCATCACTTGGCATCCCCCAGAGGTGTAGGAGAAAGCCAAAACAGCTCTCAACAAACAAAAGCTAAGGACGATGGAAAGAGAGCATGTCAAAAAGAAGACGAACAGTATGAAGTTCAAATGGGTTTGAACACTCGTTCCACCAACTATACCACTTTCAATAAATCGTGACGCCATTTTGTTTTAACACGCATACGGTCCACTCTCTCTTGTGTAAAAATAGAGAATGAAAAATGCAAACCAATCTACCCATCTATGTCGTTCTTCTCCTGACATGATGTGGGCAGTGGCTACGACTGTGTATTGTATACTGATGACTGTTGTCCGCAGTGGCTACGACTGTGTATTGTATACTGATGTATTATGATTGTGTTGTGCCAGTCTTTGTCACTTACAGTGACCTGTAGAACATGATGGGGACAGTGACTGTGTGACTTGCAATGGGAGTGCTTGCAGGCAGGCTTGGAGCTGCAATGTTTTCTGTGCCTATATCAGAGCATGGATGCTTGCAGTTTGGGTATGACGGTATGAATGTTGGTTGTGATTATCGGAGCATGAATGTTAGATGTACAGTGGCGTGTACAATGGAGTAAAACTGATGACTATGTATCGGAGCATATACAAACTTGTCTAATATCATACTGTTTGATGAGTGTTTTGTTGTTGTTGTTGTTGTTGTTGTTTATTTATTTTACATCGCATGGCAAACGGGCAGTTCTGCCCAATTTTCTAACACGATACTCTGCGTAACGGCAGAAAAGGATTTGCTTGTGTCACTACTGTGTGTGTATTGTATCTTAACCTGTATGTGTAGATGTGTTGTTTGAGTAACGGAGCAAGAATTGTTAGGATAGTAATGTATGAGTGTTACCACTTTCGGACAAGCCCTCTACTCTATTGTATACAATGTATAAGCTACTTCACAAAATTAAATAATAAAGTTGACTGGGCCTAGAAGAGCTTGATTGTCGACTGTGCAGTTCTGTAGCAAGAATTCTGCCTGTGTGTAACTACCTATATGTACTTGTAGGAGAATGACGGTTGACTTCACAGTTTCGGAGCATGAATATTAGGTGCGCAGAACGGTAGCATGATTGTCGGCTGGGGAGTTTCAGTGCATGAATGCTGACCTTTGGTATTAGAGCATGACTGTTTGTAGATGCAGGTATTATGAGCATGAAGGTTTGCTGTTGATCTTGGACACACTAACCTGAATACCTGCAGCATGAGTGATGGTTGATGATGATCGTAATGACCAGTAGGCCTTGGCTGATTATGCTCGGAAAATCACGCTTTACTGGTTTTAGGAATGCTTTCAAAATGTACCTATAATGCTCGAAACAAGCATCAAAATGGGCATATAATGCTTGGAGATCACCAAAGTGGGTTAACAGCTGGTTCTGCACCTCCCACAGACTCCACCAGCGTATGTTGTTGCGTGACCTGATGTCTATGCTGGCCCGCTCTCTCCAGGCAATCCGAGCAGCTGGGCTTCTGGCGAATAGGCTTATCCACCACTGGCTGAAGTCAGTTAGGATGAGCGTCTGGAAGCGCTTGCCGACGTTGTCCAGGGAATGGGAAGAGCAGGTGATGTCTATGAGTTCGGGGTACATGATCCCTTTCACGGAACGTAGTGCTGCACCATTCACTGAATCTCCGTCACACCTAGCAGCTACTATATTGTGTGACGGCAGGCCGAACTCCAGACAAGCATGTTATCAGCTCATGAGCAAGTTGCTGGCCGAACATGCTCTTAGAAAGAACATGAAATCGAACGAGCCACTGCTGGATGCACCAATCCCTGTCGACATACCGCAATTCCTCGATTTTCTTGGCGGGACTGACATCCACAACAGTGCTCTTCCCGTGAGCAATTCTGCTTCGTTTTGACGACGCGGACGCCTCCGACTTTTCTAAACTAGTCCGTTGAAGCGATCTCTTCCTGGATACTTGCGCTCCATCGGCAAAAGCGAGAGCTTCCAAAGCATCGCTCTCCTCTGTATCGCTAAGAATATCTTCATCGAGACCGGCCTTATCCCAGTCCCACCATCTCGCCCTACATGTACTTTCATTCTCGGAGGAAGACATTCCGGCCTGCGCCGGTGAGCTACCTCGTGGAGTGGTGGATATGTCCGGAAAGCACATGGTTTTTGTGCTAGCGCAGCATGCACCGAGCTGCACATGCCTTGCGCTAGGCCAGCATCAACATTATAGTTTTAACATGTTTTACATCCTCTCGCGGGAGTCGTGGATTTATGTCCCGAAAGCACATGGTTTCTGTGCTAGCGCAGCACTGAGCTTGAGTCATGAGCTAGCTGCATATACGAATCATGATGTGCTGTCTTATCCATCGTATTCGGCTTTCCAAAATACCCCCGCATCTTAAACCATTTGACTGGTTCCGACGGGATAACTCCACTAGGAACCAACTCTCCCTTCCTCTAGCCCGCTCTTCTGCATTGCTACACTCCCCACTTTTCAATGGCTATTTGCATTGGCTTAAGGTGGCAGACTACCCAAAAATTCGCTGAAAAATCGAATTTGTAAATTCATATTGAGTGCTACGTCAGTTGAAAGAGCATGAATAGCTGCAAATTCTCTGAAAATTGTGTCCCTATCTGACCAGCCGTTCAAGAGTTATGGCCGAAAATGTGCCCTTGCAAGGAAAGATTTTTTTGTTGCATGCTGTCATTTGTTGGCAGCACTGTATTTGAATGTGAGCAGACCGTGCGCAACTTGTCGTATTATGGAAACACGCGAAAGTGTGCAGAATTTTGCCCCAAGTCCAAAAAAGTCCAAAAAATCACGTTAAAAAACCACGTATTGGGCTGCACGGCGGCGGGCGAAGCCCGCCGCCGTGCAGCAGGACTTTTGCCAGCACCCTCGTGACGTTGCAGATATGTGGCTTGATTATTGTAGTTGACGTTGATTTAGTGACTTTGGCAAGTTTGAGTCGTGTCAAGAAGTCAGGTAGGATTCAGTACTAGGCAGTAGTGAAACGTGAGTGGCGGTCCCTGCCGGTTTCTGAGGGCATCCTGGATTTGGTGTGCAGCGCTGTGGAAATGGCTTGCTGTGGAGGTCCCAGCACTGGATGTTGTATCAAAGGTACGACCTCGTAGCACACCCTAAACCTAAAAAATTCAAAAATAATTGACTTGGGTCTGTGGGAGTCCGCGAGAGAACGCCCACTCGTTCCGTTGTGACAGATTCCAGGGCCACGTTGAGGGGCCCTACCCCACCACCCATGGCTGCTTCTGGACTTGTTTTAGGTTTGGGTCCCGCGCACGGACAGAATGGGCACGAAAATGTGAAAAAAATGTAAATGCATTTGTTTGGCTCCTGGGTGGCTCGCACACCGTGACACTATGCCGGAAATTTGAGTTTTTCCGGCCTGGAAAGCCTGTCAGTGAGGCGCAAGAACTTGTAAATCATGTCCTGAGGGCCAGCATAGTGGCAGGAGTGTGTGGTCAAAATTTCACTCAAATCCACTGAGAAACACCAAAGTTACGGTCAATTGAATGCCATATGAAATTTATGGGTAGGCTGCCCCCTTAAGCTGCACCAGGAGACAAAGGGCCTTTCTACTTTAACAGCATTCAGGAACGCCTTGCTTTACAAGTAGACCACAATTTTAGTCCATATTTGCTTCTTTCTTCTTTTCCTTTTCTTTTTGACTTCTTACTCTTTTTCTTGTTAGGCGTGGTTGGCTATAAAAACCCTGCAATCGCCACGCAAAGTGGTCATTGGCTACCCGTACCCCAGCCATGTATTGCTTGGAATAAAATAAATAAAATATATATCATATGCCAGGCGCTCGGCAAGCATCAAAATAATTAACATGTTTCACATCCTCCATAATTAACATGTTTCACATCCTCCCGGATACATCTCTACGCAGCAACACCAGTATCACGTCATACGTAGTGACTGGTGTTCACTGTTCTCATGTCGACTGTACTTCCGACACTGCAGTGCAGAAGACTCGTCATTCTACCGGTACTACTACTACGTGGATCTACTAAGGGAAATGCCTCAAAAATGGGTATAGTGCCCCGTATATGGCTACAGTACCTGGTACATAATGCTTTTGAATGCCGTATAATGCTCTACTGCCCCAAACTACGTATAATGCTCAATCTACTGCCGGCATTATCCGCCAAGGCCTAATGACCAGCTGTTGCTTAGCAACTCATTGTATTGGTTACCATAACTACATAGTGCTGATGACTAGGGGAGTGAGTGATGGAGAGGTTGATGCCTTGATGGTGAGGTTGTCATGGTATTGTTGTAAGAAGAATGACACCCCGATGACGCAGGGCAGTGCATTCTTTAAGCTTGTGTTCATATGTGTTATATTTGCATACAGGGACTGACAACATGGACGGGTAGTATGTTGTATGGTTAGGAGAAACACTGGGTTGGGAATGCAGATTTTACTGGAAGTACAACGTAATCCAGCAGATATCTCTATCACTCGGATGGAGAACGTATTCAGAATTAAAGGAAAGGAAAAGGAGCAAGGAACTACAAGTTGCACTAAACTGTCCACTAACTCCACCAGTTACTGTCCACTAAATCCACCAGTTACTGTACACTCATCTCATGTGATAGCATTGCACGAGACTCAGCAACGGTACTGACGTTCTACAACTGCTGTCTCTAACTGTGTAGGGATAGAGATCACAAAGATCTAGCATGCAGTGAACTTGTTGATGACTAGCATCTCCACAATACACACTACTCTACACAAACACACGAGTACATGGAGGTGTTGGGTAAGTGAATCAGTCAATCCATGAGCTTATAGTGGGATGCGTAATGGTCAAAGTAGACTACTGTACTGCTCACATACACATGTATTCACAACTACTGTCTAGTGTACTTGTATGCTGGGTTTCAGGTGAGCACTTTACACCTCAAACTTTCACTCTCTTCTATGCTCTTTCTCAATTCATACTAGTTCAGATTTACAATTCTACAGTCCATTCATAAAAAGATGGGTCCTGGCTCTGGCGAGCTCCCGTATTTGGCGATTTTTCGTGATTTCATCGTACACAGTGCAGTGCTGCGAACTTTGAAATTTGAAAAAGGGTCCAAAAAGGGTGCCTGAACTGGGGTTCGAACCGCAGAATGCACTGTTGCAGGCGGGGTCAAACGGCCTAGATTTTGATGGTTTTTCCCAATTCAGTGCTTTTGGGGCAAAACCTGGCCGAAATCCTATTCTTGCTATGGCTTGCTTTTTGGACAAAAAAACTTCAGAAACATAATTGGAAGAGGATTCCATAATGGGATTGCAGAAAAAAATTCTAAAAAAACTCAACGTTTGACCCATTTATGGCCAAAAGCTAGAAGTTCATTTTTTTCTGAATGGACTGTAGTGCCAGGTACTACAGCAACAGCCACAGCATCCTTTTTTTCTTTTTTTTTCTGATCAACGAGTATTTTTATTCATAATTATGGTAGTAAACACGCACCTGGCAATATGGCGGTAAATACACGCCGGACCGGACAGTGATTATACAACAGGAAGAAAGGAGATAAATACACGCCGGACCGGACAGTGATTATAGAACAGGAAGGAAGGAGATAAATGGCTGTTAACCAAATGTACAACTACGATGTACTTAGTACAGTCATGTCAAAAACCGGCCTTGGACACCGAACACAACTGCCTCAGAACCGGATAGCCGCTTCAGCCACCACACTCATGACAGAGGTGTCCATGGCTGGCAGGGGACGAATCCGCCGTGCGCCCCGCAAACAAGCAATGCTGGATCTTAGCAGGCCAAAAGACAGCCGGCACTGGATCCACGACATGACCTGGCTGTACAGCTCCTTCGTCTTCTCTGAAACTAGAGACGCGACACGCTTCTAGAAGGTGGTGGCGGATTTCCACATCCCACCACTGGCTGAGAAAACCAATGGCAGGAAGGTGGCAACGCAACCTGAATATCCCTGACGCGTTGGCCATAGTGTCGACGTTTTTCCTTCTCATGGCTAGGCCTTGGCGGATAATGCCGGCAGAAAAATTGGCAGAATTCGGTACTTTTTCTGGTAAGTTTCATGCATGTTTGGTATGTGGATAAAGAAATGGAGCAGAATTCGAGGAATTGCCCGCCATAAGGTTTGTATGGTTCTGCCAATTTCGGTGCAAAAAAAGCAGAATCTGCCACCTTTTCGAGCATTATCCGCCAAGGCCTACTCATGGCTGGTACGTGCTGGTGAGTGAGGAGGTCCGATTCGATTGCGCGAAAGGGTTGAAAACCCGTACCTCGAGAAACACACGCTCGAATCTTCCACCCCACACACCACTAGCCGCCACATCCAATCGGGCCTGGTCATCAGTGATAGCGGTTCGGTACTGCAGCCTTTCTCCAGTTAGCGGCTGGAGTCGAGGCTCGACTGCCACATTCGTGGCAACTCTCTTGAGCAGATTCGCTGTCACGTCACGAAGCTTGCCTGTCGCACAGACTAGCATACACTCAGTCTCGCATTATAAGGTTGCCGGCTATAGTAATATACCGGCTATAGTAATATACCGGCTATAGTAATATACCGGCTATAGTAATATACCGGCTATAGTAATATACCGGCTATAGTAATATACCGGCTATAGTAATATACCGGTTATAGTAATATACCGGCTATAGTAATATACCGGCTATAGTAATATACCGGCTATAGTAATATACCGGCTATAGTGATATACCGGCTATAGTAATATACCGGCTTTAGTAATATACCGGCTATAGTGATATACCGGCTATAGTAATATACCGGCTATAGTAATATACCGGCTATAGTGATATACCGGCTATAGTAATATACCGGCTATAGTAATATACCGGCTATAGTAATATACCGGCTATAGTAATATACCGGCTATAGTAATATACCGGCTATAGTAATATACCGGCTATAGTAATATACCGGCTATAGTGATCAATTTCTCAAATTCATATTCATTCTCCATAACTAAGTATACACCGTTATCGCGTATAGTAATATTTTGTCTATTATATCGTGGCTTTCACTGTTACGTGTTTTGAGGAAGTTTACTTTACTTACTACAAACCAACGCATATGGCCGATTGGTTTGCAGGCCTGCCTGCGAATCATGAGGTCCCGAGTTCAAGACCCGCGCTGGCAGCAGGGAGCGTGTAAAAAAACTTTTTACGCGTGCTGAACTGCGCCGACACCCACGGTCAACTGGGTACTCACAGCTCGGAGTGAGAATAACAAGGATGCAGTTTACAGGGTTATGGGCCGTTACACGCCCGATTGGTTGAGAGACTCACCTCCTCTCCCCTGACTCACTTGTGAGGTCTGCATTCGCCACTTACATGTAGGTGAACAGGCATAGTGGTGGCCTGCGGATGCGAAGGCTAGTTTGTGTGTTTCTGAACATTCAAGCGATGCCGACGCGGATCCCGCGAATATTATTATTATTACTTGTTAATGCTGTTGCCTCTTGTGTGCTCCGTGTGCGGCTGGTTGTGTTCTTTTCTTTAACTTTGGGTTCTTTTCTTTAACTTTGAGTTCTTTTCTTTAACTTTGAGTTCTTTTCATTTGCTTTGAGTTTTTTTACATTGTAAAATTGTTTTGGGTTTTATTTGCATTTCAATTATTGATCAAGATGGTATTTTTGCCAGTACAAGAGGCTTGAACACATCAACAACAAAAATACGTCATATATCGCCTATAGTGATCAATTGTCTGTTGCTCCCTACGTGGGAGCTTGCACTATTCCTGCCGACTTGAATTCTCACTTGACTGACTCACGACTGCCATCCAGAGCACCCCAAGTATCGCCGAAGTGGCACCAACTTCTTCTTCACATTGTTGTCCCCAGCGCCGACTTGCATTTTAGATGGTTTGGAGGCAACAATGTTGTGAATGGCCAACGGTCCTCAGCGCTTGTTCAGCACCTCCATGAGCGACACTGACTCGCGCTGCTATCTGGTGTTTACGAGGTGTTTGTCGCGCAGGAAACGGAGCGTCTCTGTAAGTTTGTATCCCTGGTGATGTTTGTGCCTGGACAGCACTACATAAGTGGTACTCTTCATGCGCAATATTCCTCAGCCTACTCAAGCTCTATTGATGAGGGGTGGGAAGATTCTGCACAGCAGAACGGTCGTAGGGCGGCACAAATGAAAACGCGATGCAAAGCTGTGTGGAAAAGGGTGCGGTGGATATGGAAAATAGAACACAAAGCAATGCAAAGGAACACAATAGATGAAAAGTGTGGGTGTAATGGTGGAAAGGTGGAGGAAGACCATCCAAAGGTAATGTTGGTAACAAGCTTGTTTCACTATCATTAGGATAGATCATCAGACCAATGGAGGTTATTTGTTGGAACGGTCTGGTGGCCTTGAATAAGAATCCTGGAGTGTGACCAATCGGCGTTGGAGAAGTGCTGTGGAGAATTTTGAGAAGGCAATTCTGAAGGTCGCAGGGCAAGAAGTCCAGGAGACGTGTGGCTGCATCCAAAAGTGCTCTGGTCTCCCTGAGGGGATCCAGGTGGCAGTTCACCCATCATGCAATGCAGGCCATCTACGACGAACAGTCTACAGAAGGCATTCTGCTTGTGGACGCGCGTAATTAATAGCCTAAATAACAGAGCTGCTTCACTTCATATTGTTCGACTATTATGTCCATCATTAGCGATTATTAATTTATTATGCGTAATTCATACGGTCAGTCAGCGCGGCTGTTTGTGGTGGGCGGTGGTGAGTTGGCCTCGCACGAGGGCACTACACAGGGTGATCCCCTTTCTATGGTGTTTTATGCCCTTGCCACACTGCCTTTGGTTCAGCGTTTTAAGGCAGATTCAGGAAGATTGCAGATTGCAGATTGACTCCAGTGGTGGAGGAAGACTGCGATGTCTGGGCTTGTGGTGGGACAATCTACAACAAAACGGTCAAACAATATGGCTATTACACCTATTCGAAGAAGACTCTGCTTCTGGTAAAGCCTGGCATGGTTGATGAGGCATCTCGCATTTTCCATAATAGCGGTATTATTTATTTATAATTTATTACAACATCTCAAGACTCGGCGGAAACACCGGCCAATGTTACGAGAGTGGGTGATTGCCAACCACGGCGATAAATAGAAATAAGGGGAGGGAAAAAAAAGTAGCAAAACGAACAGCAACAACAACTCCGTAAAGAAAGATAATGTCAAATAAAGACAGTGAAAAACACAGAAACGCAAAGGACATGCGGATAATGAGCTATGTATGTCATAGTAAATAAGGGGCGGCACGGATCTTAAACAGGCGGAGTGAGGTCAGGTCCTTAACTTCTCTGGGTAGAGTGAGCCAAACAGAATAAGCAATAAAGAGAGGGGAGCGCAAAAGAGTGGATGAGTTACACTTTAATAATAGGGAGTAAGAGCGAGTTTCTAGTTCTTAGAGAAGAGAACCAATTAAAACACATTAGATGAGGTGGGCACAACTCAAGCTTAATAGAATGGACAAGAGAAGCCAGGTGTGCACTGCGTCCAAGTGATAACGGGGTTGTGTGAGCGATTTTATAAAGGGCGGATGATGAGAGCATGCGGGGTTGACGGAGGAGAATTTTAAGGATTTTCTTGTGATGTATTTCAAGCTTTGCAGCAGCGGAAGAGGTATACGAATAGTAACTGGTGCTGTGAAATACTTGGTTGCGCAAATTGGTGAGACTAGTGCAATTGCAAGCAATGTGCGGGAAACAAACAGTAGAAATATGGATTGTTGAGTTGCGACGCCTCACTGTCTTTGCGCACACCGAACCGTATGCTGCCTATTCAGCTATCACTCATGGTTTGCGTGGTCGATGGACCAGGTCACCTACATGTTGCGCAAGGTCCCATTCCCCACTGATTGTTTGATATCATAACAAATGAATTGCTGCCGGCGCTCACAGGGAGAGAAACCTTTACTGATGAGGACCTAACAGTATTGCGATTGCCCACGCGCCTTGGCGGGCTTGCTATCCCGCATTTCCAGCGGATGGCGGCTTGTGAATTAACCTCGTCTCGGTCCGTAACTGATTTCCAGGTGGCTGAGATTGTTAACCAACACTATGCATCGTGGTTACCTGTAGATCTCCACGTGCTATAATCGAGTCTGCGTTGCGAGCAAAGTCCGCTGTGCCAGGAGGAAGAGAATAATGTACAATGAGATTGGCCACTCGGCTTCATCTGCCGTTGTTTGGAGGCTGGACCAGCTCTCAAAGAAGGGAGTGTCAACGTGGCTGAATGCTTTGCCACTTGATGAACATGGCTACCATCTGTCAGAGGGTGACTTTCGGGATGTACTTGCCCTACGTTGTGAGTGGCATTTTATTATTATTATTTGAGGGATTCCCCAAAGGCCGAAGCCTAAATCAACGGGGTCTCCGAGAATAAATATACGTGTACAATACGTGTACAATAGGGTGCAATTTTTAAAAGGAAGAAAATATTAAGATAAAAAAAGATTAATGTGAAGAGGTTAATTAAGAAGTCTGAGTAGAAGTAAGCGAAAAGGGTAGTGGTAAAGAAGGGGGGTAATCAGGAAGTGAGAAAACCTCGAGGATGGAATCTATACCTGTGGAAATGGGTCTGAAAGTGCCGGCTGAATACACCACGGGTTTCAGATATCCTAATCTCGGTAGGCAGGGAGTTCCACGTGGTGATCCTTTGAAGGATGTGCCAGCCATTATGTGTTTGTGGAGAGACCTTCTCGGTAACTCATGCCATGTGCTGTCCAACGGGAGGCTTTCCCACAATCCGCCACAACGAGGTGAGGGATTTGGTAGCCGACCTGCTTACAGAGGTCAGGTGTGCAAGAGTGTACTGGTTGAGCCTCCGCTTGCTCCTGTCACTGGTGAAATGTTCCGAGCAGCCAGCGCGAATGTTGCGGATGACGCAAGAGCTGACATAGAGGTGCAAGGTTTCTCGACCAGGGCCCAGGACGCATTTGTGGATGTTCGCGGGTTCTTCGTCCGGATGCGGCGTCATATGCAAAGAAGCCAGTTGATACCCTTCTCCTCGAGCACGAACGGAGAAAGAAGTTGGAATACGCTGAGCGTATCGTACATGTCGATCGTGGGACCTTCACTCCCCTCATCTTCTCCACGACCGGATGTACGTCGCCAGAAACCAACCGATTCTTCAAGCGTTTGTGCGGTATTCTGGAGCAACGACAACAATAAATTAATATGGAGAAATGATGTGCTAAATACGGACTCGGTTAGCATTCGCTCTGCTAAGAGCTGCCATAATGTGCATCCGCGGCTCCCGCTCGGCATACCACCGTTCAGTCAATGCACTCCGAGAGTTGGCTGTTGTCGAGGGGCATATGTGAGGTGTTGTTTGTCTTAGTTCTTATGATTTTCATTGTATTTTAATCTGTATCATGTGCTGCTGTAGTTTTGGAGTGGTGATACAAGTACATCCCATACACTAGTGTACACCAGGGAGTCGTAGTTTGAGTACGACTCCCTGGTCTACATAGTGTACATAGTGTTAATTACACACGTTTTTCTTTTGGGGTACATTTTTTCCTTTTCTGGGTTCACATTTTAAAAATTTGTATTGCATTTTCATCCATTGTGTTTCTTTATCAATCCTTTTGTAGTTTCATCATTCTCTTTAGTCACGAATTCCATTCATACTTCTCAGCCCATTCCCCGCGGGATGCTTCCACTGGCGCTGCACGACAAGCCGGGGTGTCACTGGCGGATGTGTTGGCGACAGGTGACTGGTCACCATGGTCACGGCCCAACACATTCATCCGCCACTATAATACCATGATTGGCGACCGCACAGCCAAGCTTCTTTTCGCCAAGCCGTCTTGACGGTTAGCACTAGGTTGTTGTTGTTGTGTTTATTTTAATTCGCAAACCAAACGGGCAGATCTGCCCAATGAAAAGGTGGCGAATGCAGATAGAAAGCAGTAATAAATGAAATTGGGGACTGATGTAATTAGGATAGAGGTGGAGAAAAACTAAGCCAGCTGATCATCAAACAGGACGTTTGGTACTCTAGGTGCTAAGGCCAGTAAGTGTGTGCGGGATCATGCTGGCGCGGAACTGGCGGAGCGTGGAGATGGCACGTATATCGCTGGGTAATGTGTTCCACAGCTGGGCGCCCCGGAACGCGAGGCAACCCTTGCCGAACCTGGTGGAAACTGGCGGTTGGCGCAGACCCATGGTGGAGTGCAACCTAGTTGGGCCAGCTGACGAAGGAACTAGGAGGGCTTGCAGTTCAGAACTTGCGTGCTCATTCCGAGACCTCCAGACCAGAACGATGAACTTCTGCCTGAATATCTCGGATAGGTCAGGATTGGTCTTCTACAAGTGCGGGCTGTGCTTCCGATTTCTATGCATGATTTCTAATAGTGATCATGCCTGCTCCTGCTGATTATTTCACTGTCCATGCCGTTGCTTTGCTCGTGTCACTACCAGGGAGTCGTCAAATTCGACTCCCTGGTCACTACAGTTGAATCTGCTTCATATTGATTTGAGAAAGGAAGTGTCTCTGTCCTCAGTGGTTATAGCAAGCGGGTT
This sequence comes from Sycon ciliatum, assembly GCF_964019385.1. NCBI lineage: Eukaryota > Metazoa > Porifera > Calcarea > Leucosolenida > Sycettidae > Sycon > Sycon ciliatum. The sequence goes on from NC_088650.1 coordinate 2,406,621, forward strand.
CCTTCCGGCTTCTTTCTCTTGACGAAGTGTAGTGTAGATGGCAATATACATTAGCCATTCATTATTCTTGCTGACACATCAAATGGCTGAGTGCAATGACAAGAAGCTGAAGTTCGACTGTGTTTTCCTCGACTTTAAGAAGCTTTTGATCGTGTGGATCATCAAGCATTGCAAAATGCATTTGAAGGAATTGCTGATAGGCCAGCAGTCGGCTGGCTCCGAAGCTTCTTATCCGAGCGAAAGCTGTCTGTAAGGTTGGAAGGACAGTATTCCGAGGCCAAGGTCCTCACCTGTGGAGGCCAACAGGGATCGCATCTTGCTCCAGCCCTCTTTTATTATTTGTTAATTCCCTGCCCTCATCAATCACCTACTGCACCCCATACTTATTTGCTGACGATGTCACCCTCCTGTATGTACATGATAACAAGAATTCCCTGCAGTGGAACCAATCTCGTCTAGAGAGCGACCTTTCTGCCTGCCGACTATGGGCCAGCAACGTCGGTGGAGAGTTCTCACCAGCCAAAACGACTGAGATCCGTAACTACAGTAACGACCACCCTATCCAGCTCTCTTCCCAACCTATCACCATCGTTGAAGCTACGAAGCATCTTGGAGTGTATTTAAAACCCGACCAGTCCAACACCATCCACCTTCAGACCATCCTGAAAACCTTCCAACGTCGTGTTCATCTGCTATGCTTCATGGGACGGCATCTTGCCCCCACAGCCTTTCTACTTCTATATAAAGGTTATGTCCGATCCGCCCTGGAACACGCCACCTCGGCCTGGTCCTATACCATCACCAAACCTGAGCTGGAGCGTTTAAACATTTTTACAAGCCAGAGTAGCTAGGAAGTATTTGCTACGTAAAATATCAATTGTAGATAGATGCGAGACGAAATCCGAGTTAAACGGCCTTTGTGACTTAGAGTCCTTGCACTTTCGCAGATAAGTATCAGCTCTTGCTACACTATTTAAACTTATCCATATATATCCAGAACACCTCCAACATGTTCACCTTTCACTGTCTTCAAGTCCAAGAAGACCAAACAAACTTTTTCTTTGATTGTTGTTTGTTTGTATTCTTTATTTAGAGTGGGAAGTCCAAAACAGGCCCTAGCCTAATATTTGAGGGAATTCTGTATATCTGTGCATAAGGAACAGTCAGTTAACATCAATTATCACGGTGTGCGTTTTCCTTCCCTCTTTTCCAACAAAGCTTCAATGCTATGGAATCGCCTGCCGCCTTCTCTTACCTCTATAACCAGCCTCCCCGAATTCAAGCATTCTCTCTATCAGCATTTTCGCCGATATAATTATTCATTACACTGACGGTATCCCAACTCCTTAATTACCATATTTTGTATGCCTCGATCTATTTCCTTAGCCTATCCTCAATTAACTGCTCCCTCTACATAAAGTTGTCATTACATTCTTCTCGCAGGAGATCCCCACGACAGGCCCAAAGCCTTTGGGAAATCCTTAAATATAATAAAATTCAAATACAATTACCTTGCTACTCGTGTGAGGTCTTTCCTCTAAACATCACACTGTCACATTCGTAGCCGGAGCCTTCGAAGTGTAATTGGGAATCCCGCTGGGACCTGAAAGGTCTGACGTGAAATTCAGGTTACACTAGGATGTGAAGGCGGAGAATGTGACAGTGTGTTCCCACCCGCACCACCCCTGTAGCTGTCTCATTCTCCACTGTCAGACTTTGCCGCGGCTTTTGCTTGTGCATAAATGAGCTCATCAAAGGCCGAATTGTGAGAAAGAGCAGGAATATCAATGGGACAAGGTTGTAGTTTGTGTAAACTTTCTCTTAGAGTTGGTGGACAAGCCAATGGTTAGCCACTCTCATTGTAATATCAAAAAAAAGGTTTTCTTTGTAGACCAAAGACTGGTATAATTAATATACCACTCTTTGGTCTACAAAGAATACCTTTTTTGATATAAACTTTCTCTTTAAGCCTTCACCTCCTAGTGTGACCTGAATTCCACGTCAAACCTTTCAGGTCCTAGCGGAATTCCCAAATAAACCATTCAATTACTGAATACGCATGCGCGTAGCACCGCCGTTGGCGGTGGTCCGGGGGGGGGATGTCCCCTCGGAAATTGTTTGAAATTAGGGTGCAAAATCCTGCATTCTGGGCACTTTTGGCATTGTTTTACTACTTCCAAGAAAACAACTATGGACAGCATTCAAAGCCTGTTATCTCATCCACCATTGAATAGGTGTACAAAAACTCTCAGCAAAACTAGCGAGGAAAAGAAATGCAGGCAAGAAATAATAATATGTGACAGATGGCGTACAATATGCATTGAAACAATAAGTATAATATTTATTACTGTGCATGGTCCCGCTGCTGTGTAAGAAAGCCAAAGAAAAAAGACAAGAAGAGCAATCACAGGTAAACTGCTAGCTGGGTTACTAAGCTGCAAGATCAGCATCCGTGAATGTGCCAAATATTGAGCGGCGGTGATCACTGCCGGTGACATCGACGAAGGCATTGCCCAACTCCACCACAGACAGTGCATCTGTCCTGTCCTTGTGCGTGTGGAGGAGCATGACTGAATTTAACCGACTCTGGCCCATTGTGGAGTGGAGATAGGTCTTGATTCTCCGCATTGCTGAGAAGGATCTCACGCTCATGGCGTTGGTAGCTGGGCTTACCAGAATCAAGCGCACCAGCTTCACAACTTCAGACAGAAGCTGCCTCTGAGATGTGGAGTAGCCCCGCAAGAACTTCAGCACAGACTTAAACGTGACATCGTCATCAGAGGTCAGCTGCGTCTGCAGGAGGGACAACTGGGTCAGAAGGAGGTTGGAGTCGAGATCCTCGCCGTACAACTCTGTCACTGCCTTGAACTCGTCTGTAGCGTCAACCCCTTTGGCACTCTTCAAGAGAAGGTTCTCCATCTGCGTGTATATAGCGAAGCCCTTCTGATTAAACCGGGTCTGGATGGAGGACTTGGCACTGTCAAGCACTTCATAATACAGCTGCCGATAGTGGCCTTCCGGGGAGCTGGGGTGGTATGCTGGCTCATCTCCACCTTCATACCTCTGTGGACGTTTGCGTTTGCGAGGTAACTGTGGTTCAGAGACATCAAACTGGTGCCTTTTTGCCACAGTAGCCTCCCAGAACATCGAGAATGAATTCTCTGTGCGCATCTTTGTGATTGTGTCCACCGTCAAACGTGCTATTTTCTGGGCTTCGGCAGCAGACATTGTTGAACTCTGGAGGGAAACAGAGAGGTTGTCACCATGTGCCAGGACAAGACGGGCCAAACTGATTCCAAAGAAGAAGTTGAAAGTCTCCATTTGAGCCTTCACTCCGATTACACGAGCACGCACGTCGGGGTCCACACTCCCAGCCAGAACTTCATCCCACAGTTCTTGCAAGACCAGATAGTTATCCAGGATGCTTTGTTGGCCTTGGCCGATAATGCTCGAAAAGGTGGCAGATTCTGCTCGAAAAGCAGTGAAATTGGCAGAACCATACAAACCTTATGGCGGGCAATTCCTCGAATTCTGCTCCATTTCTTTATCCACATACCAAACATGCATAAAATTACTAGAAAATGTACCGAATTCTGCCAATTTTTCTGCCGGCATTATCCGCCAAGCCCTAATGCTTTGCAGACTCTTGCCTTGCACTGTCCAGCGGGTCGGGCACAGCACACGGAATCCTGGTGTGTCGGGCGAGATCTCACCCTTCAGGACGTCAAATCGGCCATTCCGTTTCGGCGAGTACTTTTAAAATCAACTTGCTGATCAACTCGCTGGTGACATCGAGGGAATCTCTGGTCAGCACAGTCGTCTTGATGGTGTCGCACATTGCCAGGTTCACAGAGTGCCCGTAGCAGTGCACAAAAAGAGCCCTTGGCTCTTCATCTCCCAACTGCTTCGTGACACCAGATCTGTGGCCAGCCATATTTGAGGCACCGTCGTAGCACTGGCCTTGGCAACGGTTGACTTGGAGGTTGAGTCGCAGCATGCAGTCCCGGATAGCCGCAACGATCGTATCTGCAGATATGTTGTCAATCTGGCACAAACCAACGAAATCTTCATGAGCTTCCAACTCCTGGTCAACCCACCGGAAGCACAACGCCAGCTGTTCCTTGTTAGATACGTCTGCGCACTCATCGGCCATTACGCTGAACACCTCAGCAGCATGAATGGACTTGGCCACATTCCGGAGTATGCTATGCGACATTAGCTGAAGGATTTCGTTCTGGATTTCGGGGGAGCAGTACTTATCCACTCGTCGCTCCAGCCAAGCACGCAACTCGGGAGTATGTAGCTTCTGTAGTGGCAGCAGTTGCATAAAGTTCGACTCTGCATCGTCGTGGCCACGCAAGGGAAGACCTTGGCGACCCCAAAACTTCATGTTCTCTAGGATTCTCACGAACATTCGCCGATTCAGGGCTTTCTCCTTGGCATGGGCTTGACTTAGCGCCTCACCAACGTCCGGGACAGTCTGCGGTAGCACAAGCATCACCTGGACAGCGTCGATATGACACAGCGACTTTTCGTGACGACGGAACCCCTCGGTGCCATCTTTCCAATTCTTGAAGCCCTTGGAAATGAAGGCGAGTCCTTCGATGGCGCTTTCAGCTTCCCTTGCTGATCAGCAAAGGAACACAAATGGCAGGTCACAGAATCCGTCGACTCGTCGTAGTGCAACCAGTTGAATTTATCGAACCAAGCTGGTTGAAACGGACGCTCAACGATCGATGTTCGCCCGAAACTTCGCTTTATACGTAGAATACTCCAGTATAGAATGATATGAACACTGGAGCTAATAATGTGACATTACGGTAGTACAATAGCAAGTACGTCATTACTGTTCTAAATACAAACACTGATGATCCTATCCAACCTGACAGCCAATGCAAGAGGTTGCCTATTGATCACAATCCGATACAGTACCGGCAAAAGGCAAAAGCTATCTGCCACTGCGCATTTTCCACTCAACATCACACAGATGCAAACCACCAGACTGGCAGTGCCGGCCACCAGCCAGGTGAATGTCTTGCCACATAATCACGGTGTGCTGTCGCAGTCCACCACAGTACACAGTAATCCACAGACATCTACCGATATTAGCTGATTAGTCCGTGGGCCAAACCTGAAAAAAGGCCTCCTAGAAAAATCTCGTTCCGACTTTTGGGCACCGCAATTTTATTGGCCACGTCTACTCTAGATACCTTACTGACCAGGATTCCGGTTGTTGTCACTCTGACAACTTTCTGAAAGGTATCCAACGAGCGCCTTCCATGTTGAGAATTTCTCTCTCGGCGACCATTGTTTTGTATGCACCATGCATCCATGCATGTACATGTAGATTATGTATTGTAGGTAGGCGTAAGCATGGTAAGTGCATGCACTCCTGCATAGATCCATGTGCCGTGCAGTGCACGCATCTAGTGTAGCTTGCACTGTTTGCATCCATGCATCTCAGCTGTTCGACTCCAGGTTTGAGAACTGATCGCGTGACACCGACACTGACAGGTCACCCAGTTTGTGCAATTATTTTTATTGTTGAGCCATCTCCACGTACGTCCTTCCATTTCTGGATTGTTTCTTGCTTTCCGTTTCTCCATTATTCCACAGGATGCTGTGTACATGCTGTGTACATGCTGTGTACGTGCTGTGTACGTGCTGTGTACATGCTGTGTACATGCTGTGTACATGCTGTGTACATGCTGTGTACATGCTGTGTACATGCTGTGTACGTGCTGTGTACATGCTGTGTACATGCTGTGTACATGCTGTGTACGTGTAGCTCTGACATTGGTGTGCACTGGGCTACTGCCTGTACGTCTTGAGGTAATCATGATTTAATTTGAAGTGAATCTTTGCAAGTCTGTGGGCAAGTAGCAATAAAGCGTCGTGATGAGGAGTTATACTTATAGCCCTTCACCCAGATACTGATGTGGAGAATTGCGTGAAATAATTAGGAACAAATGAAGCTGTTGCTGTAGATAATTAAGTTAAGCTGAGCGCAGGGAGCCTTGTGGAAGTGATGTTTCGCCTGGAAATGGAGGCTTTCGCGTCGCCCCCGCACACGCTCTTCTCTAGCTGCTCCCGTCGTAACGTTGGCTCCCAGCACAAAGAGCTGCACATTTGGGGAAAGGTGAAACGGCAGCAATCATACCGGAAGAACGCAGTCCGATCAAAAAGCAAATATGAATACATGCTTCTGCCAAGTTCTTACAGGCAGCAAATATGAGAAAAGACGAAATGACCAAGTTGCCATTGGCCGATCTCTCGTCTCATCATACGCAGTATAACTATTATCGCAATATGTACGAGAGCTTCAACGCTGGAACGGTGTACTGCAACAAATGCCTCAGTATGGGCTTGACTACTTTGAGGATGAAATCATCTTCGTTATGCCGATACGACTATTGAATCTGAGTGTGTCTATGCAGCGATGCATTGTAACCCATTTGTAAGCACTTTCTTCGCCTTTTCATCAACTCGCCGGCCATCACGACGAGGGGAGGAGGATATAGAGGAGGATTAAGCACTTACAATTGGCGATGCAACTCTGGCTACAAAGACAGATGAGAATGTCACACTAGTCCAAAGTTGCACCGCCAGACCTGCTCGCTTGGGGAAGATTAGTTTTCATGTGCGGCTGTACTGCAGTACAGCCCCAAGCACATTACTCTTGCCGCAATTGTTGCTTTGCACCATATGTTTCAAAGTTCAAAACTTTTTACCAGTATCAGTATGGTGAACCACCTTGGCCACGGTGCTGCATGCATACAGGTTTAGAGCTCAAAACTGCGTTGGCTGGATGCCAAGCCAATGCATCAGCAAGCAACTGCAGCGTCTCTTCCCATAGGAGTCGTGATCGGCAATGATCTGTGCAAAGAAGCATTGTTGGGAGAAGTCACAACCCTCTGTGCAAATGGCATACTTGTGTGCAGCCATCTCAACGTGCACATGTTCACAACTCAGCAGTGTCTTCTGCAGCTGTGTCAGCCTTCATTCCATCAAGGCGAAAGCGCTCAACTGTTGTACAATGTACCTACCAATGTCTTCCCAGCTTTTATCCTACTCTCGTGATCCGTTCCACCTGCTTTCCGGGGCCCTGCAACCAATTACCGTAGAATCCCGCGGATAAGCCCATGGGCTTATCTGTTTCACAAGGACATTTCGGTGGGCTTATACGAGAACATGGGCTTATACGCGGACATGGGCTTATACGCCGACACCAAGTTGTGTATCAAGGAAGTGAGAAGTACATTGCTGAAAACCACTGTGTAAACAAAAACAACCGATGATTGTGCTGAAATGTACGGAAAACACTATAATGTGCACGTACTATGTACATGGTATGGCCAAGAGTCCATAATTTATGGACTCAAGGTATGACCTAGGCCATATAATGGGCTTGTACGATTAGACTGTCATGTTTTTGTGTTGTTGATCATTCTTTATGCAGGGGCGTCACACACGGTACGACCACTACGACCATGGTCGTACCACTTTTCGTCCAGGATGGTCCACCCAATTCATCCGAAAAAGCAATAAAAAAATTCAAGGATCTTCGGACTTGTACAAAACATCGCAACTGTGTTACTTTCATTGCAAGGAGCATACAGACTTGATGCCTAGCACTAGCAGCTACGCCCAAGACTCCAGGCGGCTATCCATTACGATAGGCGGTTTGAGTCACGGTTAGAGATAACCAGACGATGGATTCCTCACGGACGCATTCACTGCAAACTTGACGGAAACAGAGCTGAGCTGGCGGCGATCACTGGGTCCAGAACTAAAATTTTCCAAGATCTACCATGTTACAATGGCGATCAGCACGTCAAGAGACACTACATGTATGTCACTTGTCAGCTACAACATAATAATTATATTCTTTCCACAACGACACCTACCTAGTACCTCTGGCTCCTGACGATCTACTGCAAGCGGATTCGAAAATGCATTACACCCGCGAACGCAGCGCTTGTCAACAGAAAAGGGAAGCGCTTCATTCTCCGAAGCTGAAAAGTGTTTGGACTGCTGCTCCGCGGCGGCAGAATATTCTGCAGCTGTTCACCGACACGACCCGCTTCACCTATATTATAACGATTTACGATCGTTTCGTTCCCCGAGTTTTCAGGTAGCAGCAACAAGAATTTCGTCCGCGACGACAGGACGAAAGTCTCTCGCAAACTAAAGACAAGTCCTGTTGCCACGAAGACAGAGAAGATTCCGCAAGCGCTTTCTTCTGCTTCCATTGTTGTAGCTCTCCGGTCCACTGGCAGATCTTTCAATCCCACCGAACAAAAACAAAGGATCTTCTTCTCTCTCTAAAAACAACTAAAATAATTACTTCGCGACTGCCCAGGCCGGACGTGTACATAGTGTACGCGACGCGGCAGACTTTTGCAGGACACGACATACGTTTTTGCATAGCCGCTGGCGCTAGACCGCGCAGCACGCTTGTACTTCGAATTTTGCGATTTTTTCGAGGGCAATGGCCCTGAATCATTGAATGGGTTCCATTTGCCTTGCTTGGCTACCTACGATGTACAGAAAATACCAAAAATCCATGAGAAGTATGTTTTTGGAGCTGGAGTGGGGTTGTCGAATAAGTGCTAGGGCCACCCTCGCGGCGCGGCCAGGCCTCCTTTGCGGCTGTAGAGCGCTAAAACGTGGCCTGTTAGCCGAAAAATCCTTATTTTTTTCTCCGGGGGACACCCCCGGACCCCCGGTCGTACCACTCCCAGCCACCCTGTGACGCCCCTGTTATGGGTTGTCTATCTGGTTTGCAGCGACTTGTGCAGACGTTCAGTGTTGTGTTTCTTTCTGTGGACAATCTGCAACCAATATACAATGCACAATGCGCCGGCATATTCTGAATATTCTGTACGTTGCATGGATCCGTCTGAGATATTATTAGAACAGACAAAGTGATCAGAAAAGTGGCTGCTTCATACTGCAGCCAGTCATGTTCTGATGAAATGGTATGCGATGACTCCTTTATACTTCAAAATAGTTATTGTGTACGGTCTCATGCTATTGACAGACTGTATTGCACTCGTACATGTAGTGCATAAAAGGGCACGTACTTATATTATGGTTCTATTCAAATTCAAGGGCACCTTCACAAGACATGACGTTCTACATGTGCGGTGCAGTTTGCTCAGTTTTGAGTTTTTCAAGTTCAAATCATGTTTTAGCCTTCCAGTGAGATCCAGGAAGGAAACATTCTGTTTACATGATCCTCCAGAAAAGTTATATTGCCAAAAAAAACCATTACAATTAGCCAGAAAGTCCATTTTAGGTTCCGGTTACCATAGCAACCAGCACTGAATTTAGTTTTACTCCCAGTGCAACCCTTGGACAAAATCAGGAATGACAAGTGGTTTTTCAATGTATGCCAGCCCATCTATCGACTGGGTAAAAAAAATTGCGATGCCCTCTTCCTCGGAACGAAAATTCACATTTTTGCCACTTGGCCCACAGACTAGATGTCCCACACATGCATGCATACACGCACACACAAACCGGCTGCCGGCTACTACTAGTACTAGTACTAGTATGCAATATCCTAGGCACGCGCGCACGCGCACGTGCACACACAAACACACAAACCAGCTGCCGAATCCGACTATGCAGTCTCCTAGGCACGCGCGCACGTGCACACGCAAACACACGAACCAGCTGCCGAATTCGACTATGCAGTCTCCTAGGCACGCGCGCACGCGCACACACAAACACACGAACCAGCTGCCGAATCCGACTATGCAGTCTCCTAGGCACGCGCGCACGTACACACGCAAACACACGAACCAGCTGCCGAATTCGACTATGCAGTCTCCTAGGCACGCGCGAACGTGTACACACAAACACACGAACCAGCTGCCAAATTCGACTATGCAGTCTCCTAGGCACGCGCGCACGTGCACACGAACCAGCTGCCGAATTCGACTATGCAGTCCCCTAGGCACGCGCACACACAAACACACGAACCAGCTGCCCAATTCGACTATGCAGTCTCCTAGGCACACGCGAACGTGTACACGCAAACACACGAACCAGCTGCCGAATCCGACTATGCAGTCTCCTAGACACGCGCGCACGTGCACACGCAAACACACGAACCAGCTGCCGAATTCGACTATGCAGTCTCCTAGGCAAGCATGCACGTGCACACACAAACCAGCTGCCGAATCCGACTATGCAGTCTCCTAGGCACGTGCGCACGTGCACACACAAACACACGAACCAGCTGCCGAACCCGACTATGCAGTCTCCTAGGCACGCGCGCACGTGCACACGCAAACAAACGAACCAGCTGCCGAATCCGACTATGCAGTCTCCTAGGCAAGCGTGTACGTGCACACACAAACACACGAACCAGCTGCCGAATCCGACTATGCAGTCTCCTAGGCACGCGCGCACGTGCACACACAAACCAGCTACCGAATCCGACTTAGCAGTCTCCTAGGCACGCGCGCACGTGCACACGCAAACACACGAACCAGCTGCCAAATCCGACTATGCAGTCTCCTAGGCACGCGCGCACGTGCACACACAAACACACGAACCAGCTGCCAAATCCGACTATGCATGATCTGTACGCTGTCCACACCAGTCTAGAAGAATAAATGGAAGATTTTCTGAACCAAACGTTTTCGTTCCCTTCTCATCATGGGCTCATACAGGGTAGAGTAACCTAGAGTATTACATCAGCTGCTGGAATGAGTTTGTATATCTATAAGTGACTGGAATGTAGAAATAAAGAGTAACTTGAAATATATCTCTAAAAATATTCAAACCTCCTCGGCCAAATGAGGTTGAGGACTCCGGCCGAATGATAATATTCCATTATATGTATTCATAAAATTCAAAGGAAATGTTTCATGTATCTGCATGACTATAAGTAGTAATTCTGCAACGGGCGTAGTAACCTGGTGTGGTCCTCTACAATTTGCTGTCTCTACTGTCTAACATACTAGACTATTTCATTTACGTATATTTAGTGGGGTAGTGATCAAGAATAACATAATGTTGCTAAACATTGGCAGATATGACCAAGGAAGAATGGAGGAATGGATTTGATGGATAACATAGCCAGTCAGTAGGATAGAGAACACACCACGGAGAGAGAGAGAGAGAGAGAGAGAGAGAGAGAGAGAGAGAGAGAGAGAGAGAGAGAGAGAGAGAGAGAGAGAGAGAGAGAGAGAGAGAGAGAGAGAGAGAGAGAGAGAGAGAGAGAGAGAGAGAGAGAGAGAGAGAGAGAGAGAGAGAGAGAGAGAGAGAGAGAGAGAGAGAGAGAGAGAGAGAGAGAGAGAGAGAGAGAGAGAGAGAGAGAGAGAACAGTACCAGCACTTGCTGCGTGAATTGTTTGAAACGTCAATCTGTGATGGAGCAAACAGAGAATACCGCACAGCCACGAAGACGGTCACATAATAGTATACACCGGAGCCAAAATAGATGGGATGCATACATTATTATGTACACACACACACACACACACACACACACACACACACACACACACACACACACACAAAACACCTGAATTCACACTCATTCACACACACACACACACTGTCACATATACACAAACACCTAAATCCACACTCATGCACACAATTGTAAACAGTTTCAGGTGTTTTAAGGTGCGGCTAACACTCCGCAAAATATGGTACATATCAGTAAACAGAGAAACACAGCATCGCAGCCAAACAGGAGATCTGTGTTTCAATGACTTATTCGGAATTCAGGTAGTGCAAGAAATCAACGCAACCTACCGTTTACACACGAGCCCGCCGTGGCAGAAGCTGGTTCATCTTGTCGACCTTGTCGGGATATTTACCCCAGCGTTTGATGACCTTCACCAGCTTGATGTAGCCGGCCTGTTCCTCGCTGCGTACAATGTTGACCAACTCTTCGTTGTGAGGGTGCCTTCCATCTTGTTTCTCAATCCTCTTCAAGTCTTCTACCTGCTGCAGATCGACGAAGAACCCGGCCACTTGCGCAAAATTGCGAAATTTTGCCGCTGGTAATTTGCTCAACCAAGGCGAAATAGCGGTTATAAAGGCACTTTGTTTGAATGGGTCGCCGAATGACTCCTCGTCCTCATCTAAGCAAGATATACATGAGATAAAAACATGAACATACAAAAAAAGTGATAATTGTATGACCTGCCGTACACGTTAGGTTTTAAAGAGGCGATTTACACGACGGCAGGATTCATCCCGTGTGTGATGCTGCCATGGAGATTCAGTCACATATACTCATATCTTGGCGCGAACGTATCCCGCCGGCTATCCCGGTACAGTCCCGGTGCCATGAGGGGACTGGGGGCTGGGGGTAGAAATGCATACCGTGACATTCCATGCTCTGTTTTGTACTACAGGTACTGTACGTGCATCCTGCCATGTGAATTGAATTTCGTTTTTCCCGTACCACGGCAAGCTCTCGGGATCACGTGCTTTACTTCCCGGTGGGATTCACTGCCGTCGTGTCAATCACCTTAAACACAGGCAGCAGGTTCTAGAGTGTCGATGTGCATCACTCCAGTCTGGACCTGTACATCATCAGTGGTTCATCTAAGTACAGTCAGACCTCGCTTATCCGGATCCCTCGCCATCCGGAAGAAAATTGTTGGTTACCAATTACAGCATATGCCATGCTTACATACAGTATGTGTGTTCGATTATCCGGTTCCCTCGCCTATCCGGATATTTTTGTGGAAAACGGACGTGTGCGGTTATGCGAGGTCTGACTGTACGCTTATACCATGGCAATGGCTAACCTGGCAAGGATTCTTGGCATCTAAATCACTGTTGTGCTACATGCATGTGGCTCCATTTCAGTATGCCATGTATACTTTTATACACACCACACACTGTATCTAACATACACATACCCAATCTACGGACAGAACTGTTTCAGCCTTTGTGGACTTGTCAGCATACACATACACATACTGTATAAGCATAATGCATGGTGTACAGATGAACGGAATTCCGTAGAATCTCGTAGAATCCCATAGCCCCTGTTGGGTGTTGAATGTGAAGAACCCTATTGTGTTTACAGCTATTTCCACTGTAGGGGATCCTGGTGCTGCTGTTGCAGCTGCTACTGGTGATACTGCTGCAGCTGAAGTTGCCACTGCTAGTGCTACTGCTGCTGATGCTGATGAAGGTGCTACTGCTGATGCTGGTGAAGGTGCTACTGGCAGTGGCGGATGCAGGATCCGAAACAAGGGAGGGGGGGGGGGCACACTACAGGCTTAATGGAACAAGTTTACTTTTACAATGACTTTTGTGATACTCGAACATGTAAATGTATGGGCACTACGACGTCTGGACCCGGAGTGCGATGATGAACAAGCCGAAGCTTGACATCAGGAGCGAGAGTTGACGCTGTAGACGCCAGATCTCCAATGTCATTCGTCTCCAGGCCAGTCACAGCAGCAGCAGCTAATGCAGCTGGCGGTGTCTCTTCGACTTGTACACTACCACTCAAAGTACGACTCTCACTCTCACCGACAACTGGAGACTCGGTGATAACTTGTTGGTTCGAACTGTCATCGTCCTCCATCACTTCCAGTTCAACTGCATTCTGACAATCCATGTCCTCGGCTGACGACGCTGCGATCTGCTCCGTGGGGGGACTAGACTCTACGACATTTACAACATCCTCACGAGCGGCACATCCACTAGCAGCTGTCCTCGCTTCCTTCGCAGGTGGCAGCGAATCAAACAAGTTGCTTCCTTCTCTTCATTTTCGAACTGCTGTAAAACAACAACGAGGTTCTGGAACGCCAAGGCAAGTGAAGTTTGCAAGGCAAGGGCAGGAAAATCTACGCATTGCCATGCGAAGTTTTGGACTGTGTACTTGCACTTGTACCGTCTTTGTTTTCGTACTACGAGTACAGTGCAGTACTAGACCAAAACCGTAGTTCTGGTGCGCACGGATCGCGGATCGCGGAATACAGATCGACGCGACGAGAGTTGACAGTTCACAAGTTCAGTACACGCGTACCGCGTATCGATCTACGGACCCGGTGAACCAGTGCATGAATGTGTACAGTGCATGCAGTACAGCGACTGGGCCTTGTCATCTACACAGGAAGTGCGCGCGAGCTCGGTTTCGATCGAGATCAGTAAAAAAAAAAGTCGGTCGGCGCTTCTGAAGGAAGTGCGCGCGAGCTCGGTTTCGATCGAGATCAGTAAAAAAAAAAGTCGGTCGGCGCTTCTGAAGGGGGGGGGGGCACGTGCCCCCTTCGCCCCCCTCTAAATCCGCCACTGACTGGTGATGCTGCTACTGCTGCTGATGCTGGTGAAGGTGCTGCTGCTGCTGCTGATGCTGCTGAAGGTGGTACCGGTGATGCTGCTACTGCTGCTGCTGCTGAATGTGCTACTGGTGATGCTACTGGTTGAACCACAAAATTAGTATACTTGGACGTCACCGAGAATGTTCAAATACAAAGGAAATTTAGTCCACCCGCCTCACGCTCATTTTTTTCCGAAAATGGCCCGCAATCGAACGGCTCCTACACTCCCAGATAATAAGGTTGACTCTCGAACTACTTCAAACTACGTTTACTCATAATTCACTACATACACACGACTAAAACTCTGCCGTATCCTTGCTGGAGAAAATATATTCACCACCCGGCATCATTGAAATACACATGAATCACGGTGTCCAAAAGCAACCAACCTCTCTCGTCGCCTTTCTCCTCTCCACCGATGAACGGTTCAATCGAGCTAACAAACGCATGCCGGTTGGCAATCTGATCAAGTGTCTTTCCACTGCAGTGCAGAGTGGTATACAGAACAAAACAGCACAAAAAACCAAAAAAATAGAAAGAGGTCCACGTTCTAGGTAGGGCCGTAACAGTAGAGCCTCCCTCGGTGGACACGGTAGAGTGCCCCCCCCCCCCCCCCCCCCGTGGACAGTAGAGTGCCTGCCCCCCCCCCCCACCCCACCCCCCAATGGACAGTAGAGCCCCCCCCCCCCCCCAGTGGACAGTAGAGTGCCTGCCCCCCTCCCCCCCACCCCCCGTGGACAGGAGAGCCCCTCCCCCCCCCCCCTCCCCGTGGACAGTAGAGCCCCTTCCCCCCCCCCCCCCCCCCAGTGCACAGTGCCTGATCCCCCCCCCCTCCCAGTGGACAGTAGAGCCCCCCCCCCCCTCCCCCGTGGACAGTAGAATCCCACCTCGGTGGAATGTGGAGTCTTGAAATGCAATGCAGCATTTTGTGATCAAAAAGCCCCCCCCCCCCTCACAAAATGTGCAGGCAGCGTGTTGTCAGTGTTTCCATCACCCTGAACGCTTCGTTAATGAAAGCGGCTGATTGATCCGCTCCAAGGCAACGTATTTGACCTATTTATATAAACCTGCGAGGAAAGCCTTTACTAACCCAATGGCACCAAGTGACATGAATTCAGCGTCGTGAACACCGCTTCCACCAGCGCTGTGATGACCGCTTCCACCAGCACCTTGACCACCACTTCTACTCCCCACACTGGCGCAGGCTTCTGCTGCAAGGAAACAGACGGCATGCCATTGGAGTGGCCAAGAGAGATGCACACGCACACACACACGCACACACACACACATGCAGATGCAATGTATACATGTACACACACAGGTGGGCACGCACACACGGTTTGTTGCAGAAGTTTATTGTCGCCACTGAAACAAACATGGTTCATTTCGTACTCGGACGGACCCCTCACGCCTCCAAAATGAACACAGTTTGCAATGCTGGACACCATAAATCAAGTGCATGTACACGTAGTGCATTGTTGAGCAAGTTACGACTTTTCGACCTCCCACCCTCCTCCTCCTCTGCCACGGACGATGTTCGCTTCAGGGCGACAAAATATGACAGCGACCCCATAGCAATTCTATGACAATGTAATGTCAGTTGTCCAGGGCCCAAAACAGAGTCAGAACTGCAGTGTTGGCTGGGATCAAACACCAGCTTGCGGTGAGAAGAGGCTCAAATTTTACATTCTATCCACAGCAGATATGGTCCTGTGCTCATGCCGTGTTCAATACCCGAACGGGAATAGCTACCTCAAAACAAAAATAGAATAGCGTACCGGTTTCCTTGCGACTAAAGGTTGAATGCGAATGCGGCCATCATGCAAAACATCATTTGGAAGTACCAGATCTGTTTGTATTGTGCATCCAACTAACCTGAAGGAAGAGAGGCCGAACTCGGGTCACACAGCTTTCCACATGCATCCTGTAGGTATTGCAAGAGACCAAGTACATGCAAGCACATGCCCAAGCCCACACGCACACACACACACCCGCACACACACACACACACACGCACACCCGCACGCGCATGCACACACACACACACACACACACATACATGTAAATACACACGAGCAAAAGCACACATGCATGCAAACACGCACATGCACAAGCCATAATCGCTGAAGTCAGAGTAGGCTCAAAATGGTTATCTCCTCATTAACATGACGGGAATACGTGGCAAGTTTTAAGAAAATAGAGACATGGTGCAACTTTGTGTGTGAAGAATACTCGTCCTGAACAGAGATAAACAGAATTACAACAAGGCCTGGTGGAACTTGTCTCATGGTTCGTGCCCCCCCCCCCCTCCCCACAAGAACATATGAACCAAAGCTAGCGGCAGGCGCTACTAACGTAACGTCTTTTGCATAGCTGCGGGAATTCAATCAGGTCAAGTTTCTCACCTGGTCAAGGCCCAGCCAGAACATGGCCTGCTCACGGATCATCTGTATATCCGGATTTGAACGTGTACACAGTGGGTAGTCTTCAGCCACTAGGGTGGAAGCGTCCAAGGCGTGCGCACAGCACGTAGATAAGCCATGCTGTAAACACTCCTCGCCCGATGTTTCTCCGCAGGGGCATGGCAATGTGCTGATCACTTCGACCTGCAGGCCCCACTTCCGTACCACTGTGAGCACGATTGCCCGGACTTCATCCAGCGTAGACTTTCCGCTACCGCCGTGTCGGCCCTTGCACTCGACGTACACTTGTAAGCCGTAGCGTGTATAGTGCAGGTGCAGCCACGGCCAATCTCTGTTCCAGCGAAGGCGAACGCTGCACCGTGACAGTGTGGCAGCCGAGCGCTTGTGTGACTTAAGCAGCACCTCCACCACGCATTGCCAATACAGGAACACAGGAAAGTGCATCAACTCATCTCGGTTTGTGTGCTTCACGGACACATAGGCACAGGAACAAGGCGTTTGCGGGTCCGTGCCCATCTCCAGGACGACTGCAGGTACAATAAACTCGTGCTCAGCAGACCTCTCATCCTGCACAATTACCAGGACTGAGAGCCATTCTAGGATTTCAAAAATGAGCTTGAACCCATCACTGCTTGCTCTGACTGCTTGCCACGCCTTAGCATGGTCGCAGTAAGACTGACCCTCGAACATCTTGTTGAGAGCTTTGCGTGCCAGGGACTCCGTCATGAACCCAGAACGATAGCACCGCGCTTCGTGCACTGTGATGTCTCGGTCAGGCTTCATGTAGACAAAGGCATTGACACAGTCCAGGATGAACTGGGGCTCCAGGATGACCGTGTCTTTCAGCTTGAAAGTTGGGAAGTACGCCAGGTGGCCTGCTTCGTGGCAGTACTTCAGCAGCAGCTGTATTTGCCGGTCACTGCAGTCATGTGGAACAGCCTTGACTTGCTTCGCTATGAACTTTGCCTCCTTGAAGGAAATCCAAGGCCAAGTGACCTCCTGCTTGAGCGTGTGTATGGATATGCAGAATCGGAGCCATGGAACAGGGATGTTACGTTGGCTCTTCTGGCAGCGGTCGATGATGGCCTCTCTCAATCGCTGCAGCTCATCTGCTTGTCCTGCACTTCCAGTGGATCTGGTGTTGTCGATTTTGAAGTGCGAAGTGTCGTTCCAGACAAGGTTCTGGTACCGCGTACCTTTTATCTTCTCTTGAAGTAGCTTACAAGGATCAGGCAAATCGGTTTTGTTCCACCTGTCACTCTGACACCCCACTACAAACACATCATCTGCAGCACTCTGGTCTGTGCTGCTGTCAGCTTTCGCATTCAGCAGCAGCATGTCGAGCCAGCCGAGCAGCTGGTCTAGGCGAGTCGCATTGGCCGGTAGAGTGGCCCGCTCGATACATTCTTCCCGGCTGACCTGAAATTCATCGAACTTGGGAAGGGTCTCTAGAAGATCCAGAGAAGAGTTGTATGTGGCAATGAAGGCTGTGTTTTTGGCCATGAAGAGGGGCTGTACGGATTGGTAGACTTGCTGCCCTCCAAGGTCGCGGAATGTGATGACGGTATAGTTGGGCGTGTTGGCCCGGTCAGAGATGTACTTTACCCGGTCTGCGTTGAGAAATCCTGTGATGGTCTCGTGGATTTCCTCGCGCATTGCTGGCCCGTTGCTGCTGCTCCTGCTGCTGCTGCTACTGCTGTCCTCCATAGGTCCTGCATGGGTCCCAGCCACAGGATCCTCTCCTGCTGGGGCTCTCTCTCTGTCATCTTGTGTTGTCTCTTTGTCTTGGGGATGATTCGAAGTGGATGGTTTGCACATCATGGTGATGACGTAGAGTCGACTCAGAGCATCTGGCATGTCTGGGCATTCGATGAATCGACAGTCATCAGAGATGTTTGTAGTTGCGTAGGACGTGCGCATGCCGGGTGTGCTGAGTTCATTCTCATTGTGCATCTTCTCAAGCAACGCCTTCAGCAAGCTGGTCTTTCCAACGCGTGCCGCTCCAAGTATGACCACGTGCAGGAAATGGATGACGGTCGTACCGCCCAACCGGGCTGCCTCCTGCTCTGCTGCTTCGAGTTCACTGATACTTGGCAGAACAGCAGTATCTCCTGGGCACAACGATAAACACAGCACACATCAAAAATGTTGTGTAACTGCAGGTGACATTTACAGGGGCGGATCCAGAGATCTCTACAGGGGGTTCCGGTTGAACCAAAATTGAACAGCCAAAATAATTGAAAATATTATGGAATCAGATTGTTTTGAAGTTGTGCGGTTGACAGTAAGTTGTAATAACGACAATCCGATTGTGTTAGTGGCAATCGCATGCTTTTAAAACACACTACGGACATACTTAGTACCGTAAAGTACCGCCAGAGCACCCCGTCTACCACACACCGCTGGAAACTGAGTCGGAGCGCAGTTGTGGTGCGGTGGACGATGGAAAAGCTGTACAGGGCCAAATGCTGCTGCTTACCCTACATTGTATATTTTTTAGTACGGACACATAATCATATACATGTATGCAATCGACTGGCACAGCGGTTCAGTGAGGGCTTGAAGACCCTTTCAACTTCTTGTAAAGATCGAATATGCAAGCCATGGGTACGTTGAGAGCCAGGAATGCCGAAATGACAACTATAAGTTACTTTCCCTGTCCATTTGTACTTTCGGAAATTTTTGGCATTTTACGATGCGAAATGCTCTATAGTCACAGGACAAGAGCATCGTCTTCACTTCAGTGACAGAAACAACAACAGCGAAACAGTGTCGACAATAATTATTGTACAATCCTTTCAATGTCATCTAAAACACATCGCTGGCGCAGCACTCCGTTCCTGCGGAGGAACAACTAGTCACTACTGCATGCTGCAGCAGGTAGAGATTACTGACTTTGCTTGGATGTCGGAGCCCTCATCTTCTGAGGAGCTTGAACTCTACGTGTACGGTTCGAAGATCGTTGAAGAGTTTCAGTACTCGGAACATCTTTTCTCTTCTGCAAAAAACTTGTCCAAGGAATACTGACCACACCACACCCATCCCGAGCAGCAGTGAATGACAGCGCCAATGGAGGCAAGTAATTAGTTTGGATCGTTTCGAAAGATCAAAAAGGAAACAGCCACCCAATGTTGTCTACACAACAGTGTCCGTTTGTAAATCACGGACATGAACACCAGTACAGACTACTATCCGTACAGACTGTCAGTATCGATCTACCGCACGCGCTCCTTGACTCAGTGACTGCACTGACTGTGAATCTGATCGGACGGACGTCCTTTTGTGCACAATGATATTTTTCGATATTTCTCAGCCGCACACTTTGCAAAATTTAGGGGGTTCCATGGAACCCCCGGAGCCCCCCCCCCCCCCCCCTGGATCCGCCACTGATTTACAGTTTGTTGTTTATTTTGTATTACTAACAAGAAATCATACAGTACAGGCAACAGGAATGCAAAATAAGTGAGAGTGCATCTTCACTGCATGCACTCGTATTATGAGAAAGCCCGCTTGAGTCCCGATTTTACGGTGTGTCTGAAAGGCATTGCTTCCCGCACAATAACCACTCCATCACCAGAATATTGGCAGACAGGAGACACCTGTTATGGTGTTGCTACAGTTGAAGCACTGGGTTTTAGAGTCCAGGGGCGTCACACACGGTACCACCAGTACCACCATGCTTGTACCACTTTTCGCACCGGATGCTGCGCCCAATTCATCCAAAAAACAAGCAATAAAAGAGCACTAAAATGTGCCCTGTTCACCCAATAATCACTATTTACCAATGTTGCAAAGAATAGCAAATCACGAACGAATATTCTAACAAATATCCACAGTACGAACGAATATTCTACTATTCTACCCATACAGACGAGCCCATTTCAGCACACTATGCTTCCTTGTTTATTTGAGCCAGCGCGTGCTAAGACATGACCACAGCTTTTGTGGAAAAGTCGAGAAAACGCGATTTGAATTCCGCGACAAAAAAATACAAAGTTCTCCTCGGTAGACTGGACTGTTCTGGATGTAACTCTTTGTTGCAAGTACATGAAAATTTATTCGTTTCAGTTTGGATTCCATGTTGCACTGAGTCTCCTAAAATGGATCGTCAACGATGTATCGAAGGAAGACCCTAATATACTTCGGAGCGGAAGAAGACGACATCCTCGGGTTCCATGCGCAGGATTAACTATTTTGTGGACTTGCGAAGGAAACAGAAGTCTCAAGTCTCTCAAACTCTCCCACACGGAGCTAGCTTTACGATCCGACATCACGGATTTCTACCGACTCGAAACTAAGCAAAGCGGACTGATACGATTCGAAACTAACCAGGAACTGCTACAAACTACGAAGAAGAAGATAAGTATTTCTTGCGAAGGTGCAAGCTACAAACGGCGCGTAAGTCAAACTGGGCAGCATTAGCGGTAAGCGACAATATGTTGACGATGTCGTTTGCTGCTCAATTGCAGTGACTGTTGCACATTCTACGATGCAAGAACGCAGCGAGCGTGCTGCGATGAGCGAATTTAGCCTTTGTACGGAAAGCTGTACACAAAGTGTAGCATTTCGAACATTCGACTTCTGACTCGCACGTTCGAATATTCTGTGCAGCGCAAAAAAAACAAGATATTCAATTATTCGAATATTCGCTGCAACACTGCTATTTACCCTCGGGCTTTTTTGATGCCATTCAACGAAACGTGTAGTGGATAGTCACTACTGGAGGGTTCATAAAGGCACATTTGTCTGTTGTGAAGTCGGGGGTTTGCCCCGCACATTGAATTTTGCATGGCAAGACAAATTCGGAAAATGCAAAAATTGGTTACGGGGTAACTGTTTCCCATGCCCCCCCCCCCCCCCCCCCTCCTACTATTTTGACCTGGCTAGAACCCTGCCATCATATCTTCATGCTAATGGTACTACTTGGGGACATACAGCTCTATTGCTTCCAACTGGACATTTGCTTCGTTAGTTGCTGCTCATCATGAGCAATTTGCTGCTAGCGGCCTAGCATTGCTTGCCAGCTCTTCGAGCTCTTGCATTACGAGACCATTTACTCGAAGTAACACATTGTCTCCAAAGCCAGTCCTTGTTGCCCTGACTGAGTGTGAATATGTGAGGGATTGGATGCTAAATAGTATTCCAACCAGTGATGCACACTAACCCAGTTTTCAAGAACGAATACTCTATCAAATACCAAATCTGGCAACGAACGAATATTCTAGTATTCGTTGAAATTGTTGACGGCCCAGAAACTTCTGCATTGCGTCTGCGCTTTTCGCCTGGGACACCTTCGCATCCGTGGCAGCTACAGCCGTCGAGCAAGTAACATGCCGTCGGGGAAGATTATCCCGCATTGAGCTCGTAGCCGAGCCATTGAACTCGAGCTTCGTCTCGCAGAGTTTGCATTCAATGTTTGCGCCTCCATCAACTTTCTCGGAGTGCTCCTAAACGGAGCTGCTACGACCAGCTGTGCCAGAAGCCATCACAAAAAAGAAACTGGATGTCCAGGCGGTTCTTCAACGTGAAAGAGAGGGGTGAGTTGGACCGAACTAAAGTAGTAAAGAAGAAGGCATTATGGGTTCCCACTTCGCAACAGTACAGTGCACGCACTGTACTCGTACAACTACACGTGTCCTTTGCAACTGTACTACAGTGCCGGCACTGTATTGTTACTACTACTAACTGTTTGGCGCACGCTCACACAGGCTGGATTCGTCGTCAAGTACACGTACGGTAACCGCTGTACTGTAATCTGTAGCAGCGGCCCTAGCTCTACTGCCGTTAGCGCAGGGTCCACATGTACTCGTACAAAACTAGCATGCATGCCACACATAGAACATGATTGTACAGCTCTTCAAACGAACTTTATTACTATTCGACTATTCGTGTGCATCACTGGTCATTCGTAACTTTTTGGCGGAAAAGAAGTTTGAGAATTGATTTGTCACTTACCTGCTTGCAGCTGCTTGGCCTCCTTCATAGAGAGTCAGAAAAAAACAGAGGCACAAATCACACATATTTGTTTAACATGCTCTCTCTCTCCCTCTCTCCCTCTCTCCCTCTCTCTCTCTCTCTCTCTCTCTCTCTCTCTCTCTCTCTCTCTCTCCCTCTCTCCCTCTCTCTCTCTCTCTCTCTCTCTCTCTCTCTCTCTCTCTCTCTCTCTCTCTCTCTCTCTCTCTCTCTGTCTCTCTCTCTCTCTTCCTTAGTTCCGTATCGTATTTTCCGGAACATAAGCCGCAATTTAAGCACTCGTAATCCCCCCCCAAAATAAATGTCGGTGTGGCTTCTACTACCATGGTGAAATGAACTGTGATATACAGGATAGATGTTGGTTTTTCCTCACAAAAATGACAGAACAAAAATGACAGAACAAAAATGACAGGACAAAGATGAACCTAGAGCAGTAGAGGCAACGAGATGAACAAGGAACTCACGGCACAGAGTAAGCGCGAATTTTCTGGTTTCAGACCTTGTATTTTTTTGGAAAATACCAGGGCATTTCAATTAAGCGCGGGGCACGCGGGATGGGCATAAAAAAGTGCATGGACCTCAGCTTTTCAGAGCAGTAAGAATTGTCAAAATCGGTTGAGTTTGAGCAAGAAGCTGACAAAGAATGCTAGATCGAGTTGTTCTGGCGTTTCCAAGGCATGATAGGAGAGTTTGAAAAGGACATGGAAGTGGCCCTGATGAGCCTATCGAGCTGAGAGTTGTCAGGATGGATTTGTTTGAAATTGTGACATGCATTATACAGTATGACAGGATATACAGGCAGGAGCTGTATAGGCTGAATTTTAATGGGGCCGAAAAGGATTTTGGCCTGCGGATGCTGAAATTTAAAACGTGCTGATAATTTGTAGACTTACAGTATCCAGTGTCCAGTATCACAGTAGTAGATATCAAACTCAACTCACTTACTAAAGCCACAAGTCGCCAAGATACTCAAGACAAGGTGCAAACTGGAATAATTCACTGCAGCTGGTTGTCGTCGCAGTGATTTCCAAGTGTCCATTGTACACAGCACGTTCAGCATAGTGCTTGCATTTACCTCCAACTCTGGCAACAGAGCGACAGGCGAAGCCCTATCCATTTATCAACTGGGCCGTGCGGATACGACTTTGAGTTTGGCATGGGAGTGGCTACACATTTTCCCCTGTTACTAGTGGAGCAGTTATGCCGCGCCCATTATCATCATCATCCTAACCCCAGTTGTCGTTCAGGACCGTACGGGTTCGTCGTATCAGTGTTGAAAGAGCAGCGGTTGTCACTGCTGGGCGGACGAGATGGCCCATCCGCTATGCGGGCCATACCGCGTGGGAATCATTGTAATGTCACGGTTCGCGAGTTGCGCAAACGTTGCGCTTGGCAATTTGGCCAGAGCAGTTCGTTAGAAATCGTGGCCACCGTTATCAGAAATCTCGGTGGCAGTTCCGAATTCACCCCGCGTCTCCAGAGCAGACTTGATAGCGTAGCTGATCATCCGGAAGACCATTTATCAGTCGGGATGATACTTGTCCATCGGATCACTGTTGGCAGAGCAGCTGTTGCTACCGCCGAGGGGACGAGACGCCCCAGCTGCTGCGCGGGCGTGCGGTGAGGAACATTCGACGTACCACGTAACCAACGGAAAGCAGTTTTCAATGCCTCTGAATTCTGACAACCCACTACAAGGTGCTTTGGTGCACCCTGCCCCGCAGGTTCTGACACCACTGTCGCCTGTGGGTGACATCGAATAGCGGCAGCAAATTGCTTTCTGTTGATATGGTCGGTCGTTACTCACTACCTACCCTTGCCCCGCCGGGGGCAAGTCATGGTTGCCGTGTGCACGCACGCATTCATGCCGACGTATCTGTGCCTGCCGTGCTAATCTTTCTGTCAGGCATATCTTGAACAAAAAAATGCCTGCCTGCTCCTTTTGAGGCCCGATCAGTGCATTACGGCTTGTGCTTCCATTTGCTCCGCAGTCACTACCGGCCTCTGCACTCGCTGGTCGACGCTTTGTTCGGGAGTCTAGTTTTGTTTGCATTCAGCATGTCATTAACTATTCATTCGCGTGGTGGCCGCCCGCGCCAACTCTATGGTTTGCTGGCCGAGAGTGAGATCGCACCTGAATATGGTGATAAGACGCTGTACATCTTGACGCTATGCACATAACATTGCCTCGCCAGGACTGCAGTATGCTGGCTGATAGCGTGGGCAATCCACCCTGTCCTGGATTGACCATCAGTCTACTACCGTCGCCTCGTTCAGTGTTACCTGGGCCCTTCTCTTTTTGGGGAAACTTGGCCAACAAACGCAATGTGCTCAAAGGCTCGCTGACAATGTTGTGCAAGTTTTCACCAACAACCGCCACGCGTCCCACCAAGATAAATCGGGCAGGAGGAAAGTGCTCTATGGCTTGGATCCCCAGCTTGCACGTGCATACGCACCAGATGTGATCTGGAGGCGCATTATGCATGGCTCAGCGCCGGGCAGGCTAGTAGCCAATAGAATGAGCTAACCTGGAACTGATGGCCAACGTTTGCGCTTTCCCAGGCCAGTATCAGTGCTAGTGATTGGTATGTGGGCCCACGCCAGCATCTCAGAGCAGTGTGAGTGCGTAGTCCGCAGGTATGGCAGTGGTGAGGATATGGACGTGTGCTGCGTGCTGTACATATGTGGATGTGCATGTGGCAGGCGCGTATGTTATTGTGTGAAGTGATGGATGGGGTGCAGAAGTGCAGGTGGTGAGAGTTTGTGGCTACTGCTAGAGTGGCTAAGGCGAAAGCAGCCATCAGGGCGGGGCAAGATGGCCTGTTCGCTGGTACGGTATGTGCTTTTCTAGGCCGACACGCTGTATGCGGTGTTGGCGACGATCGGGCCAGTAAGTGGGCTCACACGAGCAGCTTGTGGTGGTCTACGGGCATCTATTCTCTGTCACATGAATGCGAGGCGGTCGAGAGAACGCTGGTGCGTGCTTATGAAGGTGTGTGCGTGGTGGTGGTGTGTGTGTATGAGCGTTCTTTTCGAGCTTGTATGAGGTTATATGCCTGTGTAGGAAGAGAATATACGGATGTGTAAGAGGCGAGAGAGTTCTCGTGGATACTCTGAAAGCCACAGTTTATACTGCTTTGCTAGCCGGTACCGTGTACCCTGGTCAGAGCAATTGATGAGGTAGCGGCGGCATCATATGATTATGCATAGGTATAATGCTGAGGGTACAAATACACCTTCCGTAGTGGGGGTGCCATGCCTTCTAGGTTTATCACTTTTTTGGGTGCAAGCGGGCATCATATCGTATGCGTGTGGTGTGACGCCTAATGCCAGGCAGTTGTGTGAGTTCTTGGCCTCGGTAGTCGTTCGTTCGCCCTCAATGGGCAGTATAATTTCGGCCCTAGGGGCAGTATGCTTTTCCCTTGGCGGGCAGGTTGTCGGCCTCGGTGGCTATTCATTTGCTCAATAGGCAGTATGATTTAGCCCTCGGTGGGCAGTATAAAATCGGCCCATGGTGGGCAGCATGCTTTGGCCCTCGGTGGGTACTACGCTTTATCCCTTGGCGGGAAGTTTGCTTTAGCCCTCGGTGGGCAGGCTATTGGCTCGATGGCCGTTGTGCACCCTCGGTTGGGCGGTATGCTTTAGGCTTCGGTAGGCAGGTTGCTGGCCTCGGCGGCCGTTCACACGCCCTCGATTGGGCTTTACGCATATTCTTGAACCCTCGGTCGGGCTATAATCATGCGCCCTCGGTCGGGCTATAATCATGCGCCCTCGGTGAGGCTATAACCATGCGCCCTCGGTGGGGCTATAGCCATGCGCCCTCGGTCGGTCTATGCTATAATCATGCGCCCTCGGTGGGGCTATAATCATGCGCCCTCGGTGGGGCTATAATCATGCGCCCTCGGTGGGGCTATAATCATGCGCCCTCGGTTGGGCTATAATCATGCGCCCTCGGTCGGTCTATAACCATGCGCCCTCGGTGGGTCTATAATCATGCGCCCTCGGTGGGTCTATAGCCATGCGCCCTCGGTCGGGCTATAATCATGCGCCCTCGGTCGGGCTATTATCATGCGCCTTCGGTCGGGCTATAGTCATGCGCCCTCGGTCGGGCTATAGTCATGCGCCCTCGGTCGGGCTATAGTCATGCGCCCTCGGTCGGGCTATAGTCATGCGCCCTCGGTCGGGCTATAGTCATGCGCCCTCGGTCGGACTATAGTCATGCGCCCTCGGTCGGGCTATAGTCATGCGCCCTCGGTCGGGCTATAGTCAAGCGCCCTCGGTCGGGCTATAGTCATGCGCCCTCGGTCGGGCTATAGTCATGCGCCCTCGGTCGGGCTCTAGTCATGCGCCCTCGGTCGGGCTATAGTCATGCGCCCTCGGTCGGGCTATAGTCATGCGCCCTCGGTCGGGCTATAGTCATGCGCCCTCGATCGGGCTATACTCAGTCATGCGCCCTCGGTCGGGCTATAATCATGCGCCCTCGGTCGGGCTATAATCATGCGCCCTCGGTCGGGCTATAATCATGCGCCCTCGGTCGGGCTATAATCATGCGCCCTCGGTCGGGCTATAGTCATGCGCCCTCGGTCGGGCTATAATCATGCGCCCTTTGTCGGGCTATAATCATGCGCCCTGGGTCGGGCTTTAATCATGCGCCCTGGGTCGGGCTATAATCATGCGCCCTTGGTCGGGCTATAATCATGCAGCGGACAGGTTGCTGGCCACGTCGGCCATTTGTACGCCCTCTGGTCTAACATCAAATACTATTCTATTTAAAATCTTTAATCAAATTGAAGTCATGGCAACCCCCAAACCTATGTGTTGATTGCTTGTGAGTGCGTGCGTGATTACGTCGTTGTACGCACAGACGGGGCGTGGGAGTGTCTGCAAGTATGTTTGTGCACATGAATGTGTGTGTGTGTGTATGTGTGTGTGTGTGTGTGTGTGTGTGTGTGTGTGTGTGTGTGTGTGTGTGTGTGTGTGTGTGTGTGCGTATGCAGAGGTATGCCCGCAGACCTGGGTGTGTACCCGTGGGCTTGGGTTTTTAATTCTTAAATTCCCGTTTGAAAAAATATCCCACACACTACATTTGCAGCGTGCACTTTCAACACCGGCACTTTTGCTCGTGTGCAAAGTATAATCGTGAACACAAGGACCCCGGCCAAGTTCAAAAATCAGTTGTAAGCGTGTGTCCAAGTTTATCGTATGCGAGTAAAATTAATATCCTTGGAAATGTACGATAAATTTGAGTTTGGACGTCGTGTGAATGGCCTACTTGATCCGCCAAGTTAAAATTGGCACTTATCTTCACTCTTGTCGCAAAACAAAAATACAAATATTTGAAGCATGCCACGATCAGAAAACGCTATGTACATGATACTTTACATGTCAGAAAGCAACTCAGCCGAAAATCCTAGCAAGTTACACGTCCTCCTCGCCACTATCGTCGCTGGAGGATGAGCTCAAAACATTCAATCCAGACATATGCTGAACGTTTCATAGCTTGTTCCACTTCACGCTCAAAGCCAGTCACCTGTCGTGCCTGTCTACTTGCCGCTCAGAAGGTAAGTGAGAGTACCCGTGTGGTGGCTGTATGTGTTATCCCCGTTCGTCTCAATAATGCCTTTGTTTGAAAGAAAAAGGCAACACCACATCACTGTCAGTTTTCATATCGCCTCTTGCACTTGTCGTACTTACTGATCAGCACCCACGCAAGCTGCTGGTGCTTGTAGTGCAGTGATAGCTTCTGCTTAATGTAGCACCTGTGCCTACTGCACCTAACGTCTTGCACCAGTGTCACACTGACTCTAGAGCAGGCGTAGCTCTTTTCTGTGAGATCCCTGCAAGTCGTTTGCACGAGAGTAGCCAGTGCAGGCTGTCGTAATAAAACGACTCATCCGTGTTCCATTCCTGTGCATGGTACATGCATGGTGCGACGGCACAATGACAGCTGTCGCAATTCACACTGAGTATTACACGTGTTTTTTGGTGATTCCTGGTTAGCTGCTAGCTTTTCCCTACTCGAAGATGTTGCCGCCGCGAAATCTGGGGGTTTGTGTTCGTCCTGGCGAAAACCGTGTTTTGATCCGTTGAGGGAGACGAGAGATACAGTGCGAAGACGTACGATCTGTCCGAGAATCGGCGAAGAAGAAAGCTTCGCAGGCGACCCGTAGTGGTTGGGAACAGAATGGAACATATACCAGTCGATGCCTGTCATGGTAGGGATGACTGCTACGAAGTTTTAGCCCCATGCTCCCCAGCGCTTTTTAGCGCCCGACGATAATTACCAAATTTCATCGATTTTCCATGTGGATCAAAGCAAAGTCTCCTCAATCTTCTCCAGTCGAGCTGAGTCTGGACGCTACAATGTCGAGACGCAAAAAGAGAACATGCATGAACACACAGGAGCATCACATGCAGCTGCATTCTGCCTTGACGAAGCTGAGAACAACACCAGCACCACGCATTCGGAAGACATTTCGAAGAAGACGAAGAACTACATATCTGCGTTCAAAAAAGCCTCTGTACTGTGCAGTATGCATGCGTGCATGCGCGAAGCACGGGGTCCGCGGATCAACTTCGTTCAAAAATCATTGTGCCACACGGGTTGTATGATTTGTGTGCGATATGGTCTTTCTTCTTGACAAACAGAAGTGAAGTTTTTCGATCTTCAAATCGCCACTGCGTCCTTGTCATGACTCCAAATCAGCTGAAACTTTGCAGGAGGAATGAAAATGCCATGCTGAATCGATTGGTACCATTTTCGAAGGGTTTCCTTGAAAAATAAAAATTAGCCTGCACTGGCTAACGAGAGTTTCCTTCAGGAGTTGGTGTTTATTTTGATCAGCTCCTTTTCCAGGTCGTCTGTGAGCTTCAGAGTGTGTCCGCCGGATTGGTCTCGTATTCTGGAGATGTCGATATGATCTGTAGTTTCTTCGTCGGTGATTTGTTGGTGACAACTCTTCACTAGACGCTGTACAGTGTGAGTACTCAAATTCAAGCTAGCGATGCGCTTTTTCAGCTTTTCTATACCTCCCCGCGGAAAACCATCCTTGCTACCAGACAGCTGGAAGCAGGCAGAAACTATATTCGCCATCGCTTTGAAGTGTGAACATCCTGACCTGTTTTACGGACTGGAGCGGAGGTTGCAGCCTTTTATTGCGGTGACGGAAGTGTTCGTCGGTGGCAGCTCCAGTCAAAAAATTCAAACGAACCGATCACAACTTCTGTGGTGGTTTGTGCTGCCATGTTGTCGGATGCAATGGTCTATGGTTATGTTCGGATGGTGAATCGGTGGTTCCATGCGGTGTGACACAGGCAGAACACCGAAAAATCTAGTGCGAAGATAAGCGCCAATTGTGATTTGCGGACCAAGTATTAGCAAACATCACTTGTCTAGTGAGAAAGTGCCTTGCCTTCGTACACTGCATATTCACCATCATACTTTATTCCAACAGGAGTGCATGAAACATTTGGAAATTTGAGAAAAGTCACAAAAAGAGGCGCAGTTTACTGTGCATTCTCCGTATCCTTGTTGAAATCGCACGCGCTGGAATAATAAAAAAAAACACTCGTTGTGGTCATGACGAATAGACCCCTCCGAACTCATCAAACACCAGTGTGCTTCGTGTGGTCAGGATGGGATTCTAACACAGTTTCCTCATTCGTCTTGCAGTTTCACGGCTTGCAAATGGTCCCAATTATCAAATGCACTTGGCATCTGGTTGATCAAATGCAGTGGTACCCTACAAAGCCGGCCGGCACCAAATTTAGCGCTTGGTGCACAGAATAGGATATAGTTTAGGTCAATGGCTGCATTCATCCCCCCCCCCCATATATCCACAACCATGATGCAGTGGCGTGTCCAGGATTTGGCTGAGGGGGTCGTGGCCGGGGGAGATGACATGGTGCACATGACTGTAATGATGTATGTCACGCACCTAGCTATCCAACATTACAAAATGATTACATGCCAGGTATTTCTTCCAGACCTACACTATACAGATTAAAGTATCTCATGCTCAGTTACTACAGTGCGTATCGGTTATAGCGTGGTCGTGTAAAAGAATATACTACTTACAAGAATGACCTCTCATATTTTCATAATCATAACATGGGTTCAACTTTCAAGTGAACATTTATTCTTACTTCTTCCGCGTCATTAAAATTGTCGCTTCCCAGAGCGATTTTTCAAATTTATTTTGTCCTCTCGAAGGGAAAAAAAATCAGCTAGAATTGAGGCAGAGCATTGTCGACGGACCAAGCTTTAGTTTGTGGCCTCCCGCTTCGCTGCACTTGCAGGTTAGGTCGACGTCTTCATCAGAGTTTGGGGCAGGCCCTTCAGCACTCAACAATGTGCTGAACAAGACGTGCGTTCAAATTCAGGTAAAGAAACTTCGTTTTCAAGCGATCCATCCCGCCAGGTGGCAGGCAATGAAGGCAAGCTAGCATTTTTCAAGTACACTGTAACGACCTTCCAGCGGGATAGAGTAAGTAGTTCCGCACCTTCTTTCCTTGGCAAGCGCTTCGCTAATTGTGTTGGTGTTTTCAGACCTGCTACCTTCGTAGCAACATGCGACACAAGTAGCGCATTTTAGGAATTTGAGAACACTTTGTTCTTGCCATCGTCAACTTCAGCATTTCGTATTCAGGAGAGATACCAGGATTCTTATACCCGAGCTTGCAGTCTTGATCAATACCCACGCGAACGATATGGGACGGCACGAACTCCAGAAAAACGATATGCGCTCTGGGGCGGAAGAGTGCGGAGCGCGATGAATTTGCTTGGTGCGGAAAAGAGCTCCGACAAAGTCCGAGACCACCACGGCTTCAGTAACAAGTAGACATTGCGCAGGAAGGGTCGCACCAATGCTCGAACACAGAAAACAGCGATTCCGACAGTCTAAGGAAGACGAGCCAAGTCACAAACATTGCGATGTGCGCAGTGACAATTTTAATGACGCGGAGGAAGTACAAGCAATGTTATCGCATTGTAGAATAATTATATCGGTCCTAAGAATGGACTTTGTGTAGCAAAACATACCAGATTGGTACAAAGTGTATCGCCTGTAGATGAGTGTAGTAATAACATCTGTCCAATGCAGTTCTGCTCCGACTCGCATTGCATTGTAGTGCTCCAGGTTCAACTGTTCTTGTCATGTATCTCATGCTGCATAGCCACATGGCAAGCGTATGGGACTATAAACACCCGCATGCACAGCAGAGATACGTTGTATGTATGATGACCATCCTGTATCTGCGCACATGTATCTGATATGTAACACTTGACTTATCGCGAGTAAGAAGTATCTGAAATAAGAATAGAAAGTCGTTTTTCAAACACCCGCGCTATAACCGATACCTACTGTACATTGTACAATCATCAGTCATGTTACTTGTACAGTACATCCTTGCCCAATTTTTATTGGAGCATATCATGCTGTTCTTCATCATGTTTTGGCTGCTCACTGACAACAGGTACTGGCACCTCCGCGTCCGGCGGAAAGTCAGTCTGCTCCGAACTGGACTGGCAACGACTTGATCACTCCCGCTGTTTCCTGTTGGAACAGGAATTGCGCCGTCGCAAGAACGCTTTGTAAAAATCCATCAAGGCTCTGCTGGCCAGAGCTTGTCTTCTTTGGTCCATGGATGTCGCTGAGACTTCGCAGAAAAGTCTTCAAGTCCACCAATTCGCGATTCGAATCTGGAGGGGATCATCCTCCAAACATCGTTGTACAACGTTGCGAAAAGAGGCGCTTGACGATCACAAGCTTTGTTTTTGTCCCACTTGGGCAGCGCTGCGTTCAGCACATCACTGCACGCCTTTCTCAAGACGCATCGAGCGCGTCCTGGAATCTGTACAAAAGTATAGAGCTCGTACAGAGTCGATCATTTCTTTCGCAGTGCAATCAATGCCGCTCACACACCGACGGTCTGTGCAACCGGTTTTGGACGCTGCTTCCCACCGCGTAGAGTCTACCGCCTGTGCACATGGTGCATGTAGCAGCCTGGTGTTTTTTCAAACCCAGGTCGAAATGTTTTGAAGGGGGTGGGAGCGTGCCCCCCCCCCCCCCCCCCCCCCCCCCCCCCCCCGTAAACCCGCCAATGCTATGTGATAGGGACCATTAGCAAGCCGTGAAACTGCAACGCGAAGGGGAGCTGGGTTAGAGTCCCGGCCTGACCACGCGAAACATACTCGTGTTTGACGAGTTCGGAGGGGTCTACTCGCCATGACCGCAACAAGTGGGTTTTAGTCAAGTACGTGCGAATTCAACCATGAAGCGGAGAATAGCACCGTAAATCGCGCCTCGTTTGGTCTTTGCGATTTTCTTCAAATTTCGAAAAATGCCTCACCCATTCTTGTTGGAATAAATACGATGGCGAAACGTACCAAACAACCAGTAGGACCATTGATTTTGCCATATCCGTTACTAACATGACACAGAACAGGATCGAGGGTAACCACAGTGCCAACATTTATGCTTGTTCAAGACAAACTTCAGCTTGCTCGTTCATTTATGTTTTGGCATGGACCTCGTGAACACAACCCTTTGCTGCACCCATCCATCGGCGATGTGGCTGTCATGGGGTTTCTTTCACTTTCATTCGGGTAAAAGTCAGTCAGGCTGAGAATTGTTCTCAAGAAAAAGTTCGCAAAAATAATTGCCAGTAAAAATATCAGAAAACTGTTTGAAACTGGAAAGCAGCCGACTCGCGTAGACGGGTTGTGAACGCGAGAAGCTAATTCTCAATCACATCGTGTTTCACGTGCGTTCCGATGAACTCGTTCCTGTTGACGTTTCACGGCTTGCTAATGGTCCCTAATAGTTTTCCCAGCCCCCCCCCCCCCCCGTTCAATCTCAGGTTGGCTAGGACCATGGAGGCAATATCGTTATTTCGTACTCGGACCCCTCCCCCCACTCTGAAACGAACGCAGCTTGCTATGCTGGACGACGATAATCGCATGCATGTACAAGTACAATGTACAGTGTCGGTCGAGTTGTGATTTTGGCTCACACCCGCATCCCCCCCTCTCCCACTCCAAAACGAATGATGCTCTCGTTTCAGAGACGACAAAAAAACTTTTGCGACAACCCCTAACGAAAACTGTACAAGCTCACGCGCCCACAGACTCGTAGTACATGCCTCGTACGGTATGACTCATCATCTCCAGAAAAGTCAACAAAATGAAACATTCCGCCATGGCCAGACCAAGCGGAGTTACACTCTCTCGTGTTTATGTACTCTTGATCTCATGGACAGCTGTCCAAATGTAGGACATGATGGTGGGAGGTGCACCTCACGTGACTCACGTGACACCTAGTCACTGCATAGTTCAACCAATCAAATGTACGACACGCTGTAATGTTTACTGTAGACACACAGTACATCTAAATTTAGGGTTCACGGATTGGCATGCTAGCGTCGCCAGCTACATCATGCACGTGACAGGCGCGTGCATATACTGTACCACACAATCGGTCAGTGCTTAAATCGCATTTTCCCATCAATATCACTCACTTTCAACTCTACGGGATTCATTACGGTTGGCTCAAACTGCCTGAATTTTTGAATCCACACGCACGAAAGACGTTCCAAGACTTCCACCGTTCGTATTTTTTCAAACGAGTTCCGGGTTTTCCAGTAACTTTGGCCAAAGTTCGGCTAAAAAAACAGGGGGAGTCGTTGCGTTTCCGCAAAATATTGAACGGTAAAAGGATAGCCAAGGTCGAGAGCAAAACAACAAGCCATTATTTGTCAAAATCGAACAAGAAACGGCTCAGCGCATCTATTTTCTGTGCACGCGCGCGCGCGTACTTTGGCCAACAAGGTGTGCAGAATTTCTGAAGAAGAATAATAACAAGAGCAGCAGCGCTCGGAACAGCCGTGCTGGATACTTCCAATCCCGACACGATGGAGCGTGTTGGCTGTCGTGAGCTGCTGAAATGACCATGACATTTCTTTTTCTTTGTATACCCTACATATCTTGATGTGCCCTTGCTCAGTTTCGGCCTCTTTACAGGAAGAATATTTTCTTCCTTGGCATCAGCGGCCAAACAGCAAGAAGAGCAACAGATCGAGATTTGCAGGGAAAACAAAGATGCGTGCAGCTACATCTAGTCAGGTTCGATGCAGCTGCGCTTTGCCAGAACCTCAGCAGATAAGAAAAGACGACAGAGTGTCTCAGATGGAACTGGATCTTTCGCCAAGACCGCCACCGCCGCCATCATCAAGTCCAGGTCAGTCAGAAAAACCAAAGCAAAAATGCAAAGCCCGAGTGAAGTGAAGCCACTGAACTCTGAAGCCAAGGAAAAATTTAAAAATTACGCTCTCCGGCTAGACTTAGAGTTGATATTTTTTACTTCGATAGGCGCTGTCGCGGCCTGTAGCGCGCGTCCATAATCCAAAATGGAGGCGCACGTGACGGGTGCCTTTAGTGGCAAGCCGTGAACCCTAAAATTCAGTCACTCA
>NC_088650.1:2446795-2549295 GCF_964019385.1 Sycon ciliatum
TGTGCTGAACTTGTTACTCTCTGAGAGAGCGTTGTAGCCACTACAGACTGATTAGTAGTTGAGAGAAAGAGTAACAATGACTGGAAAAGATAATGCACGTCTAACAAAGGTAGGTCAGAGGGACTGTTCAACAACACTAGAAGACGTTTGAAACAAAAGAGAAAGGCAGGGAGACGAAAACGGACAACTGGACTGTGCCTTGAGAAATGGATGACTGAGCTGTGCTGACCATTAATAATAGCGATGTGATCTAATGTTTGAACGAATCGTGCATCACATGCATGTGGTAAATGGCCGGTAATGCTCACTGTCTGGCAGACCACGGACGGCCATCTACTCATACATTACTGATACTGCTTTAGCTTTGTGGCTGTGTGCCTTAGCGCGAACTCAGGCATCTTTTGTTCGCAGCATTGGCATTGCGTGTGTGCGTGTGTCATTGTGTTGTCACGTGATATGCTACACGTCTGCACGATGTCGTCGCGCTCTGCACAGACCGAGACCATACCATTCCTTGAGCGCCTCTATGGATGTGAAACTGTTGATGCTTCTTGGAAAGCATGGGAATCCCATTTCCTAGATTTAGTTGAAAGGTCATCAACCTGGGTGCGTAAGCGTGATCAGCGAAATCAGACATGGTATACACCTGACCTGCGTCAATTTCAGCGGCGACAGAATAGACTGTACCATGCTTATTTGCGAAATCCACAATCAACTGAAGCAAAGGCAGCGTACTGTGTATCCAGGAATATTTATCG
Source organism: Sycon ciliatum (assembly GCF_964019385.1). Lineage (NCBI taxonomy): Eukaryota > Metazoa > Porifera > Calcarea > Leucosolenida > Sycettidae > Sycon > Sycon ciliatum. Next base: position 2,447,554 of record NC_088650.1, read on the forward strand.
TAAGAAAATCCGTGCTGCCAGATCTGCCTTTCTTGATCGCAACGCTGCCAGTATCTCGAAGGGTTGCACGAAAGGTGGATATGTGTGGTGGAGGAGAGTTAAGGACTTTTGCAACATTTCAACTCGTAAACCATTGATACCAGATTTGCAAGATGGCGATCGTCGGACTAACACGCAATTGGAAAAGGTGAACCTTCTTGCACAGCATTTCGCCAATCAGTGTACGTTACCACAAGAAGCAAATCAATTCCCTTGTTTAGATTCCTCCCTTGACACTACCACTCCTCGGTTCCAGATGCCAACATTTTCACCAGGTCAAGTCCACTATGACCTTACACATCTTTCGTCTCGAAAATCGACTTCAAGTAATTATATTATTCCAGTACTCCGGGCTATGGCTGATTTAGTATGCGAGTCCTTGTCTTACTTGTTCAACTCCAGTGTATCCACATCACAATTTCCCACTGCATGGAAATCAGCAACGGTTATTCCTCTTTTCAAAGGTAAAGGAAGTGCTTCTTTGCCCACGAACTACCGTCCAATTTCACTGCTCCATCCCATCAGCCGCCTCTTCGAATCCCGCATAGCCCATCAGCTGAACAGCTTTCTTTACCGTAATTGCATAATTTCGCCCAGTCAATTTGCTTACGTTCCACAACGATCAGCTACTGATCAACTCATTCTTTTGACCCATCAGATTGCCCGTCTCTCTGATAGAGGCCAGAGATTTGACTGTGCATTTCTCGACTTCCAGAAAGCGTTTGATAAAGTACATCATCCTACGCTCCTGCGCCACATGAATGCATTCATGGCACCAGAGGCACACGCCTGGTTTGGGTCCTACTTGCTTGACCGTAGTCTAAATGTGAAGCTGGATGGAACTCACTCTTCTCCATATATGCTAAACTGTGGTGTTCCCCAGGGTTCGTACCTTGCCCCTCCGCTTTTTCTTTTGTACATCAATTCCCTGCCTGACATAGTAAACCACACCTCACCCTTTCTCTTTGCTGATGATGTCACTCTTCCAAATGCTCATAATGTATCCCTCTCCTTAGATGAGAACATGTCCCACCTCCAGCAGGATCTGGCCAGCTGCCAGAATTGGGCTCAGAATATCCATGGGAAATTTTCTCCAGAAAAAACTTTCATCTTTTCGAATCATGACATTCCTGACTCCTCCTCTGTTTTAATGGACGGCGTTCCTATTGCCTTTGGACGTTCTGCTAAGCATCTCGGCGTACAGCTCAGTGATGGTTTGAAGTTCCATGACCACTTCCACACCATCTTCAGGAAGTTTCAGCAACGAGTCAACCTGTTATGTTTCATGGGCAGACATTTACCATCGTCCCATATTCTCCTCTTGTATAAGTCTTATGTGCGTCCGGCAATTGAATATGCCATTCCTGTCTGGTCGTTTAGGATCACATCCGCTCAGTTAGAGTCCCTTGATGTACTCCAAGCTAAGGTTTGCCGGCGACTCCTGAAGTCTGCAAAAATAACCTTTGATATCTATGAATCAAAATCCAATTTGAATAAATTGTGTCGCTTAGAATCTCTGCAATTTCGCCGTATCTTTATTTCTCTTGTGGTTTTATTTAAGTACATCAATTTTCACCCAGAATATCTCTCTCGCTTTGCGATAACCATATCACGTAGTGCCCGTAGGCCCAAAAAGCTCGTTTTTAACTCACATGGTCGCATTTTTTCATCCCTTTTCCTACAGAAAACTGGTTCTCTTTGGAATTGTCTTCCACCCCGATTGACAACTTTAGATTCCCTATCTGAATTCAAGCGTCATTTACGTATTCACATTGCTAAGTATCAGTTCGACTGCACTGGTACACCTTTGATGTGCAATCATTGATTTACATGCTTGTTCTTTTCTTTTCTGTCTTACTTTCTTTCCTTGTGTTTCTTATTATTCCTTTTTAAAACCAACATTTCACACTCACTTTGCACACTTTCTCCCGCATCCATAACTATGTTACTAGTACATACACAAATAGGAGATCCCCCAGATAGGCGTTAGCCTTTGGGTAATCCTGAAATAAAGATTATTAAGATAAAATGTGTTTTTTACATTGGTGACAAGAATCACATTACATAATGAGGGACCTACCCCATTACCACATAACCACACTACCTGCAACCAATCACGATTCAATGCTACGCTCTTCTCATCAAATATGGACAAAGAGCTGATGACATCATGTCTTAGGGCACAGTCCCATACAGACCAGGGTGGTGTCGGTGTTGTCAATCTGATTGTCGTAAAATTCTATTTTATAATTGGTTGTTGCTAAAAACATGTCACCATAATGACATGGCGGCTCTGAGCAACTTGACAATGACAATGCAGACACTGTACTCGTAGTGAGTTGCTTGAGTGTGGTCTTGGGTGTGGTACGTCTTGTGTGTGGTTTGGTGTAGTACTCAGCAACAGACTGTACATTCGGGTGTTCTCGCGTGAGCAGATCTACTGTATGTGTAAGCATGCAATGGTGTGTTGGAACCTTGGACTTGGAGGGCTGTTGCTGTTGTTGTTGCTGTCTTTTCGTCTGGCATGTGAATGTGCGTGAAAATCAACCTGTAATATTTTTTTGCCAGTAAAGAGGGCTAAAGTAATTCCACCTCCACCAAACACGCTCTCCGGCCAACCTCACACACCAGCAACACGAATCCAAGGCTTTTGGTGGAGAGCGCGTTTGGGGGATGTGTAATTAGTTTATTGATAAACAAGCTGAAAGCTGCCGCTTGTCCTTTAAGAACGTAAAAAGGTTTGTCCTAGTAAACAAATACAGCATAACGTAAAAAGGTTTGTCCTAGTAAACAAATACAGCATAACGTAAAAAGGTTTGTCCTAGTGGACAAATACAGCTTAACGTAAAAAGGTTTGTTCTAGTAAACAAATACAGCATAACGTAAAAAGGTTTGTCCTAGTAAACAAATACAGCATAACGGAAAAAGGTTTGTCCTAGTGAACAAATACAGCATAACGTAAAAAGGTTTGTCCTAGTAAACAAATACAGCATAACGTAAAAGGGTTTGTCCTAGTAAACAAATACAGCATAACGTAAAAATGTTTGTCCTAGTGAACAAATACAGCATAACGTAAACAGGTTTGTCCTAGTTAACAAATACAGCATTTATTTATTTTCTATTTATTTCACCTTCCCGTGGCCAGAGAATATAGGCCAATATGGAGGGAGGGGGGCGGTAGCCAGCCATGGCAGTAAACAAAAACAAAGCAAAAATAAAATGATTTTTTGCGCACGCGCAAAAATATGTTAACACAGAAGGCGCATGCTCTGTTCCCAACAAACTCTCACACGCTCATTGTTCTCCGAAGTCCACTGTTCCTGACTTCAGTTCTTGCTTTGTCCGCATTGGCAGTGGATTTCTTTCTCAACCTCAATCTCAAGGTTTACCACAGCTCACGGAGATGCCCCGTGCACGTAAGCAGTCGGCTCCCGGGCCCAGGCGTTCCAGTCGCAGGCGCGCCTCGTCGTCCCCGTATGCCGACACTCCAAATCGAGCCCCTGCGGACCATGCGGCCGATCGTTCCGGCAATGCCCGTGCGGATCGTTCCGGCAATGCTCGTGCGGAGCAGGACGATATCCCGTTCGCCGTTCCCCAGCCGGCCAGCTTACTCACAACTGGCCTAGGGTAATCATGCAGTTTAGGGTCCCAAATTATTTCGCACTTTCCCAGTGTTCAGTGTACTGTCACACGCGTTTTCAGTGTACTTTCACATCATAAACTATATTTTCATGAAAACCGAGGACAGATCAGACTGGGTACTGCTGGTGAACACTGCGGAGCAGGGAGCCGAACGTGTTGTCTTCCGCGCGAACTCTCTGTCTCCACACGAACTCGCAGAGTTACGTCGGGAACAACTCTCGCGATGTGCCGAAGTTGCGCTTCAGGGAAAAAAAGAACCACCGCGAACGCTCCGGACATACAGTCGGCATCTCCAGCGAAACCCGTCGCTGCTCTCCTGCCGTCTAGTGAGGCCACATAGCGCCCCACACTTGGCACAAGGCATTTCGTTGCTGATACAGCGCCGAGCGGCAAGGAACTCCAGTTGACCAAGTTGGGTTCTGGAAAAGATCGGCACTACATGTAGTGTGAACACCGTCCACTTCTCCATCAAAATCGCATGATCATTTAGAATGTGTGCCTGAGGGACAATGCGTATCGGCGCTCCGGGACGCCCAGCCATTACCACAAAGTCAAAGAAAAACTTCCATAAAGGAGACAAAACTTTGACAAAGGAAACAAAACTTTGACACGAGAAAAGAAGAAGCATAGTGAAAGTACACATGTTTTCATGAAAATAAAGTTCATGATGTGAAAGTACACTGAAAACGCGTGTGACAGTACACTGAACACTGGGAAAGTGCGAAATAATTTGGGACCCTAAACTGCATGATTACCTGGCCTAGATCCACGTTCCGTTACGGCGGCCGTGTCGACGGCCCTGCACCCCCTGCTGGCTCGAGTCGAGCGCCTTGAGGAGCGAATTTCAGCTCGCCAGGATCCGGACGGCCATGCTCAGGCGGCGGTCCCCTCAGTGGCAGATGTGGTCCAAACCGCGTCCAACACCGTCACCCATCACCCGCCGCAGGTCGACTCCGGCCCCATGGACATTTCCCTCATGCAACCCGCGCTGTCTCCGATCGCAGCGCCCATGGCGAACACTCGTGAGTCCAGCTCTATTGTTCCCACGGTCCCGCGTAAGTTGCTTGACAAAATCACACGCGGCGAATATATTGAGCTGGAGGATCTCCTCCCAGAGAATGTGGGCGCAGGGTCCGAGCCCTTGGAGCTCAGCACCGCCAACGGAGAGGGCCGGCGTGTGTCCCTCAATTTATGTGTGACTAAGAAGCGCTCCATTGTCGACTTCACTGCCTGGCTGGAAGCCTACACAATCTACATGGCCTGCGCACTGAAACATATGCCATTCCGAGCACTGGAGCTGGTGACGTACCAGCACATTATCTGTACTGCCAACCAGCAGTTTGCGACCCCAGCTGTACTGGGGTATGACCGTGCCTTCCGTGCAGCGGTGGCAACAACCTCGGCTCGTTGGGACGCAATCGACCAAAGCCTCTGGAGCCTGCACCTGATCCGGGCACCCCGACCATCATGTCCGCGCTGCACAACGCACCACAGCCGTGACCGTTGCCCACAGTATTTGGCAGGGCCACATGCTCCAGCTGGCACCAACACCAGCCGTCCTACGCAGCCATTTCTGGCCGGGGCGGGCAGCACCCGCCAGATCTGCCTCAACTTCAACCGTGGCCGCCCATGCCAACACCAGCCCTGTGAACGCTTGCACGTCTGCTCAACCTGCGGCGACCGAGGTCATCCCGCCGCTCGCTGCACCAACGACGGTCGCCGGGGACCCCGCCAGACGGACAAGCCCGTCGCAGCGAAGTAGTCTCCCCACGCCTCTGTACATAGCCCGCCTAATGACTCTTCTGCCTCGTATTTCTAATCGTGTCCTCTCTGACTTTATCCTTAATGGCTTGCAACACGGGTTCCCCATTGGCCACTCTGGTGCTTCTGTATCTATCATCTCCGGCAACCTCCCAACTGCCATTGAACATGCTCAGTTTGTACAACAACAAATTGCTGACCGGGTCCGACGTGACGAATCGGCCGGTCCTTTCTCGGTCCAGCCTTTCCACCCATTTGTATGCTCTCCGCTCGGCGTAGTGCCCAAGAACAACGGGAAATTCCGCCTCATTCATCACCTGTCTTACCCTGACCGTATGTCTGTCAATGATGGAATAAACAAGGATTCGTTCTCCCTACATTATGTCACAGTGGACGATGCCATTGAGCGTCTGCAACGTCAAGGTACCGGTGCCTTGATGGCGAAGCTCGACATACGCAATGCATTTCGACTGGTCCCGGTCGCACCCACTGCATACCATTTGTTGGGTTTCCAGTGGCAGGGCCAATTCTACTATGACAAAGTACTGCCATTCGGGCTGAGGTCCGCACCCTACTTGTTTAACTGCATTGCGGACGCACTTTGCCAGATAAGCTGTGAACTGTTCCAGGTTCCCCACCTCCTGCACCTTCTGGACGACTTCTGGCTCTGTGGCCCTGCAAACTCAACGCTATGTGCGCAGCGTCTGAACGTAGTCCTCTCCGTATTCCGCTACCTGGGAGTTCCCATTGCCGACGAAAAGACAGTCGGCCCAACCTCCTGTCTCACCTTCCTGGGCATCGAACTGGACTCCGTCCAGAAAGTGGCTCGTCTCCCACAGGACAAGGTTGACGACATCCGCTCCAGACTATTGGCCTTTCGCCAACGCCAATCCTGCCGTCTACGGGAGCTTGAACAGCTGTTGGGCAAGCTGAACTTTGCCAGCCGCGTCATCACGCCGGGCCGTACATTCATGCGCCGACTGTACGATGCCACGCGCAACGTTTCCAAGCCCTACCACCGCATCCGTCTCTCCCCAGAATGTCATCTGGACCTTCTTTGGTGGTCTCACCTACTCGATGGCTGGAATGGCAAGTCATTCTTCCTCGATCTCCAGGAGACTCTGGCCAGCGACATCCTGATAGAAACTGACGCATCTGGCGCCATTGGGCATGGCGCAGTTTACGGCACGCATTGGTTCGCCGACACCTGGTCACCACAACACACTCCGCTCTGCATTACGTTCAAGGAGCTGTACCCCATCTGCATTGCATGTGCTACGTGGGGCCACCAGTGGTGTCGCAAGCGTATCCGCTTCCATACCGACAACGAAGCTGTCGCCGCTGTTCTCAAGTCTGGCACCAGTCGCTGCCCTAATGTGATGTCACTCCTACGGCAGCTCTTCTTCATCTGCGCCAAGGGTAATTTTATGGTCACCGCCCGTCACATACCGGGAACTACCAACATCCTTGCTGACGCTCTCTCCAGGCAAGATTTCAAGCGATTCCATTCGTGCCACCCTACCGCCGCTCACATGCCCACTCCCGTGCGTGCTCTTCCGTCCATTCCTGGGGAGACTTCGGCCGTGCCTTGCACAGCCGAGTGACGGAAGCCCACATGCAAACTGCCATGAAAGCTGGCAGCACCGGTCCTGGGTAAGCGCTGATCAGACAGACTGAGCCCACTTATTGTGGGTGCCAGAGCATAACCGAATGCCACCTATGTACCGACTGTACACTCAGTAACTCAATATCACTCTACTATTGTCCACAATCTGTGGCACCCCCTCTACAGTTAACAGTGAATAGGAGGTTCTCTATTTGGGGAGTCAACCTTGCTTACCAGGCTCCTCATACGGCTCATTCAGCCTCTCACACTCAGACGGCTCACTCAGCCTCGGCTCACTCAGCCTCTCAATACGGCTCACTCAGCCTCCGCAGCCGGGCCCTGCCCGGCTGCCTCCATACGGCTCACTCAGCCTCCGCAGCAGGGCCCTGCCCAGCTGCCATACACACACATTCACACAGCTCTAAGCTGTCACTCACTCGGAGCCTGGCAAAGCAATTGACAAACCCTCCTATTCCCCAAACTGGTTGCTCGTTGTGTGAGTGCGGCATGCAGATGCTTGTGTTAAATGATTTTTTGCGCACGCGCAAAAATATGTTAACACAGAAGGCGCATGCTCTGTTCCCAACAAACTCTCACACGCTCATTGTTCTCCGAAGTCCACTGTTCCTGACTTCAGTTCTTGCTTTGTCCGCATTGGCAGTGGATTTCTTTCTCAACCCACCCACCCACTCCACTATTGTCATCATCATGTTTCCTATTCTAGTTCTCTCCTGTCGGTATCCATTATCATACCGGCCTACAATAACTACACCGATGCCGTCTACCGGCGAAACTCTGTAAATACATGGAGGGGAGTCAACCTTGCTTACCAGGCTCCTCATACGGCTCATTCAGCCTCTCACACTCAGACGGCTCACTCAGCCTCGGCTCACTCAGCCTCTCAATACGGCTCACTCAGCCTCCGCAGCCGGGCCCTGCCCGGCTGCCTCCATACGGCTCACTCAGCCTCCGCAGCAGGGCCCTGCCCAGCTGCCATACACACACATTCACACAGCTCTAAGCTGTCACTCACTCGGAGCCTGGCAAAGCAATTGACAAACCCTCCTATTCCCCAAACTGGTTGCTCGTTGTGTGAGTGCGGCATGCAGATGCTTGTGTTAATAAATATTACACATTACTGGAGGCAAAGAGAAACAAATGTGGATGAAGAACTAGCAGTTATTAGAACACGAGCTTCATGTTGGCCTTGAAATCCTTTAGCGTACAAGACGATTTTACTGATAGAGGCAGGGCCAGCCAGAGAGAATAGGCAGCAAAAAACGGAGATCTGGTATAAGCTGAGGTTCGAGCTGTAGGTAAAGTGCAGGGATTGCGCGTAGGACGAGTGGGAAGAAACCAGTTATATTTACGCAAGTGTGGCGGGGCTTTGTCAAGACGAATAGAATGAACAACAATACACAGTTTTCGATCCGCTTGACTAGAGATAGGGAAGGTGTTAAACATATCATACAGCTCGGCAGAAGGAAAGTATGATGGTTTGCGGAAAAGGACTTTGAGTATCCTCTTATTGTGGACTTCCAGGGTACTCATTAACGATTTACTAAGTACGAGGGATGACCAGGCGGTTGAGCAATAGAGAAAAATGGGGAGAATATAGCGATGATAAAAAAAGGCGAATGCATTCAAGCGGTAGGTGGGAGCAGTGAGACACGAGGTAGCCAACAGCTTTACTGACTTTGCTACAGATATAGTCGACATGTCTACTAAACGATAAGTCTGAGTCAATGACCAAACCAAGATGTTTGTGTTGTTTTACCACTGTGAGGTCTGTGAGGGATCCGGGAAGAGTGAATGCATAGGTTGGCTCTGAGTTCGGCAGGAATAATATCTCAGTTTTGGCGATATTAGGTCTTAGTCTCCAGGTAGTCATCCACTGATGGACTTCGTTGATACCGCGCTGGAGACTGTCTCGCAGCCTGTCTAGACACTCATTGAACCGGAGCAGTGCAGTATCGTCAGCAAATAAGGACACACCTTCAACATGACTGGGAAGATCATTTATATACACTAGGAAAAGGAGGGGTCCCAGGATGGATCCCTGGGGCACTCCGGACAGAACAGGTGAAGCATCTGAGAGAGTTCCACCTACAAAGACAACTTGCGTTCTGTCGGATAGGTAGTCTGTAATCCACTCCAGCGCTGAGTCAGTGACACACACCGAAAACTTTGGAAAGTTTAGCAAGTAATGCACGGTGCCACACGGTGTCGAAAGCTTTCTCGAGGTCGAAAAAGCACATGGCAACTTTCCGCCCCATATGACGATGGTCGGCAATGTTTTGGATCAGCTTGGTGAGCTGTAGAGCGGTCGAGTCACCACGACGAAACCCAGATTGCGCGGGATCCAGAGCAGGAGAAATATAATTATACAATTGATTGAAGAAGAGCCGTTCACAAAGTTTGGAAATACAGGACAGGAGGGAAATTGGGCGATAGTTACTAGCTTGAGATTTGCTGCCTTTGCACTTGTAAATAGGCACAATTTTAGCCAGCTTCCAGTCAGTAGGGAACTTGCCTGTGGTAAAGGAGAGGTTAAATAGGCGGCTAAGTGGAAAAGAAATCGCAGGAGCTAGCTTCTTTATCATATTGTTCGTGATACCGTCTAGCCCTGGCGCTTTCCCAGATTTCAGGTTTGAGATGGCTTTACGAACATCTGCTGTAGTGATATGAACGCGGGTGAATTGGCGAGTAAGACGAGTGTCATATTGGAGAGGGGGTATTACTAAACGTGGGTCATCAGGCACCGCGACAGAGGTAAACTGCTTGTTGAGGATGGTTGCTTTTTGGAAGCTGTCGGACACCAGCAGCCCGTCAGGGCTTGCAATGTCAGGGATGCCAGGTTTTACTTTGGGCGATCGCTGATTGCGGACAAACTGGTGAAGCGTAGTGCTGCCTGAGGTAAGTGTTGTTTTGATTGAACGAATGTACTGGCGGTGGCACCAGCGGGAGAGATGTCTCACCTGGTTCCGCTGTGCCTTATATGCTGATAGGTTGTAGTCCGTAGGGAATTTCTTGGAGAGGCTGAATAGGTCACGCTTCAACTTGATAGCCTTGCGTAGTTCAGTGGAAACCCATGGATGATATTTGCGTGTAGACCCTGGGGTTGAGGGAGTTCGATTTGGTTTGCGGGAGCTATGAAGGGGAACATACTTGGACAGCACAGTCTGCAGGACACTGTGCAGGTTACTAAGTGCACTGTCCACGTCTGAGGATATTAATGAGTTCCAAGGTACTGAGTCTAAGTCTGCATTGACCGCCTCCCACACAGCAGGTGTGACGTGTCGGAGATCGAAAGACATAGGGTTAGGCTCCTGAGCTTGAGACGTTATTTCGCGGGGAGACTGAGGCAGGGGGATGTCGAACTGGCAGTACACAATGGCATGGTCTGAGGCGCCCAGAGGGCAGTCAGTTTCGACGCAAGACGAGAGATTGGCACGGTTACTAAATACCAAATCCAAGCAGGCTTGGACACCAGAGGGTGACGTGTATTGGAAAGGCTTCCTGTCTGAAGCCTTTCCACTGGAAAGGCTTCCTGTCTGAAGCCTTTCCACTGGAAAGGCTTCCTGTCTGAAGCCTTTCCATACTGGTACTCGATGTTCCAGTTTTGTGACACGAGAATGGCACGAGAATTAGTGTACCGCTGAGTGTACCGCTATACACTTGGTCGACACGTTGTCGACACTTTGTTGTTACTTTGTTGACACGTGACCCTGTCAGCGGTCTGCTTTGTGCCAATGTGCAATGCAGAAGTCGACGAAGACGAACGAGGAGGCCCCTTTCGGTACCCCTGACGGGAAGGAGAACTGCAGAAGTCGACGAAGTGGAACGAGGAGGCCCCTTTCCGTACCCCGTACCGCAAAGTGCCATTGATGAATGTCTTCTGCACCTGGAACGCCCCGGAAACGCTGTCGCGTAGGCGGACTGAATGCGCACGGCAAAAAGAATTGCTGCAAAGACGTCCGCTCTAGGCCTTTGGAGACATAGTGGGAACTCCTTCCGGCACCCCCGTACCGCAAAGTGCCATTGATGATCGATGAATGTCTTTTGCAAGTGGAACGACCCCGTAAACGCTGTCGCGTCGGCGGGCTGAATGCGCAGGACGAAAAATATTGCTGCAGAGACGTCCGTTCTAGGCCTTTGGAGACATGGTGCGAACTCCTTCCGGTACCCCCGTACCGCAAAGTGTCATTGATGAATGTCTTCTGCAACTGGAACGGCCCCGTAAACGCTGTCCCGTCCGCCGACGAAAAATATTGCTGCAAAGACGTCCGCTCTAGGCCTTTATGGCTTTGGCTGCATCGTACCCCGTCCCGAAAAGTGCCATTGAGAAATTAATGAGAATGCACTGACCTGACGCTGTGACGGGGAGGAGAACGGCAGAAGTGGACACAGACGAACGAGGAGGAATCAGGACGAGCGAGCAATGGCAGCACTGTAAGTAATAGCTCAATTAGAAATGAGAACTTGACATTCATGGCACTTGCCACTGCATATTTCTTGTCCACTCACAATGTCTTTCCTCTGCCCCTGTGTGCCCACGGCCCTGTTGCTGCACTGGCCCGATGAATCGAATGTCTTCTACAACTGGAACGGGCCCGTAAACTCTGTCGCGTCGGCGGACTGTATGCGCAGGACGAAAACATTGCTGCGAAGACGTCCCCTATAGGCGACGGTAAGGCATCCCTTGATATGTTGCCAGTGTGTGCCATGATATCGCGCGATGGTGAATGAGGAATGATGAAGGGTAGACCTACGGTGGGACGGTATACCTGTTATCTTCCAACACGTTATCAGGTCGACAGCGCATTGTACTCACTCTATTCTTGTAGTTCGTTACGTTTAAGGTGTGTGTGTATATCTTGCCAACAGTTAATGGTGTACAGTCGCACGCTATAGACGCCATGTTCATTTGCAGGGTTTGCAAACTATACGTGAAGAAAGAGAGCACGCCGCCATCTTGCGTTCTCAATGACTTGCACCTTCACCCTGTACCCCAGTGCTTGTCGCGACTAAATTCATTCGAAAAATTACTCATTCAAAAAGTGGAACCCTTCCAGACATGTTACAAGCTAGACACAAAGCATGTCAGTCGACCGCATTCAAAGCGAGTGAGGTGCCACGAACAAAATACTCCACCTTCCATTGCCAATTGACGACAACCCGCATCTCATGCATGACTTGTGTGCTGACAATACAAACATCATAGTGAACTGTGTACCAACCAGTGCGAAGATTGTCTGGAAGCACCTTGTCTAAAAATCTTGCGAAGATTGTCTGGAAGCACCTTGTCAGGCCGAAGGTTGTCGTCGCAGCCTTGCAGTGGTTATCTGAGGAGGCGAGACGAAAGACTCATGAATTGCTTCCACATTTGTACCAGTTGTACCGGCTATGCGAGTGCCATGGTGACAAACGCAGGTTCTTGTTGAGCTTTGAGACACATGTCAGCAGGGCGTTGTTGCATCACTGACCTCTTGCAGTCATTCTGTGAATGATATTTTGCGCGAGTTTGCATCGCACGCAGCATCGCAGATCGTGTCGAATTACGCATCACACTGCAAAATTGCTCCTCTGCATGCAAGTGGATTTCATTGCACTTCTCAGTTTGGGAAATGCTCGAATATGATAATTCTGCATGTGAGTGCACTAGCCCTGAACATACATGTAAGTAACCCGTTTGTCGTGTCTCATAGCCTACCTCATGACCTTCTGCTTTCTTTCTGCATCACTTGTATCTTGCAGGTATATCATCCTGTGACGACCACATTGAAGTCTGAATTTGAAGTGTGAAGATGCTTCAGCAACCACATCGTACTTTTCCATTGCTTTCATTGTGCTTCTACTGTGCATGTGTGTAAGTTGTGGGGTATACTTGTGATGACATTGTGTGCTGGCGACACGGTCAGATTTTGTCCATGCGTGTAACGTACACCTGCATGTTATGCATGGAAAAGGATCAGCCACTTACGATCCTGGGACGAGTATCAGGTCAGCTTTGTCTTGTGTGGGCTGTACCAGATTGCTGTTCACTTCTCTATCTGTTGGATATGTGACTTTCTGCAAGTTTCTGGTGTATGGTGGCCACTTCCTTGCTTGTCACTTTGTATGATATTACATTCTGTATTCGCTGCTTCCATGGCGTGGTCTGCAAACTGCAATCCTTGAGCAAATGTCATGTTTGCTATGTTTTGCTTTGGCCGTCAGCTTGTCTACACATTGTACAGTCAACTTCACGTATAACGACACTCGGCGGGGCATCAGAAAAGTGTCCTTATTCGCGAAGTGTCATTATACCCGAAGTCCCATTATATGATTGTATTACAGTTGGATGGGACTTTGCTCATGGAAATTCTGTCGTTATTCGCGAATTGTCGTTATATCCGCAGTCGTTATTATCGAAGTTGACTGTAGTTGAATTATTTTGTTTCACATCTGACTTCCTGAAGTACGGTGGCCACTGCTTTGCATGGCATTATACATGAAGAATTTCCTGTTTGTGTCGTGTGCATGTGCGGATGTGTGCGTGGCCACATGCGTGTGCCGTGTGCACCCGCGTGTTTGTGTATCTGTGTGCGGGGTAGCGAGGTGGGGAGGGCTGGTATGTATCAGTGTGTTATTGCAGTCTCATGGCTACATACAGTACATCGCGCCCGTGCTCATCATGTTCACCTTCGGGGTTGGGGTGGGGAGGGAACGGAAAAAGAACTGAAATGATCCATATAAAAATCGCTCTGTGAGCGGTTCTGAAAAACCTTTACTGGTACTGCCCCGTCGTAAAAGTAAGAAATTAGAACTGGAGCATTTTCCCCCCAAATGCGAACAGATCCACCTACATCGCGAATGACGGGACCCGAACGCACCAGTAGCACGAGGTTCCTAGCTGTGGATGCAGATGGGGACGTTGGCCATGGTCGTCGATAATTGTACGTGTACTAGCAATACACTGCCACTGATACAATGTGCAATGTACTGCACTATAGTACCGGTAGTGGTGGTGTTACCCTATGATAATTGCTGTGATCCTGTGCCCTCCCGACCTCGTGCTACTGGTGCGTTCGGGTCCCGTCATTCGCGATGTAGGTGGATCTGTTCGCATTTGGGGGGAAAATGCTCCAGTTCTAATTTCTTACTTTTACGACGGGGCAGTACCAGTAAAGGTTTTTCAGAACCGCTCACAGAGCGATTTTTATATGGATAATGTACATGTGTTGACGAGTTGGTGAAGACCAAATGGACTGAGCGTGCGATACAATTCAGCACCGGCAGTATTGGTGGAATCTGTCGAACACCATGACGTGTGCTTGCTGTTAAAATCACCTGTCAAGATAACGTGAGAAGATGAAAGAGGAAGAGTAATGAGTACGTCTTCGAGAGTCTGGCAGTACCTTGCTATATCTGTTGGCTTAGCAGAAGGTGGACGATAACTGCAGCAGAGGAGGATCGGCTCAGCTGCAGCCGGATACGGCTGGAGTTGAACCCAAACGGCTTCGCACCCATCGCGAGCTAGATCGGGACGCATGGCAACAGACTTAAACTTATTCTGTCGAACAAGGATAGAGACACCACCATAACCTCTTGCACTTGTCCCGGACTTATTCTCTGCAGGGGGCCTGTCCCTCCGGAAGGTGTCATAACGCGTAATATTAAGTGCAATATTCGGGTCGAGCCAGGCTTCAGTTAGGCAGATTATGTCAGGCTGCCACTCTTCAGCAACAATAGTAATCTCTGTACACTTATTTACTACAGAACGACAGTTTGTTGATAGGAGTGTGAGCTGGGGTGGTGTAGAATGCTGGTGAGTGGGAAGGGAGTGTCTGGTAGGAAAGAATGGATGTGCCTGTGGGTTCAGTGAGGAAGGTGGGTGTGGGTCCAATTGCATGGTTTAGTTACTAGCAGACTGATCCAAGGTTGTGCTGTCAGATGCAAATCTCCATTCCCTGATGGAAACTTTGCTTGGCCAGAAATCTTCTTCGAGAACCTGGTCAGTATGCTCAGCCGGAACAACAAGGTGAGCATAAGCAGTACCAAAGTACTTGGACTCCGAAATTGAGCAACTGAGGACGTCAACTGCTTTCTTTTTGCACCACTCCCTGATAGAGTCAGCCTCACACCCAGGATCGACATTTCCGAGGTAGAAGCACTTCCGCTTGATCCTTTCTGCCCCCTGGAGGCTGCCTCGCTTACTGGACATCGGCTTTATGTACTGTGATGCGATAGAACGCTGCAGTGCGGGAGCACGAGCCATGTGTCGGTGTGGAGGATACTGCCAACCATTACGGTCAGTGTCACCAGGAGTGCCAGAGCTGGTCATTCGCGTGCCATGTTTGGGTGCGGGAGGTGCGTACTGGGAACCTACTTGTACAATGGGCTCTGTAGAGGATGCGCCAGGAATGGTAGAAGTGTACATATTTGGACCTACTTAACGTAAAAAGGTTTGTCCTAGTAAACAAATACAGCATAAGGGGCCGTCCGTAAATATCGATGTTTTTTTAGAGACGATATTGGTGCTTCTCTCCCTTGACCCCCCCCCCCCGGGGGCCCCCTCCCCCCAGAAGACGCACATGTACATCTAGATCATGGAATCAATATTTTTGGATGCTCATTTTTTTTCCTTTTTTTGTCAATAATATGAACCCAAGATGGCAAGTTTGCAGTATTTATATGGTCCAATTGAGAAGGAGAGCATTACGACTTTTTTGGTCGCCCTCGAGAACACTTGTGGCCAGCAGCCTTCTTGTGCTGCATTAGCCCTCGGGCTTGAATTTTTTCAAATCCTTGTTCAGACAGTGAAGACTGGAAACTCTTGTGGAGTTCGTCCGGGTTTGTTCGCACTGCCTCTACGTCTTGAAAAAGGTCTCCTGCAGGCATCGTTCGGCCGATTTCCACAATCAATAGCTCATTCTTTTGCTCTTGAAATTCGCCATGGGCGTGCAGCTTCCAATTTTTGATTTTGTTCTTGTGTCGCGAGTTTTAGCTCCGCAAACGGAAGCTGGTTTCACATTTCTTGTATAGCCATTTAGACGTCCGCGTGCAGGGATCGGCGAAACTTCAAATATTTACATCGATATTTTTCTGATGCTCGAAAAGACGCACATGGCTCAAACCCCCTCCCCCCCAGACGCACCAAATTATCGTCTCTAAAAAAACATCGATATTTACGGACGGCCCCTAACGTAAAAAGGTTTGTCCTAGTAAACAAATACAGCATAACGTAAAAAGGTTTGTCCTAGTAAACAAATACAGCATAACGTAAAAAGGTTTGTCCTAGTAAACAAATACAGCATAACGTAAAAAGGTTTGTCCTAGTAAACAAATACAGCATAACGTAAAAAGGTTTGTCCTAGTAAACAAATACAGCATAACGTAAAAAGGTTTGTCCTAGTAAACAAATACAGCATAACGTAAAAAGGTTTGTCCTAGTAAACAAATACAGCATAACGTTAGAAGTTGTACTTAAGACTACAGACTGTACTTTGTACTTGTACAGAGTTTTCCCTTCAATCGTCGTGACGTCATTACACATAACACTAGACATAACAACCCAGTGGCATTGAGTTCAGAATGGAAACTTTTACCAATAGAATAGTTACACAGTGTTGAGATACAGAGTCAGCTCCTGAAGGGTGGTATGGCCCCAGGTCGGTTACAGGGACACTCATTTGCCAATACCCAATTTCAGTACAATGGGAGTATGCATCTCTAGCTCTGTGCGGTATTATATCTGGCAGTTCCGGCTACACATTGGGCCTCCAGCCACAGACACAGACACAAGACACAAGTTGGGTGGTGTGCTGCTTTGCTGCTTCGAATTGTAGTTAGACCGCTTTGTCAAATATCGTACTGGTCTCGTCATCGTCCAGTAACAATCGACATTCTTTGTTCCGTGGGACTGTAGCTTTTGCTCGTTTTCGTTGCGCTTGCCTTCCCCTCTTTGGTCTTTCCATAACCTTGAACCATCCGAGTTGGAAGGCTGTCGGTTAGCGCTACGGAGATGTGTTGAAGCTAGGTGTCAGGACGTCGAATGTCTCAGTACTCTTGTCAGTTGTGTG
The DNA here is from genome assembly GCF_964019385.1 of Sycon ciliatum. Lineage (NCBI taxonomy): Eukaryota > Metazoa > Porifera > Calcarea > Leucosolenida > Sycettidae > Sycon > Sycon ciliatum. The sequence goes on from NC_088650.1 coordinate 2,464,666, forward strand.
CCTAGTTATTGCACTTTCTGACTGTATATAGTATCCAGTTACAGTAATGGAGAGTTACTCTTAACTCGTATCCTTAATAAAATACAATGTAGCTGTTTTACGATCCAGTTCTGTATTTAGTTTTTGTCGTGGTTTTGTGTGTGCACGTCATCTTCTTCTTTTTCTCACTCTTCCTCCCTCTTTCTCTCTCTCTCTCTCTCTCTCTCTCTCTCTCTCTCTCTCTCTCTCTCTCTCTCTCTCTCTCTCTCTCTCTCTCTCTCTCTCTCTCTCTCTCTCTCTCTCTCTCTCTCTCTCTCTCTCTCTCTCTCTCTCTCTCTCTCTCTCTCTCTCTCACTCTCTCTCTTTCTCTTTCTTATAGGCGGGTGCAGCATTGTTGAAGGCCTCTGGGTCGCACGAAATACTTGACACTCGTTTGTTAATCATTGCCGGCAATCTCTGCATGATTGCTCAGCGCCGGGCGGGTGGTTTGATTCGGTGTTGATGTATCTCGGTGCGTCATTAGGTTCTCTGTACCGCTCGTAGCGGCCACTTGCGAGGTTGAAGGTAACGTCAAGGAAGTTGACCGTTTCCTGGTTTTTGCTGGTCGTCATTCTCAAACCGAAGTCTTTTAACAGCTTCGTGATACTTTGCGGATGGAGTCTGCCTCGTGTCCCGTCATGTTCTGGAATGCTGCAAGGCCATCGTTGTGGCACAGGCCTATGCTGACGGGGCCGAACACACATGTATCTGCAACACGCTTACGCAGGAACGCTCCTACCAGTTGGCACACTTCCGCGCCATCATAGCTCCCAATCGTGACGTCGAATAAATCTTCTCTGTTCTTCTTGGCCTGTACTTTGTCACGAGTCGCCTTTGACTGATAAGGATTTTCTGGCACGCATAATCGTATCGACGCCACGCTGGGGATTGGCGGTGAATTGCGATGCAAACTCGAGCGTCGCTCTGAGGAGCTGCTTTGAGATCGATTCCGCTAGGATATTGTCATGATAATTATACGTGAGGAATCCGGATCGATGGATAGAATTCGACGATGTCAAATGAGACAAATGAGTATTGTTCCTTATGCTTGATGTCCTTGAACCAGGTTCCGTAATACATGCAATTGTATTACATGTACATGTTGTTTCAGATGATCATAGTCACCACATTTGCAGCGGATCACGTTAGGAAATCATTTCCTTCTTACATGACGTGAAGAAAAAGAAATTTTGTCCGAGATTCTCCCACATATCCACTATGAGATAAACAGCAATGTAGAATACAGACTTCACTGTATGTCAACTATGCTAGACATCAACACTGTCTAACTGCATCGTCACACAATCAACCACTACATTGACTAAGAGTGATCACGTGACATTCATGGACATCATCATTGCTATCATTTACAAAGATACGTAGAACACAGAAACGCAGTGCATGCTATCACGTGATGGAGATTGGCTCAATCATAGTCAATGACTCATGAGCAACTTACGCTCAGCAACATGGCCAAACATTCTCTTTGGAAGATGTTTTCTAAATTCCTTCATCGTTAGTACGTATAAGTAGTTTTGTTCTCACTAAGATCTGTGTTGAGATGATGAGCCGACAAAGTAGCAAACATTTCAGTGAGTCTGTACCTCTACGCACAGTATCAAGTGTAGCACATACATGTACATGTAGTATAAGTACAGCTGGACAGCGTTTACCAATATCTAAACTCACTCTACAGAGTTTGGGCAGATTTCAATGTTTGCCAAATTAAAGACTGAAAATGGCCGGAGAAACGTTCTTTACTGGTATCAGTGGTATGGAGTCATAATTTCGCGACATTCCTGTTTAGCCATTGCTGTTGGAAATGAACAGATCTGGGTAGTGTGGTTTGAACACAAACTTCGTAACTACACGTACCTGATTGTAGTATGTAAGTTTGACGATGACAGTGTGAACAAGGTGGACTACCCACTGTATGGGAAAACACTACTCCAGGCTCACTGCACTGCACTCATTACTCTATTGGAGCATTACAGGAATATTCCCTGATCTCGTGGTTCAAATGGTCGCAAGACCGGGCCCGCCAACCAGTTTATGGTTTCAGTCAGGAACACTGTTTTCCTATACTGTGGGTCCTCCGCCTTGTTCACGCTGTCATCGTGAAACTTACATGTTAGTCCCTGGATGAATTCAAGAGGGACGACTGTAGTGGTACCGAATACTACCGATTCCCTGGAATGGAGTCAGTGAATCACTGGTTTAGTCATTGACACATCTATGATCTAGACCCTGTCAAAGTTGTCACGGCAATGACATCATGTGTGCGACGAAAACTAATTCAGTTTTTCATAGTTTTTTTTTCATTAAATGAATGGAATCACTTGTAATATTTTATGACTTGCTGGAAGTGTGTTGGTCAGTGTATCCAAGACGTGATGGAGGCAAACGTCAGGTCGTTGAATATCAGTATCATCAGTTTGGCAAATGTCACACGTTCCGACCCTACATCATCTTGGCAATACGTTAGTGGACATCAACACATACTGCGGTGTAAACCGTTGGTCCTTTCCTTCTTCTAAGTAATTCTATTCTAATCTTGGCTTCGGATCAGACTGGCAAAGAGCTATGCTTCTCTCACCACCATCATCTATTTGAGCATGTCGCCTGGTAGATGCATGGCTGATGATACTCACATAGCTGGCTGGAAACTGTACATCAGTTAGTGTCTGGTGCATAGGCGAACACTCATCCACGACTTGGCTGGTATTGTGACGTAGGTTTCGTGCCTCCAGGACTCATTGCTCACTGTGTGATCAACCATGCGTAAGCTGCACTACAGTGTATACGTTATGAGTGTGATGTAGCAGTTAGCTATGTGCATATCACCAGACATTCATCCACATGATGCTATACGCAAACAGAGCAGAGTAGGAATGGGTGATTAGGATAATGATGTACATGTATGCAGTCCTGGAATAGAATCTACCGGTAAGAGAACATTTTCTTTTTGCCCGTGTTTCTATACATGGCTAGAAAGTACAACTAATCTGTGTGTGTGTATGTATTTGTGTCAGCTAGTTCGGTTGGTGGGTACACTTATGGCAGATAGTGTTGGGTCTGTTGCCAATGGGCTCGGCTGCTTGGAAGTGTATTGTTGTACCTGCCACCTGTGTTGGTTTCAGGGTTCATATACTTTCTATTTGAAGTATACATACCTGTTAACCATGGACTAATTCTGGCTAGAGCAACTCTTGTGTAATCAATGGTGCTAGTGAAACTTATAATTATCAGATCCACTCTGATTCAGCCACCCACACTAGTAGCAAGTATTACCTTCACCGGAGGCAGGGGTAACTGCAGTTGGATCCCGGGACGTATACCCTGATGCCGTCAATCCCTTTTTCATTACCTTGTCCTTACCCACTTACTGAGGTGTGGTGAGCCCATACGTGGGATCATTTCCAAGTCCACCCAGAGTTTTAGGGATTTCAGGAGGTGTGGGCCGTTGCGCGGTTCAATAGCCAATTGAGTGATCTTTCCAAGATTCCTTTTGAGTCTCTCACTCCCCTCTCCCAAGGGGAGACCCACGTGACCAGTTATGGCAGTGAGCAAGTGTAAGCATGTGTGCATGCATGTGTGTGTATGGGGGGGGGGGGGGGGGGGTGCGCGTGAGTGTGTGTGTGGGGGGGGGGGGGGGGTGCGTGCGTGTGTATGTGGGGAAGTTTGTGTCAGTGTGTGTGTGTGTGTGTGTGTGTGCAAGCTGTTGAATGATGCAATCCCAGCACAAGTTGCTATGGCTTCTGCTGTAGCATCCCTATCATCGCCTCCGGCGATGAGCGTCAAATGGTCAATGGTGTGTGTGTGTGTGTGTGTGTGTGTGTGTGTGTGTGTGTGTGTGTGTGTGTGTGTGTGTGTGACTGTTAATGTTTTCATATACAGTCAACTTCGCCAATAACGACATTCGGCGGGGCAACAGGAAAGTGCCCTTATTCGCGAAGTGTCCTTATAACCGAAGTCCCATTTGAATGTATGTGAACCCATATTTTTGTATAGTATGACATGCATATCAAAATCAAGCTCTTTTCTTGCTCTATGTCAATGTGGACTTTATTTTCATATTGCAGTTGAAAGGAACTAAAAATTCAATATGCAAGGAAATCAATTGAAAAATATGCCTTTTTGAGCCATCTACAGGGCCAGAGACATGTACATGTATGATGATTACTGTACAATCATGTACAACTACATGTACATTGTATACATAATATTATAGGTGTGCTGGTAAATCCAACAATTTTGAAGCCAACATAAAAAAAGGAAGAAAAAGCCCCCCCCCCCGCCCCCCTCCCTTTGGCTGCATTTTCTTGCATGTACATGTGTGCCTTTATAATAATATCCATCACCATAGGTTCTGGTACTTCTGCATGACAGGTACTAGGTACATGTACTTGACTGACAGGTACTTGAAAGAGCTGTCAAAAGCCCAGAAAGTCGTTATTCAAGCAGTGAATATGACCTCGGGGCACTAAAAGCATGTCGCTATACGCGAATTGTCGTTATTCAGATAGTCGTTATATCCGAAGTTAAATGTATACAGTTAGATGGGACTTTGCTCTGGGCATGGAAATTCGGTCGTTATTCGCGAATTGTCGTTATATCCGCAGTCGTTATTAGCGAAGTTGACTGTAGTGTTTCTCCTGACATGATGTGGGCAGTGGCTACGACTGTGTATTGTATACTGATGACTTTTGTCCACAGTGGCTACGACTGTGTATTGTATACTGATGACTGTTGTCCGCAGTGGCTACGACTGTGTATTGTATACTGATGAATGTTGTCCGCAGTGGCTACGACTGTGTATTGTATACTGATGACTTTTGTCCACAGTGGCTACGACTGTGTATTGTATACTGATGACTGTTGTCCGCAGTGGCTACGACTGTGTATTGTATACTGATGATGATTGTGTTGTGCCAGTCTTTGTCACTTACAGTGACCTGTAGAACATGATGGGGACAGTGACTGTGTGACTTGCAATGGGAGTGCTTGCAGGTAGGCTTGGAGCTGCAATGTTTTCTGTGCCTATATCAGAGCATGGATGCTGGCAGTTTGGGTATGGCGGTATGAATGTTGGTTGTGATTATCGGAGCATGAATGTTGGATGTACAGTGGCGTGTGCATTGGAGCAGAACTGATGACTGTATATCGGAGCATAATAATAATATACAATACACAGTTGTCTAAAAAAAAGTCGTAGGAGTAGGAAGCAAGTTTTTAGCTCCTGCCTTTCCATCTATGGAATAGCCTTTCGGCCACTTTTGTAAGTATAGGTGGACCTGGAACTAGTCCCAGCCCTAATATGGTGGAGAACTCAAATATGGACCTGGCCTTGCTGCTGGATGGGGAGATTCGTGACTTGGCCAAAAAGTCAGGACTTGCAGGTGTGGACTCGTTGGCCCGACCGGACCTTGTACTTCAACTTCGCGCCATGGACATCGGCAAATCAGGTATGCCAGCGCTAGTGAGCTCTATCAGTGCACTGTCCTCGACTATCACTGCATTAACTGAGGAAATGGTATCCCTCAGGGAGGACAGGGATAGGGAAGTTAGAGAAATGAAAGCAACCATTGATGGCCTCGTGGCGAAGATGATACACCTTGAGGAAGGCGGGAGTCCAAACCTGATTGCACAATCTACAACCCCGAGTACAACGTACAGTAGTGTAGCTAGTTCAGGTAGTACAGGGGCTGGGGTGAGGGAAACCGTCACTTGGACTCGTACTCCCCCCAACGCACACTCTACCAACCGTACCCGCACTTCCCAAACATCGACACATGTACACCAGACCTCATCACGCACTGAAACACCACCGGCTGCACCAACCAGATCAACATTGGCTACAACAAGTACAAGTGAAAATACGGGAAGCAGTTCGGACGGCTGGGCCGAAGTTGTACGGCGTCGGGTCACGTCCCGGTACGTGAAGCCTGTGGCCCCAGCTAACCCCAACATCCTTACAGGCGTAGAAAAAGTCGCGAAATCTGTGTTCTACGTGGGCAATGTCCACATGGAGTGTAGCGCTAACGCAATTACTGACTGGTGCAAGGACCGTGAGGTTGAGGTGCTCAATTGCAGTATTAGCGAATCCCGGACCTTTGGCACAGCATATGCACGACTGACTGTCCTAGCGACGGATGAAGGCAAAATACTCAGTGCAGGATTTTGGCCGGCAACAATTAGCCACACCGTCCGTAAGTGGCGCTTTGCCGACGGTACCAATGTGACTGAACGTGGTGGTGATAGTTCCTCGTCATAATCATGTTGTCTATGTCTTCCCTCAACGTGCATGCTACCCCATTCTACCCCAGATCAGAATCCGACCTAACGCTGATAACCATGAATTGTCGGTCTCTCGTCAATAAATTAGCTGAACTTTCGATTGTTCTGGAGAGCACTAAGCCAAGTATTGTTTGCCTCACGGAGACCTGGCTGTGCCCATCTGTTTCCGTGCATGTACCGGGCTATTCCTGTTTCAGAAGAGACAGACCAGCACACGAGAACAGAAATGCACACTCTTTCACTAGAGGATATGGTGGTGTCGCGGTGCTTGTCCGGACTGATGCTTTTCAACATATTCTCCACAGACCCGACCTGCAGCGTCAGGGCTGTGAATCTACCTGGGTGGAAGTTAAGTCTCAATGCACCCCTAACCCTATTCTTGTATGTTGCATGTATCGACCCCCTTCCCAAACGGCGGAACAATTGTCCTTCTTCTCGGATATGCTGGTCGATGCTATACAGTCCTCTTGCTATGACGAGTGTGACTTCTTCCTGACGGGGGATTTTAATGCCAAACATAATGATTGGTGCTCTTCTGACTCCACCTCTACAGCCGGTACCAACCTACAGACAGTTTTTTCAATGCTTGGGCTCCAACAACTAGTGAGTTTCCCAACATACACTTCATCAGCGGGTGCCAACTCATGTCTTGACTTGTTGGTAACCAACAAACCCCAACATGTCCTCTCAGTCGACCACGCAGCTCCTCTTGGCACATCTGATCATCTGCAGGTTGTTTGTACGCTCAACTATGCATCGTGCTCGACACCACAAGCGACTGCTAAATCGTCCCTCCATCCCCAGGCTCAGTACAGGTATAAACAAGTGCCTACCCGTGTCTGGCAGGTTGTGAATGAAGACTTGTCTAGGTTGGACTGGTCATTACTTCATCGGCATTCTGATGTTGATGATGCCATTGTCCTGTTTGATGCTTTACTACAGTCAGCATTCCATCGTCATCTGTTGCCTTACAAAGTTATTCCGCGGACAGGAGACTACATTAGGCCTCGTCCTACTATGCGGGATGCATCCCGACCCTGGATCACTCCGGACCTCAAGTGTGCTGTGAAACTGAAGCGAGATTTGTATAGCATTTATAGGAAGTATCCAACCAGTGAAAACTTCATTGCCTTTAAGCGCAAGCGTAACGAAGTGAAATGTTTGTCACGTACCCTCCATCGTCAGTATGTACAGTCGGTTCATGCCACCCTGTCTTCCCATGATCGCCCTAGTCTCCATCAATTTCTCCGCCATCTCCGTAAGAACTGTAGTCGGGAGCCGATCCGATCAATGACAGCTTCAGACGGCACGGTAGCAACAGATCCCGCAGACATAGCAGACATATTGAACACGCAGTTTACGTCGTTTGGACTTCCTGACGACCCTACGTGGCCTATACCACCACTCACCCCTTCACCCTCAATACCTGCGTCCCTCCTATCATTGTCGACTGGTACAGCCCAAGTGAGGAAATATCTCCGTAATCTGAAAACTGGCAAGTCCCCTGGTCAAGACGGAATTACCAACGAAGTTTGGAGAGCTCTTGCTCCGTCTGTTGCCTATCCTGTGTCAATTATCTTGAATATGTCATTTCGTGAAGGGAAATTCCCAGCCATGTGGAAAACTGCGGTAGTCGTGGCCACCTACAAAAATAGAGGACCACGCACCACCCCCAGCAACTATCGCCCTATCTCATTGCTCTCTACTTTATCAAAAGTGTGCGAACGTGTTGTATATGACATCATTTATGATCATGTTCGCATTTCACTTTCGCCAGCACAGTCGGGCTTTTGTCGGGGTGACTCCACCAGGTACCAGGTTACCCGCCTCGTGCAAGACATCCACACCGCCCGGAACGCCCATAACCATGTTGGTTTAGTTTTCTTCGATCTCGCAAAGGCCTTCGACACTGTTTGGCACAGGGGTCTCTTAGCTAAACTGCGAACAGTATATCGCATTGATGGCAAGGCTATCGGCTGGCTCTCATCGTATCTCTCTAACCGACATCAGCTTGTACGCCTCTCAACTGTGTTATCGGAGCCTTTACCCGTTACTTCTGGAGTCCCCCAGGGTTCAATCCTTGGGCCACTGCTATTTCTCCTGTATATTAATGACCTCCCCGATACTGCCCCTGGTGTCAGCCTTTTCGCTGACGACACAGCTCTGCTTTGCTCCAATGCTTGCCCTATACGCCTGCACGAAGCCATGCAAGATAGCATTGGGAAAGTTATAACCTGGATGCATGATTGGAAGTTGCAGCCAAACGTTGATAAAACGGCAGCTATGTACATTTCCCCTTCTCCCCCTTCCCTGCCACTTTGTTTTCCTTCTTCAAGTGTTGCTATTCGCATTGTTGAAGAGCATAAGCATCTTGGCGTTATTATTGACTCTAAATTGTCGTGGTCACCCCATGTGCAGTATGTCTGCAAGCGCACAAGCTCCATCCTTGGGGCTCTTCAAGCCCACTGTAGACATCTTCCTCTTTCTTGCAAACGCTTGTTTTATCGTTGCTATATATTGCCCTTACTTGACTACTGTGATACTGCTTGGTGTGGCATAACTACTACTGTATTGAACAAGCTAGAAACCCATAACCGCATGCTCCTTAAAATCATATTTAGCAAAGATCGTCGCTTTCCCTCCGCTAGTCTTTACGAAATTGCCAAGATCAGTCCCCTTTCCACTCGACATAAGTACCACCTCTGTGTTCTCATACATAAAATATTACTAAATAAAATACCCTTGCATATGCAGGCTTATAATTGGTTCTCCGAAACACGGAACACCCGGAACTCACTCAGTCTCCCACGCGCTGCCTCCACCCTATTCACTAGATCCCCGATCTTTGCTGGCTATGTGTTTTGGGCAACATTACCAACGCAGGCCAAGACCAGCACGTCGATGGATAATTTTGTTGCTAAAATCTCTGCTCAATTATAGGTTTCATGTATATCCTGCTGGTTTGTCTCCTCCTTTGCCTTCTTTGCCTCTTACTTGTATTCTTTTATCTGTTTTACTGCTGTGGTTGGCTTTCACCCTTGTCTCAGTTTTATTGGCCGTCATCATGATGTGCCATGAGATAATGATATAAATACAAATACAAACATCATGCTGTCTGATGAGTGCTTATACAATGTATAAGCTACTTTAATGGAAGTTTCCGGAGGAGGAAGGAGGAAACTGTAGTTATCACCAACCCTCACCGCGCCCAGCTCACGCCGCCACGGCGTGCGACCTGAGCTGGGCGCCCTGCCCAGTATGGAACTGTCCTCAAGCCAGTCACGTATTTGGCAGCCCAGTGAGCTGTCTACCGGATCGCAGCGTTTAGAAGCGCCAAATGCGGCAGGGCCAGTCTCAGGCTGGTCGCGTAGGCGGCAGGCCGGCGGGCGACCGGCAAGGCTGCATTCGCATTTGGATCACCGAAGTGATACAGGTGCTTCAACGGCACTCCGTGGCGCATCAAGGAGGCATCTGGGGCCCAGGCAGCCCGCCCGTAAGCGCACCACCGTATCAGGTATGCGCAGGTGGAGCAGCAGAGCAAGATGTGTGCCGGACACTCACCATCATCCGGTCGACTGCATGGTTGTGCGACTTTACACAGCCGTCACTCATTACTTGCTATTGCTTGCAGAAGGCCAGAATTTTTTTGCTCTCGTTTGCTCTAAAGCTAGTTGGTTTACATGGTTTATACCCGTACCTGAGCATGGATCCTACTCAGCAGCGGATCGCTGGTATTCCTCGTTTGAGACCGCGGCGACGGCAGCGTCGGCCCTGACCAACAAGCCTCGGGCGATGAGCATGCCGGCCGAAAATGCAGGCATGGACACTGTCGTGTATGACCAGTTTATTTGAGTTCCTTGGAGGCGCTATGATGCCGGCCGGCGCATGTGTTGGCGCACGGGAGACGATTAGGACAATACAGCGTGCGGAATACGTCGAGCTGGCCACAATGCTTCCTTCCTGTCCTGCCCACACGCAGCCAGCAGCCAAACGTGTTAGAATCGATCAATCCGATGGCAATCACTGAGTGGAATTGTCATTGGCGGCTCCTCTTCTGGCAAGAGACAAACTGAATCTCTAATCTACTGGGTCGAGGCCTGGCAGACTTTCAGAACCATCGCGCCTTGCAACACGAGCTTACGCCCTCTGGGGCCCTAAGTAGTCCGACAAGAAATTCATACTGCACGGCGACAAAAAGGCAGTTGGAGCAGTCTGAAATCCGGGACTTGCCGAAATCCAACCGTGACGGAACTAGCCCACTTCAGCCCCCGCATGGTAGCAGAACACAAGGCTTTATCTCGCTGACTACCCATATTACGGTCACGGACAACTCCGCTGCGGACGCTCTTTCACGCGGACGATTAGTCCATTTCCTCTCATCGGCTCCCTAATCCAGCTGCTGGACTCGGCTTAGTCCCGAACTCATGCTATGCGGGAGCAACTAATCATGGCAGCAAACCGGCTGAACTTCTTCTCAACCAATGCGTGCCTCCTTTTTCATTCGCTGTGTAGTCTATCTCTCTCAGCACACGTGGGTAAGCACGCAAGCACACACACACCCTCGCACACGCATACATACATACATACATACATACATACATACATACATACATACATACATACATACACACACACACATACTCTCTCTCTCTCTCTCTCTTTATCCTCCTCTCCTCCATCCCTCACCCTGCTTCGCCTCTAAGTGCTGTCGCTCCCCTCCCCTTCCTACTCGTACTAGGCGGCATTACACCAAGTCTCAGCATGTGGGGTCTACTTTGCTGTTTTGGGGCTTTGTTTGGACATGGCAAGCTGTTATCTTTTTCCTTGCGGCTGTCGTCGCTGTTGCCATTGTTGTTTAGATACCACGGCGAGCCGGCAGTACGTGCCGGTGTTGGCGGGCTGGCGACCTTGTTTTACTTTCAGTAATTAACACTTTACCCGAGGTGCGACGGATTAATCCGTCACGACCGCGCAGGGCATATTGCAGACACGCGTATGTGCATTACACACACACACACTCACACATTATGCGCACCCGGCGGGCAGGGCGATTGGCCCATGCTGCTTATTCAGTTGTACTAGCGGAGGCAGGGGCGATTTCCCTACGTAATCGCCCATGCGGCGGAATACCCGGCGGCCTGATACGGCGGCGTTGCGAGCAAATGCAGGGGTGGTTCCCTTTTGAGCTCTGTTTGTGGCGGTGGCAGAGGCAGGGGCAGCGCCCCTAGCCCATGCGGCGGTTGACCCGGCGGCCCGACATGGCAGTTGGCCCCGGGGTCCGATATGGTAACTGACCCGGCGGTCTGATATGGCGGCTGACCCAGCGGTCTGATATGGCGGCGGCGGCTGACCCAGCGGTCTGATATGGCGGCTGACCCAGCGGTCTGATATGGCGGCTGACCCAGCGGTCTGATATGGCGGCTGACCCGGCGGTCTGATACGGCGGCTATGCGAGCAAATGCAGGGGCAGCGCCCCTTTTGCGCGTGTTGTTTGCGGCGGCATTGGTCAAGGCAGGGGCAGCGCGCCTCGCCTGGGTGGCGTTATGCCCGGCGCTGCGGCTATGTTTGCAAAACGCAGGGGCCGCTCCCCTTTGAGCTTTGTATGTTTACAGCTTTGTTTGCAAGATTCAGGGGCAGCTCCCCTTGGGGCCTGGTACAGTTATGTTTGCAAAAAGCAGGGGCAACTCCCCTCCGAGCCTTGTATGTAATCGTTTACAGCGATGCTTGCAGAAAGCAGGGGCAGCTCCCCTTAGTGCGTGGTATGTTTACAGCTATGTTTGCGAGGAAGAAACAAAAAAAGGGCTTGGAGCTGGGTATGTTTACGGCCACGTTTGCAAAATGCAGGGGTAGCTCTCCTTGGAGCTTTAGCTAGTTGACAGCTACGCGACAAAATGCAGGGACAGCTCCCCTTGGAGCTTTGGATGTTTACAGCTATGTTTGCAAAATGCAGGGGCAGCTCCCCTTGGAGCTTTTAAAACTAGTTTACAGCTGTGCGGACAAAATGCAGGGGCAGCACTCCTTGAAACTTTGGATGTTTACCACTATGTTGGCTAAATGCAGGGGCAGTTCCCCTTGGGGCTTGGATGTTTACAGCCAGGTTTGCAAAATGCAGGGTAGCTCCCCTCAGAGCGTTGTAGGTTTACAGCTAGGTTTGCCAAATGCAGGGGCAGCTCCCCTTGGAACTTTGGATGTTTACAGCTATATTTGCAAATACAGGGGCAGCTCCCCTTGGAGCCTTCTAGTTCTACGTTTACAACTATGTTTGCAAAATGCAGGGGCAGCTCCCCTTTGAGCTTCGTAGGTTTACTGCTAGGTTTGCAAAACGCAGGGGTAGCTCCCCTTTGGAGCTTTGGATGTTTACAGCTATGCTTGCAAACTGCAGGGGCAGCTCCCCTGGGAGCTTTTGAAGTTGGATGTTTACAGGTGTGGTCGCAAAATGCAGGGGCAGCTCCCCTGGGAGCTTTGGATGTTTACAGCTATGTTTGCAAATGCAGGGTCAGCCCCCCCCCCCCCTTGGAGCCTTGGATGCTTACAACTATGTGTGCAAAATGCAGGGACAGCTTCCCTTTGAGCTTTGTTGGTTTACAGCTAGGTTTGCAAAACGCAGGGGTAGCTCCCCTGAGCTTTGTATGTTTATAGCTATGCTTGCAAAATGCAGGGGCAGCTCCCCTTGGAGCCTTGGAAGTTTACAGCTATGTTTGCAAAATGCAGGGGCAGCTCCCCTGAGAGCATTGGATGTGTACAGCTATGTTTGCAAAATGCAGGGGCATTTCCCCTTGGAGCTTTGTATATTTACAGCTAGGCTTGCAAAATGCAGGGGCAGCTCTCCCTCGGAGCGTGGTTTGTTTGCAGCTGAGATGGGGAGTGCAACCGAAGATCTCCTTTCGAGCTTGCTTGTTCGCATTTGCTTGTTAGCACCGTAGCTCGGGCACCCAGCAGGTCCTGACTGGCCCTTAGCGCATACTCCCGGCCACATTTATTGCCTGGTGCAGGATAGGGGCCTCGCCCCATATTTTTTTGGACGATCGGCGGGCGGGAAGCCGTCATCGACCTATTAAAGAGGCAAAATACAAGAAAAACTGAGAAACTAATAATTGTATACAACGCGCCAACCCTTTGGCTCTGTTGTCGGCTCTGCGGGGGGCACCCCGGCATCCCCCTCGTGCGAACACCACCCGTGGAAGCGGAAAAGTTGTGACGGCGTATTCAGTAGTGCCCAGCACCAGCAGGACCTACCAATCAGGGGAAAGCCTAGCAGTCCTTCATGGCAATTCCCTTGGTAGACCCCCTCAAGCTGACACAGGATCTGGCCACCAGGAAGGGGCCTGGACGGCAGCTCTAGGTCACCGGAAGGTGGTCAGGGTTGACCCGCAAGAGATGCATGTGCGGTGGAGCCTTTGACTAAGCGGCCACCCCTTGGGGCCAGAGAAAGCGGTCTTGAGGGGCATGTGGTCCTTAGTTGGAGGCTTGCACCGCAAACTATGAATGTGAGACCGTCCGTGCCCGGCGAAGGTGTCCATAGTACCAGGCGGGTAGCTAGTCACACTTGTATCCAACACGACAGCCCTTCGGCTGTTGTCTGCCCGGCTTGGGGCGCCCAGGTATCCCCCCGTGCGAACACTACCCGCGGAAGCTGACAAGTCGTCAGCGTATTCAGTAGTGCCCAGCACTAGCAGGAGCTACCAACCAGGGGAAAGCCTAGCAGTCCTTCATGGCAATGCCCTTGGTAGACGCCCGCAAGCTGACACAGGATCTGGCGGCCAGGAAGGTGCCCGGACGGCAGCTTCAGGCCGCCGGAAGGTGGTCAGGGTTGACCCGCAAGAGATACATGTGCAGTTGAGCCTGTGGCTAACGACCACCCCTTGGGGCCAGAGAAAGCGGTCCTTAGTGGCAGGTGGTCCTTGGCTGCAGGCTTGCACCGCACAACCATTATGAATGTGAGACCGTCCGTGCCCGGCGAAGTGGTCGGTAGTACCAGGCTGGTCGCTGGTCACGGTGGTCTTTAGCTACTGGTTTCACTGTATACCGAATCAGGCATGCCATAACAGGTCTACAGCGAACAGCACAGAGATCGACGGGACCAAGAATAGGGGATAGCGTGCGGCGAGGCCACCCCCATTATTTTTGGGAGGCACGGCTTCATGTTAGAGCAGTAAATTGCAGTTAGGGACTCAGCTGAGTCAAGCTGGACTCAGCGTGTCAAGTTTGGCATAATACAATAAGCGCGCTATCCCCAAACAGTTGTGTGGTTATTGTGTGAGTGTATATGCAGGAGTCCGCGGTCACGTGAGGGGGGAGTGATAACTAATAATATGTTGACTGGGCCTAGAAGAGCTTGATTGTCGACTGTGCAGTTCTGTAGCAAGAATTCTGCCTGTGTGTAACTACCTATATGTACTTGTAGGAGAATGACGGTTGACTTCACAGTTTGGGAGTATGAATATTGGGTACGCAGAATGGTAGCATGATTGTCGGCTGGGGAGTTTCAGTGCATGAATGCTGACCTTTGGTATTAGAGCATGACTGTTTGTAGATGCAGGTATTATGAGCATGAAGGCTTGCTGTTGGCCTTGGACACACTGACCTGAATACCTTCAGCATGAGTGATGGTTGATGATGATTGTACTGAACAGCTGTTGCTTAGCAACTGATTGCATTGTTTACCATGACTACATCATGCTGGTGACTAGGGTAGTGAGTGATGGAGAGGTTGATGGTGTGGTTGTCATGGTATTGACTAGACAGTTCATAGCATACCTATCAGATGATCTGACGTGTGCACAGCACATACTTACACCTCGTAAGAAGAATGAGACCCCGATGACGCAGGGCAGTGCATGCTTTAAGCTTGTGTTCATATTTGTTAGATTTGCATACATGTACTGACAACATGTAGGGGTAGTATGTTGTATGGTTAGGAGAAACACTGGGTTGGGAATGCAGATTTTACTGGAAATACAACGTAATCCAGCAGATATCCCTATCACTTGGATGGAGAACGTAGTCAGAATTAAAGGAAAGAAAAAGGAGCAAGGAACTACAAGTCACGCTATACTGTCCACTAACTCCCCCAGTTACTGTACAATCATCTCATGTGATAGCATTGCACGAGACCCAGCAACGGTACTGGCGTTCTGCAACTGCTGTCTCTAACTGTGTATGGATAGAGATCACAAAGATCTAGCATTCAGTGAACTTGTTGATGACTAGCATCTCCACAATACACACTACTCTACACAAACACACGAGTACATGGAGGTGTTGGGTAAGTGAATCAGTCAATCCATGAGCTTATAGTGGGATGCGTAATGGTCAAAGTAGACTACTGTACTGCTCACATACACATGTATTCACAACTACTGTCTAGTGTAGTTGTATGCTGGGTTTCAGGTCAGCACTTTACACCTCAAACTTTCACTCTCTTCTATGCTCTTTCTCAATTCATACTAGTTCAGATTTACAATTCTAGTGTCAGCTACTACAGCAACAGTCACAGCAATGTGACAGCATCCTTCGCCTGTCACACACACTACCATACTATACTAGCCGATGGTCTTTTAAACGAACTTTTTTCTCTTTTTCATAGCCATTTTCGTAAATGAAAGAGTCAACACAAGCAAATGAATCAAAGGGAACTGGTCAACTCACCTGTCATTGAGTAATATTCCGTGAAAAGAGGTCTCAGCAGAGACATCGAAATAAGCCAGGCCAGGAGACGAAATATCCGAAACAGCTCATGCAAGAAGCAGTTCCAAAGAAGGAAGTTCCTCGTGCATGCACATCCGAAAAGGCTGCAACATGTCTGCCATGCACACGCACGCGGCCGGTCACGCGATGGTAGGAGCCATGGCGCCATGGAGTACGAGCTCGTACATGGTCCAGGTACCGATCACCATGCGTAGAAAGTTACGTAGACAACGTGTCTCAAAAGCGATGTCGTTAGCTCTTACCATGTGAACACAATAATAGAAAAGCTGACAGGATCGCTTTCCTAAATGTATTTTTCTATCAAACTTATCTTATCTTACCATGGCTTACCATGGCTGTCTCACGGCAACTTTACACTTGATGAAATGCTCACTTACATTGTTATGTTTCTTTCTTTACGGAGTTGTTGTTGCTGTTCGTTTTGCTACTCTTTCTTTCTTTTTCCCTCCCCTCATTTCTATTAATTTTATCGCCGTGGTTGGCAATCACCCACTCTCGTAACATTGGCCGGTGTTTCCGCCGAGTCTTGAGATGTTGTAATAAATAATAATAATAACAAGCGAGGGTCCCTGGTTCGAGTCCTGGTGGTGACAGTCAATTTTTTCTTCAGACTTTTCCCGTTTGTCTCTTTCCCTCAAACCAGTTAATATTTTATGACTTGGGGCTCCCCGCGTGCTAGTTTGTACGTGAAGTGTGTGGGTACAGTGAGGGCTGCGTCCCACCCGCCTGTGTGGATTCACAGGAAGTGTGAGTTACGAAGTCTGAAGAAAACGTTTAACGGTCTCTGCTTGGATGACGACTACACCATAGCTCAGTGGTTAGAGCATCGCTGGCTACAAGCGAGGGTCCCTGGTTCGAGTCCTGGTGGTGACAGTCAATTTTTTCTTCAGACTTTTCCCGTTTGTCTCTTTCCCTCAAACCAGTTAATATTTTATGACTTGGGGCTCCCCGCGTGCTAGTTTGTACGTGAAGTGTGTGGGTACAGTGAGGGCTGCGTCCCACCCGCCTGTGTGGATTCACAGGAAGTGTGAGTTACGAAGTCTGAAGAAAACGTTTAACGGTCTCTGCTTGGATGACGACTACACCATAGCTCAGTGGTTAGAGCATCGCTGGCTACAAGCGAGGGTCCCTGGTTCGAGTCCTGGTGGTGACAGTCAATTTTTTCTTCAGACTTTTCCCGTTTGTCTCTTTCCCTCAAACCAGTTAATATTTTATGACTTGGGGCTCCCCGCGTGCTAGTTTGTACGTGAAGTGTGTGGGTACAGTGAGGGCTGCGTCCCACCCGCCTGTGTGGATTCACAGGAAGTGTGAGTTACGAAGTCTGAAGAAAACGTTTAACGGTCTCTGCTTGGATGACGACTACACCATAGCTCAGTGGTTAGAGCATCGCTGGCTACAAGCGAGGGTCCCTGGTTCGAGTCCTGGTGGTGACAGTCAATTTTTTCTTCAGACTTTTCCCGTTTGTCTCTTTCCCTCAAACCAGTTAAAATAATAATAATAATAATTTTACTCAATCTGCGGACAGAACTGTTTCGTCCTTTGTGGACTCATCAGCGCAGCACAGAGGAAATGAGGCCGAACCTGATAGCAATGGAAATAAAAATTTCCAATCAGGCCCGAGCGTACCCTGCCAGAGTGCTCAAACTGACAAGTCAGTGAGCTCTGCATAACGCAAACAGCAAAGGCACTACCCCACGCAAGAGTGCTCAACTGCTACAAGAGCAGGAGCAGGAATAATTTTAATATGGCAATAAGTAGGACGAGCTGAAGCGACATGTGGACTACTTTATTAACAATGTAAGCGATGGAGACGATGCAAGAAACAATCTAAAGGGTAAGGAAAATACATGTAAGAAGAAAAAGGGCAATGGAAAAAAAGATGATTCGAACAAGTTTTCGTACAACACTCTTCAGGAATCACCGTTGTACTAAAGAACAAAATGAGAACAAAGGAAATAATATAGCAATCAAGGTAGGGTGACACGATACAATGACAGCACTGAAATATCGAGGTGCGATTTCTCACAAAAGCGTGCAGAACACAAGGGTATACAAGTAAGAACTAAGCGTGACAAGTGTGTATCAGGAACAAAAACCAAAAAGTGAGAACGAAAGAATGACTTCTCACTTTTTTGTTTTTTTTTGTTTTTGTTGCTGATACACACTTGTCACGCTTAGTTCTTACTTGTATACCCTTGTGTTCTGCACGCTTTTGTGAGAAATCGCACCTCGATATTCCAGTGCTGTCATTGTATCGTGTCACCCTACCTTGATTGCTATATTATTTCCTTTGTTCTCATTTTGTTCTTTAGTACAACGGTGATTCCTGAAGAGTGTTGTACGAAAACTTGTTCGAATCATCTTTTTTTCCATTGCCCTTTTTCTTCTTACATGTATTTTCCTTACCCTTTAGATTGTTTCTTGCATCGTCTCCATCGCTTACATTGTTAATAAAGTAGTCCACATGTCGCTTCAGCTCGTCCTACTTATTGCCATATTAAAATTATTGTCTCCTCGTCGAATATTTAAATAATAATAATAGGGGTGAAACAATTATACCGAATATTCGAATACTCGTTTGGATTTTTCGAATATAATCGTACTCGGAATAAATCAGAGTATTCGCTCATACATGGTACATACATTTACCACAGAAGTCTGCAGTTTCAGAGCAGCAGTCAGCAGATATTGATGTGCAGACTGTGTGGTGAACATTTGTTCACGAGTAGAGAGAGCCCCAATGACCCACCAACCAATACACCCGAGAAAAGAACTGCCAATCGGTTCAATCAGGGTTGTATCATGTGATTTTTGAGGCGGTTGGTGTGCGATTTTTAGGATATCAAGAATACTCGAATACTCGAATATTCGATCGGAGAAAATCAGAGTACTCGAACTCGAGATCTCAGTGCAAACTTTCACCCCTAAATAATAATAATAATAATAATGTCTTAGTGTCAGCTTGTAACTTGTTTCAAATTACATGTAGAGGTGTGACTGTTCCTGTCCTGTCTTTTAACAGCCAACTTTGTATCATTCTTCTCCTTCATGTATATGCCTGATGATGCCCTCCTGGGTGAAAATGTGGACAATTTCAACTGTACGTGGTGTAGCCAAGGACTGTTTGTGTGTTGTGAGTTGGGTATACTGAAAATATGACAAGCCTACAGTGGAGTTTCAAAGTTCTTAAAAAAACTTATCTGCTTCTGTGTATGTTTAACAGTATAGTACTTTCCGGCTCAGTTTCCTTCTGTTCTTCTTTGATTAATTTTGTACTTAAGACTGCAGACTTTAGTACAGAGTTTTCCCTTCAATCGTCGTCATTACACATAACACTAGACATAACAACCCAGTGGCATTGAGTTCAGATTGGAAACTTTTACCAATAGAATACACAGTGTTGAGATCCAGAGTCAGCTCCTGAAGGGTGGTATGGTCCCAGGTCGGTTACAAGGACATTGATTTGCCAACACTCAATTTCAGCAGCTCTGTGCGGTATCATATAATTATGGTAGTTCCAGCTACACATTGGGCCTCCAGCCACAGACACAGTCACCACATTTGCAGCGGATCACGTTAGAAAATTATTTCCTTCTTACATGACGTGTAGAAAAAGACATTTTGTCAGAGATTCTCCCACATATCCACTATGAGATAAACAGCAATGTAGAATACAGACTTCACTGTATGTCAACTATGCTACACATCAACACTGTCTAACTGCATCGTCACACAATCCACCACTCCATTGACTAAGAGTGATCACGTGACATTCACGGACATCATCATTGCTATCATTTACAAAGCTACGTAGAACACAGAATCGCAGTGCATGATATCACGTGATGGAGACTGGCTCAATCATAGTCAATGACTCACTGACTCAGAGCAACTTACGCTCAGCAACATGGCCAAAAATTCTCTTTGGAAAATGTTTTCTAAATTCCTTCATCCTTAGTACGTATAAGTAGTTTTGTTCTCACTAGGATCTGTGTTGAGATGATGAGCCGACAAAGTAGCAAACATTTCAGTGAGTCTGTACCTCTACGCACAGTATCAAGTGTAGCACATACATGTACATGTAGTATAAGTACAGCTGGACAGCGTTTACCAATATCTAAACTCACTCTACAGAGTTTGGGCAGATTTCAATGTTTGCCAAATTAAAGACTGAAAATGGCCGGAGAAACATTCTTTACTGGTATGGAGTCATAATTTCACGACATTCCTGTTTAGCCATTGCTGTTGGAAATGAACAGATCTGGGTAGTGTGGTTTGAACACAAACTTCGTAACTACACGTACCTGATTGTAGTATGTAAGTTTCACGATGACAGCGTGAACAAGGTGGACTACCCACTGTATGGGAAAACACTGCTCCAGGCTCACTGCAACCATACACCGGTTGCCGGGTAAGGTCTCGATCCTGTGCCCATTTGAACCGTATGGGCTATGCCCCTGTTCAGACACTCATTACTCTATTGGAGCATTATTGGAATATTCCCTGATCTCGTGGTTGAAATGGTCGCAAGACCGGGCCCGCCAACCAGTTAATGGTTTCAATCAGGAACACTGTTTTCCTATACTGTGGGTCCTCCACCTTGTTCACGCTGTCATTGTGAAACTTACATGTCAGTCCCTGGATTAATTAAAGAGGGACGACTGTAGTGGTACCGAATACTACCGATTCCCTGGAATGGAGTCAGTGAATCACTGGTTTAGTCATTGACACATCTATGATCTAGATCCTGTCAAAGTTGTCACGGCAATGACATCATGTGTGCGACGAAAACTAATTCAGTTTTCATAGTTTTTTTTCATTGAATGAATGGAATTAATATTTTATGACTTGCTGGAAGTGTGTTGGTCAGTGTATCCAAGACGTGATCGAGGCAAACGTCAGGTCGTTGAATGTCAGTATCATCAGTGAATATTGTGACAAATGTCACACGTTCTCACCCTACATCATCTTGGCAATAAGTTAGTGGACAACAACGCATACTGCGGTGTAAACCTTTGGTCCTTTCCTTCTTCTAAGTAATTCTATTCTAATCTTGTCTTCAGATCAGACTGGCAAAGAGTCATGCTTCTCTCACCACCATCATCTATACTTTACGCACGTGGCCTAGTAGATGCATGGCTGATGATACTCACATAGCTGACTGATACCTGTACATCAGTTAGTGTCTGGTGCATAGGCGAACACTCATCCACGACTTGGCTGGTATTGTGACGTAGGTTTCGTGTCTCCAGGACTCATTGCTCACTGTGTGATCAACCATGCGTAAGCTGCACTACAGTCTATACGTTATGAGTGTGATGTAGCAGTTAGCTATGTGCATATCACCAGACATTCATCCACATGATGCTATACGCAAACAGAGCAGAGTAGGAATGGGTGATTAGGATAATGATGTACATGTATGCAGTCCTGGAATAGAATCTACCGGTAAGAGAACATTGACTTATTGCTCGTGTTTCTATACATAGGTAAGCTAACAACTGATCTGTGTTTGTGTGTGTGGGGGGGGGGGGGATCTATGTGCCCGTGGCGTGGAGGCATCGTGGTATGATGTTGCATGTGAGTCCCGCGCGGAGTGGCGCAGCACCTACCAAGAGCCTGACAATGCGCCTGAGCCTCCGCCCTGAGTGGTATGTACGGTATGCGGACGGGATTTTGCACGGAAAGGAGACATGGCTCGGCATAAGTGTCTGGAGGAGCGTGCGCGGCCTGTGTCTGAGCAGCGGGGCGCCAGTCAGTGCGGATGGTGTGGGCGGTGGCTGAGAAGCCGCGGTGGCTTGGTCTGGCATGGATGCCACAGTGCCACCTGGAGCTACCGGAACGTCGGCACCGGCGGAGGGATGTTGTGCCGCGCATTGTGACAGGTGTGGTCGCTGCGTTCGCGGTGTCCGGGGACGGGGTAGGCATCGCTGTTCAAGGGTGGCGCATAGACCAACAGCAGAGGAGCGCTCAACCTTCCAGCACATGTGCATATGCGGCAAGCGGATGCGACTACTCGTGCACCTGGAGCGTCATCGAGCGTCGTGACCTCTCTCTCTCTCTTCTCAAGTTTCCCAGTGATGGGATCACGTGACCCTTTTGCGGCAGTGACTCTACAGGACAGGACAGGACAGGACAGGTGTGTGTCTGTGTATGTAGCCCTTGCCGGATTATGCTTGCATAATTTCTGACATAATCTTCAGTGTTTTGTCTAAAAATTATGACCTGGCATAAAAGGACTTGCCAGAGTGGTTGTAACGTTGAAAAGTGCAACAAGAGTGCAAGGGTAGAGTATAGCACCATCATTGGCATCATTACACCATCATGTAGCATAATCACTGGCATAATGGAAAGCATATTTCAGCAAATTACCCAGCGTAATCCGCCAAGGGCTATGCGTGTGTGTGTGTGTGTGTGTGTGTGTGTGTGTGTGTTTTGTGATGTAAATGTTTTCATAATAAGTGTTGTGAGCCTCTTTTGCCAGCAAAATAAACACAATGAATGGAAATGCAATACAAAAATCGGTGAAAAAAGGAATTGTGCGATGCTCCCTACATGGGAGCTTTGAATTCTCACTTGATTGACTCACGACTGCCACCCAGAGCACCCCAAGTATCGCCGAAGTCGCACCAACCTCTTCTTCACATTGTTGTCCCCAGCGCGGGCTTGCGATTTAAATGGTTTGGAGGCAACAATGTTGTGAATGGCCGGCAACGGTCCTCAGCGCTTGTTCAGCACCTCCATGAGCGACGCTAACTCATGCTTCTATGTGGTGTTCACGAGGTGTTAGTCGCGCTGGAAACGGAGCGTCTCTGTAAGTTTGTATCCCTGGTGATGTCTGTGCCTGGAGAGCAGTAAGTACATGTATAATGTAAGTGGTGCTCTTCAGGCACAATCTTCCTCAGCCTACTCAAGCTTAACTGATAAGCCTGGGGGAATTCCCCGAAACACTGTGTATTGAGCAGGGAGTGGTGCTTTCTTGCAGGTTTGCCGAGTGGACGGTTCGATGGACTTCTCGTGTGCTCTGGGTGGCAGTCGTGAGTCAGTCAAGTGAGAATTCAAGTCGCCAGGAAAACCGCGAGCTCCCATGTTGGGAGCAACACACAATCCCCCAAGTATCACCGAAGTCGCACCAACCTCTTCTTAAAAATACTCGTCTAGAGAGCGACCTTTCTGCCTGCCAACTATGGGCCAGCAACGTCGTTGGAGAGTTCCCACCGGCCAAAACGACTCAGATCCGTAACTACAGTAACGACCACCCTATCCAGCTCTCTTCCCAACCTATCACCATCGTTAAAGCTGCGAAGCATCTTGGAGTGTATTTAACACCCGACCAGTCCAACACCATCCACCTTCAGACCATCCTGAAAACCTTCCAACGTCGTGTTAATCTGCTATGCTTCATGGGACGGCATCTTGCCCCCACAACCTTTCTACTTCTATAATTATAAAGGTTTTGTCCCACCCGCCCTGGAACACGCCACCTCGGCCTGGTCCTATGCCATCACCAAAGCTGAGCTGGAGCGTTTAAATATTTTACAAGCCAGAGCAGCTAGGAAGTATTTGCTACGTAAAAAGTCGATAAATGCGAGAGGAAATGCCAGTTAAACGGCCTTTGTGACTTAGAGTCCTTGCACTTTCGCAGATAAGTATCAGCTCTTGCTACTCTATTTAAACTTATCCATACATGTATATGGAGTTATTACATAATATATCTCCAGAACACCTCCAACATTTTCACCTTTCACTCTCTTCAAGTCCAAGAAGACCAAACAAACTTTTTCTTTGATTGTTGTTTGTTTGTATTCTTTATTTAGAGTAGGAAGTCCAAAACAGGCCCTAGCCTAATAACAATGGTCCCACTAGTGAGGGAATTCTGTATATCTGTGCATAAGGATCAGTGAGTTAACATCAATTATCACGGTGTACGTTTTTCTGCCCCCTTTTCCAACAAAGCTGCAATGCTATGGAATTGCCTGCCGCCTTCTCTTACCTCTATAACCAGCCTCCCCGAATTCAATCATTCTCTCTATCAGCATTTTCGCCGATATATTCATTACACTGACGGTATCCCAACTCCTTAATTACCAGATGTTGTATGCCTCGATCTATTTCCTTAGCTTTTCCTCGATTAACTGCTCCCTCTACATAAAGTTGTCATTTCATTCTTCTCGCAGGAGATCCCCTCGACAGGCCCAAAGCCTTTGGGAAATCCTTATTATTATTATTTTGCTTGTTCGCGTTGGCATCAACCTGCATAAAGCAGGTATATAGCCTTCGCTTAAGCTGCCATAAAAAAAAGAAAGCTCATCCTAAGCGAGAGGGCTAGAGGAAAAGATAACGATAACGAGATACAGAATACAAAGAAATGCAATGAGTTAAACATACGTATACAGTTCAAAACAAAACAGAGCAGAGCCGAAGTTACTATTCGGAGTGACGAATGCGTTGGTTCCGATTGATCCATCAATCGACAAAGGGACTAATCCGTTAATATTGCAAAGTAGAAACCGATTGCAGTTGCAGATCTCCAGGCCAGGGCCAGCATATTGCCGATTCTGGATAGGTCTCTGCAGCATTTGATGTGGTAATTATTATCATAATTAGTGATAAAATTGTTAGAGTATCTAGAGTATCTAGTATCTAGAGTATCCTTAAAGGGGAAGTATACCCTAAAATCAAATTTTCACCAGTTGTAGTCTTCGGGGTGCTGAGTCGAATGGTCTTGGTCCGAGAAAGCTGAGACGCTCCCTTCCTACTTGAATCCCAATCGAACTCGCGCACTTCCACCGAAACTGGGTGACTGAGCCCTACTAGATGGGGATTTGTATGCAAAATGTCACTAAAAGCGCCATTTCGTTCTTATAAAAGCACGGATCACCGCGATTGGCCCATATGTTGTAGTCTTTTGGACGCTGAGTCGACTGCTGGTTTTGGTCCGAAAAGGCTGCGATGCAGCGTTCCTCCTTTATTCCCAATCGAACATGGTTGAACAAGCGGTCACGTGCTCCTGCGTACACCAGTCACCTGGTCACCGTGCCTGCAGGGTACAACTTACTAGCCTGTTTGACCTTTTTTGGGTGCAGTCCTGTCACTCGAGTTGAACTCGAGTTGAACCTTGGTGTGAAAGTTGTCGCCTGCTGGCGCGGTGACCAGGTGTTTTGGGCACCCAGGAGCACGTGACCGCTTGTTCAGCCATGTTCGATTGGGAATAAAGGAGGAACGCTGCATCGCAGCCTTTTCGGACCAAAACCAGTCGACTCAGCGTCCAAAAGACTACAACATATGGGCCAATCGCGGTCATCCGTGCTTTTATAAGAACGAAATGGCGCTTTTAGTGACATTTTGCATACAAATCCCCATCTAGTAGGGCTCAGTCACCCAGTTTCGGTGGAAGTGCTCGAGTTCGATTGGGATTCAAGTAGGAAGGGAGCGTCTCAGCTTTCTCGGACCAAGACCATTCGACTCAGCACCCCGAAGACTACAACTGGTGAAAATTTGATTTTAGGGTATACTTCCCCTTTAACTATACTTGTAATAAAATACAAATACACAACAGAACAACAAGGACAATCAAGGCTTGTTTGCTGCTTCTTTTTTATACCACCCTCTCCTGGCATATATACCGGCATGGTCGGCACCCGATCTTCATGTTGCCTGATGATTGCGTAAGCATGAAACTTAAAGTAGCAGCAAACAAGCCTTGATTGTCCTTGTTGTTCTGTTGTGTATTACGCTCTGCCTTTGTGGTGTTGAGCACTGTCAAGCACTCTGGGTACATCCTTCGGTAAAAATACAAATACAATTACCTTGCTACTCATGTGAGGTCTTTTCTTTAAACATCACACTGTCACATTCGTAGCTGGAGTCTTCGAAGTGTGATTGGGAATTCCGCTAGGACCTGAAAGGTCTGACGTGGAATTCAGGTTACACTAGGATGTAAAGGCGGAGAATGTGACAGTGTGTTCCCACCCGCACCACCCCTGTAGCTGTCTCATTCTCCGCTGTCAGACTTTTCCGCGGCTTTTGCTTGTGCATAAATGAGCTCATCAAAGGGCGAATTGTGAGAAAGGGCGGGAATATCAAGGGGACAAGGTTGTAGTTTGTGTAAACTTTCTCTAAGAGTTGGTGGACAAGCCAATGGTTAGCTACTCTCATTGTAATATCAAAAAAAGGTTTTCTTTGTAGACCAAAGACTGGTATAATTAATATACCACTCTTTGGTCTACAAAGAATACCTTTTTGATATAAACTTTCTCTTTAAGCCTTCACCTCCTAGCGTAACCTGAATTCCACGTCAAACCTTTCAGGTCCTAGCGGAATTCCCAAATAAACCACTCAATTACTGAATACGTAGAATACTCCAGTATAGAATGATATGAACACTGAAGCTAATGTGACATTACGGTAGTACAATAGCAAGTACGTCATTACTGTTCTAAATACACACACTGATGATCCTATCCAACCTGACAGCCAATGCAAGAGGTTGCCTATTGATCACAATCATACAGTACTGGCAAAAGGCAAAAGCTATCTGTCACTTCGCATTTTCCACTCAACATCACACAGATGCAAACCACCATACTGGCAGTGCCGGCCACCAGCCACGTGAATGTCTTGGCACATAATGCGTGCTGTCGCAGTCCACCACATGTACACAGTAATCCACAGACAACTACAGATATTAAACCGTTTCACTCATCATCATATCGGAGCCGTCAGATGAGAAAACAGACCTTATCACAAAAAAGTCATATTTGTGTTTGTGGTACTATCTGATTGCCAGGAGCACCAGGAATTTTTTTTTTTTGACCGCTGCGGCTACGTCGGCTTCGTAGGCTTCGTAGGCAAGAGCCCACAACTCTTTATTGCACACAGAAAAATAATAAGGCACCCATTTTGATAGTCCAGGGGATGGCCGGCCCACGCCTGGTAAAAAGAATAAACAGAAAAAGAAAAAGAAAAAGAAAATAATAAGGCACCCATTTTGATAATCCAGGGGATGGCCCACGCCTGGTAAAAAGAATAAAATAGAAAAGAATCATGACAAGTACATGACTAGACCTCTAGACAAAAATGTACATGTCTGACTTTAGTTCAACAGTCCTGCAAGGAAACACGTGCCTCGGCTACCACTACAGACGCGGGGTCCCTGGTGACACGGTGTGCGGATGATGATCTTGCCCCACGAAGGCACATCACGCTAGCTCGGACTAATGCAAAGCTTAGCTTGCAGCGAAGCCATGCCATCGTCACGGAGTACGGCTCTTCAGCTTGTCAGATAGCATGCTGGCAAGACGCTTGAACAGGGCCGATGCACACTTGCTAGTGCCACCAGTGGCTGACATCACTACTGGCACGAACGTGGCGCGGTCAACCTCAAGCAGACGCTGCTCATATCTCCGGCGTTTCTCCTTTTCATGACGTGCATACACTGAGGAAACTGAGGCAGCGCGATTTGAGGCAGCGTAGGGGTTGAAAACCCTTATATCAAGAAAGGTGCGCTCAAATCGGCCACCCCAGATTCCGTTGGCGGCAACATCAAGACGAGCCTGATCAGCGGTCGTTGTGGACAGAAGCCGGAATTTCTCTCCGGTGACTGGCTGCAGCATCGGTTCTGTGCACACACCATGCGTGACCTGACGCAGAACATCAGCCGTGAGGTCTCGAATTTCATTGTGTCGAATACTGGGGAATCCCCCAGTACTGCAGGACAAGGCATGGGTGACGTCAAAGTTACCATGGCCACAGACGCATCCTGATGGCAGGCGTGCTGGTGTCCACCCGTACCGGAGACAGAGGGCATCGCGAAACTCCGCCTTGGACAAACGAAATCCATGGATGGCTAGAGGGCGGCAAGTCAGCCAGCTGGAGGCCCCCTTCTCCGAAGCTAGGGTCAATTGCAGCTCAAGCTCTGCTCCAGCACCATCCTTGAAAGACTTCACGGCTGCCAGGAGGTTGGTTCGCAAAGTCGTACGTACCTCTGCCTTCATGCGGAGAACTTGCGCCGCGGTGCCATCTAGGGAGGAATCTTGGGCGATTAGTTTCTCCCACAGGGATGTCGTGATCTTGCGTGAATTGCGGTAGTTGCCGCCTATAGATGTCGGGTCGGTGATGCCAAGACCACCATGGCGACATGGGAAGGCCAGCAGTGCACGCTCCTGAGAAGACGGTGGCGCGTTGCCTGTCAGAGCTGGGATCAGGATGTCCCGAATCACGTCTTCAAGACGACCAAACAGTGCAGGGGCATCCTCAAGGGTTCTTGAGAGAAAGGACCACCGCGGCTGTAGTCCCTGAATGAAGGCACTGAAGGCTGCCTGAGGTTGAGTCGATGCAAATTCAGCCAGACGACGAATCTGCTGGACCCAGTCGGTGACCTTATTAGCAACGTACTCTTCCACAAAGGACGGCGTGCCAAGGGCTGCTCCTAGATGACGACAACCATCCTTCTCAATACGCACACCAGTACCAGCAAAAATCACCGTGGCTTCCTCGTACGCCTCGGGTTTTACGAGCAGGATCGACTTTGTTGCATTCAGGAAGTACCCATAATCCGACCCTTTTGCATTCAGGTCATCCCACCATCGCCGTAGCGGGCGTAGGCGGCCGCCAGCTGAAGAATCATCCGCGTGCCATTCCTGTACCACATCGGCAGAAGCAACATCAGCGATAAGCGGGGTGACACCCAAGGCATACATAGGCATGCCGATGGGGTCACCCTGGGTGGTGCCTTCACACGATAGAATACTTTCTCCGTCGACATAGAGACGAGCGGGGGATCGGTACGTATTAATGACCACTGGGGCCAGTGCCGGGCAGAGATGGCGGATGTTCAGGAGGCAGACTTTGCGGTTCAACCGGTTGAAGGCGTTGGAGGCGTCCGCAAGGAGCACTCCATCCACGTCCGGATTGTGAAAGGTGTCGTTCATGGCGTGTATAGCAGCTTCGATCCCACTCGGTTGGCCAGCACAGAGCTGAAGAGAGCCTGCGGCAGACTGCACAAGGTCCCCAGTCACTGCAAGGATCGCCTTGCCCAGTATTCTGCGGACCGTCTCTCCAATACCTATGCGATGGGCCTAACGCCAGGCTTCTTGTCCAGCGGGATCAGCCTGGCAGCTGTAAGGGCGCGTTCAGACTACCGTGAACCCCGTCAAACCGTGAATGCCGATAAACCGTGAAGGACATTCACACTACCGATAACAAACTAACGTTACCGTGAAGTTTTCAGCTCTCACCGCGGCACTGACAAGGGATTTTCCCTTTTTTTCGCAGCGCGCATGCAGCCCGAGCACTTTTTTACTGCCGGTAAAAGTTTACTGCCGCAGCAGCCGTGGCAGTAAAACTTTCCCACCGGTAACGTGCCAGTAACGTCACGTGATCAAATCACCTTGGCGACTTTCCCAATCGGTCACTTTTTATCGGTAGTCTGAATGCCTCTAGGGCTTCTGGATCGACGTATGCCGTGGCAATGTGGCGGGCACAGTTAGCCAAGCTATCACACAGTTCATCCGAGGCACCGGAAAACGCAGTTGTCATTCTTCGCCACCCATCGGCATCCAGGAATCGTATGCAGAAAACTAGAGTTGATTTGGACAAGGGAAAGTATAGTTATAGCCTCGACAATAGGAGACCATTACAAAATAAATGCACCTCAATTCTGGGTGCATTACCAACAATTGTTTCACCTACTTTGGCTAATATTTTCTGTTTCCTTTGACCGATTTCCACAAACTTGGGCTTTCTGGAAAGCTCTGGCGACGAGCAACCCGTTGGGCCCAAATCCGATAGCAAATAAAGCACAGCTCCAGCGCAACAAGCTGCAGACATCGCTTCAGCGCTAGACTTGCGCCGTCACACGAAAATCGCTCGCCATTTCCATCTCCATTATCCCAGGACGCCCAATTTTTTGCCGTGAAGATGTAGTGAGAGCTTCCGAGACGTCTGAGCCTGTTGCCGAGATCGTAGATCGCTTGAAAAGGGGAAACCCCCATAGTACAGGAGCCAAGTGGGTGAAAACCTCAAGGAAAAAAAGTTCGATAATACTCATAAAAAGGACACACTTCAGGCTCATTACAAACATCTTGAAAGTTTTTGTCTTCACAAGTATACTTCCAAGCCTTCTCATCAGGTGAAATACAGGCAAGGGAAAAGGAACAGGAACAGTGGATTAAATACAGTAAGAAGGTGGTAAAACAGCGCAAAAAAAGAAAGAAAGAAGATAGCTAAAGTAAACAGCGAAAATTGCAATAATGACACAAAGGTGCAAATGCGAGAAAACGCAATAAGCGCGACATGTAGTGCGACAACAAGAGACAACCACTGGACATACATGTAACTAACGAGGTTTTGACGACCTACCTAACAGCCTAAGTGTGAATTTGATTTGTTTCTGCTTGCAAAGGTTGGGTTTCCTTGTGTGGATGTATACAGCTTCCAAAACATTCAGCAATCTAGCACTGCGTACACGTGACACAATCGAAAAACAATCATCTGAATACACAGCACGACAATCAGGATGCTCAAACAAATGACTAGCAATGGACGACTCATACTTATCAGAACTAACATCAGAACAATCAGCATCATCATCAGAATCATCCTGGTACAAGATGGTCCAACGCAGCGGCATCAACACCAAGCAACGTCACCTCACAATTAACTAGACCACCAGAAAAACAACCGGACAAGACACCTACTGGCGTGGCAGTGACAGGAACCGCATCAACCAGAAGAATGACAAGATCGGCAACGGCGGCGATGGCAGCGACTAAAGTACAGACAGAGGCAACGGCTAGGGTCCACTCGACTAGCCATGTGAAATCGGATGTGTCCACCGCACATGCTGATTGTTCTGATGTTCGTGCTGTGCATATGACTGACTCTGAAGTCTGTGCAATACGCGCAGTGCAGAGCTACTTCCTGCGGAAACAAAAACTTCGTGACTTTTTGACATGAGTTTTGATGGAGTTGCTGTGCTCAACAAATGTGTTCTTTTGGAAGAGAAACACTTCAACACATTCAATCGACATAACAATATCTACAGGATCGATTAGTGGGAGTAGAGTCTCAGTCTGGGTCGCCATCGCTCGACTCATCACCGCTGACACCGTTCCAAGGAGCAGGTCGATCGTGAAGTCGTATTTCACGGAGAAGCTTCTCCGTGTCCCTGATCGTCTTCGCTGTTACCTGAATGCCTTCTCCAACATCTCGGCGGAGACCACGGTAGCGCTTCAGCGCTGGTACTAATTACTGCCTCCGATCTCGCTCGAGGATGCCCCGGAACAACAAGCACAGCCCACGCCAAACAATCATATCGAATTATTTCCTCCGAGGTATATCATAGTCGTACCAGCGCTTCCTGGCTGCCGCGATCAGATTTCGTCATGTACGATGTATAATATTTTATGATCATCACTATAGCCGATGAAAAATGTATGGAATAAGATCATTTTGACAAAGAAATCGTATCATTATAGCCGATATATTACTATAGCCGATTATTACTACAGCCGATCCGATATGTATAGAAAGGGGTGGTTTACGAAAATGAATTTGAGAATACGATCACTATAAGAGGTATATTACTATAGCCGACAACCCTATAGCCGATCCGCACTGTATTATCGCATTTTTGTCTCAGAGGAAACTGAAAAAAAGTTCGTTCCGACTTTGAGCGTACCACGATTTTTTTACATAAATCGCTAGGCAATACCTTGTACAGGACAAATCCACTTGTTGTCATTCCTGAAAGTTTCTGGAAGGTCGACCATGGTCGACTTCCAAGGCCCGGGCTTCTTTTCCCAACAAAAAATTCTTCGAGTGGCTATGACAAGAGATCACAAAACTCAAGCATTTTCAAGAAATGTTCAAAACCTTTTGCGCAAAGTGCACGCGGTCGGCTCCCGCGGCGTGCGGGTGCGTACTGGTGACCTATGACGATAGACGTAACCATGGTACTTTATGGCGTCATACATCAGCGCGTGGGCACGCGTACCATGTGGAAGGCTCAGTTTGCAGACAAGGAAGCGGGCGATCCACGTGTTGGACAACGGACCGTATGCGTGTTAAAACAAAATGGCGTCACGATTTATTGAAAGTGGTATAGTTGGTGGTACGAGTGTTCAAACCCATTTGAACTTCATACTGTTCGTCTTCTTTTTGACATGCTCTCTTTCCATCGTCCTTAGCTTTTGTTTGTTGAGAGCTGTTTTGGCTTTCTCCTATACCTCTGGGGGATGCCAAGTGATGGTTTTGAGAGGCTGGTGATGGCTGTGAGCGAGAGTTTGCCGATCGGCGTCGTCCTCGCTATAGCGATGAAAATACTAGTTACCGCGCACCTGGCAGATATCACAACACGTCGGAGCGTCCAGTAGCAAAGGAATCTTGGGTTTTCACTGGAATCTAGTTTCTCCAGCATCGTGTAGCCCACCATCGGTGAATGGCGGTCCAGAAAGGTCGAACCTGGTCTTCTGCAGCATCTCGCAGTCCTGCGAGGCACACTGAAAACGCCTGTCATGTATTCTACAAATAAAAATCACGAAGTAGTGGACTTTACAGTGATGAGTCTATCCTGTATGCTGCAAAAGACGCAGGAAATGTGACTGGTGTCCGTACACTGGACGCCAATATCATCCCAGTCTTCTCCTGCAGGATCTGTTTGACATTGACATACCGGTATGCAGTGGGTTGACATTGGCCTGGTTTAGCAGCAGATTACTGCCTGGGTGGATGTAGCAGGTTTGCTTTGGCGCGTCGTCCAGTCCGACATTTTCTTGTAACTGTGGAGTACCGGCAGGGTTTGAGAGGTTGCTCATGCTGTGAACACATCTCTACTGCCTGTCTCGTCCTGGAAGTGCCGTCTCGCCGCTTCCTTGCTCTACAGTCACGCCATTATTTCGCTTTGTTTCATGGTGCAGCTCAAAACCTGCCCAAACAACTGTGAGCTCGCAACATGGTATGGACAAATTGCACCACTCATGCTGGTTAACTAAAACCGGGATAGTCGAGTTTGCGAGTTCACTCCCTGGGCCATGGCAAGATCTGTTCAGCGCGGGCTATTCCAACCTCCAAGTGCATAGTCACCGATCGATCCATTCGATGGTGGTTGACCTACAAAGAGCCAAGGTCTACGAGTACTACTATTGGATGCTGTCTACATGCAGTCAACAAAATCAAAGTACCTCAGTATGCCCCAGAATAGGGCATGTGCAACTATAGCATGACACAACAGGGGTTCTGGCAGCACCTGTCAAACAAGCAGTAGCGACTAGTGCCAGCTACCTATTGGAGGCTAGCCGCTACAGTCTGTCACTGGAGATAATTATTATGTTCACTGTTTAGACTGAGCACAATCAATGATGCCCAATCAATCTGCCCAATGTGTTTTCTGTTCCACCTAATTATAACGTCCCATCGCATCAACCCTACTACACGCACATGTCGTCACTGTAGCACGACTTGTGTTATTATTGTTTATTTTGATTCGCACGATAATTAGAGCACAATAAACGTTAACTTGACCGAAGGTTAAAGGTGACTGCAGATAGAGGAACACATCGAGGTACAGGTACCGGCATCAGTACAGTATCAGAGAGAAACAAACAAAAATGAGAGGTACGCAGGAAAAACTCTCGTAAGCCCAAGGGGAAGTAGTTGATGAGGGATGAATGCACTCTCCACGCTCATCTACACTGTTCGTGGAAATGCGCACATACATACAATAGTATACAACATAGCAATAGCAAGCACAGAACCGAACAATTTCATGTTCACACATGCAAGCACAGACCTGAACATTAGTACCAAAAGCCGATACAGACAATATCCCCATACACACAGACGCACACACACACACACACACACAATGTCCCATGTATGCGCCCGTGGCAAGAAAAGCACGCAAATCTACAAATGCACTGGATGTGAACCCACAGATTTTCTCTTATAGCAACGATAGCGGATCTGATTGTGAATGAAACACACACACACACAATACAATCATTGAATGCCCATCCGCAGATGATGGCAGGTCCTGAAAGAACAGGCAGTGTTCCAGTGATGGGGAACAGAACTTCGAGTGGCGAGTGAGGTATACACACACACACACGTGCGTGCGCGGGCACACACTTAAGTATTCAGAAATAGAATCGACATCGTAGTATTCATTGGTTGCGGAATGGAAAGGAAAATAAAACATTGCTGTAGGTTATTGTTGTAAGGACACTGGGAGCACAACAGAAAGGTAAGCAACTTGCTTTGAAGCAAAGAAAGTTATTATTCCACGGATCTCAGAAGGAACGTTCCAGAATGTTGCACTGGCAACAGGCGGCCTGCATGTGCGCGGCCCCTGCAGTCGGTCCAGCTGCCGGCCTTGCAGTGCTGAGAAGAATGTGCAGTACAGCATGTCACATAGTATTGCAGCCTGGACAAATATGCGCTGGGAAGTCCTAGTTATGTGCTCACCTACACCAAGATGCACCAATCTTCTGAGCTACTTTGGCAACAACTTTGTCCACTTGAGACTCCCATGGGCTGAGCCAGTTGTTGAGGGCTGCACCAAGGTGGACGGCAATGACCGCTGATGGCAAGGCAATCCATGACACACAGTCACTAGGGCATCGTCAACATGACGCTGAGGCTGGATCGATAAAATCAACCTTTAGGCTGCCGCGGGGTTGACAACGAGGCCGCTGTCTCGAAGCTAGTCAGTCAGCCTGGTCACCGCCATTGACGAACCAGTCGCCACCGCCAGCAGTGGCGGTAGGTTGTGACAAGTGTGGTGCAATATTGTCAGCAAATTCAGTACTCAGGATAAGATGAGTGACAAAGGGAACGTTGTGTTTGATAATATTGAAGTGAACAGGGATGATCACAAACCCTGCGCGTACTCCACCGTGAGTAACAAGAAAATTCCGGACTGGACGACGAGCAAACACCAACCTGCTACATCCAACCAGGCAGATACTATTACGATAGCTGCCAAACCAGGTCAATGCCGACCTACTGCATAATGTCAATGTCAAACAGATCCTGCAGGAGAAGACTGGGGCGTTGGCGTCCAGTCACTGAGTGTACAGACACCAGTCACATTTCCTGCATCTTTTGCAGCATACAGGATAGACTCATCACTGTAAAGTCCACTACTTCGTGATTTTTATTTGTAGAATACATGACAGGCGTTTTCAGTGTGACTCGCAGGACTGCGAGATGCTGCAGAATACCAGGTTCGACCTCTCTGGACGCCGTTCACCGACGGTGGGCTACACGATGCTGGAGGAACTAGATTCCAGTGAAAACCCAAGATTCCTTTGCTCCTGGACGCTCCGACGTGTTGTGATATCTGCCAGGTGCGCAGTAACTAGTATTTTCATCGCTATAGCGAGGACGACGCCGATCGGCAAACTCTCGCTCACAGCCATCACCTGCCTCTCAAAACCATCACTTGGCATCCCCCAGAGGTATAGGAGAAAGCCAAAACAGCTCTTAACAAACAAAAGCTAAGGACGATGGAAAGAGAGCATATCAAAAAGAAGACGAACAGTATGAAGTTCAAATGGTTTTGAACACTCGTACCACCAACTTACTATACCACTTTCAATAAATCGTGACGCCATTTTGTTTTAACATGAATATCGCGGACTGTTTACTTGACAAATTATTATTTCGTTTGCAATTTCGATTTCAGCGTCGTCTTCGTGCCTTGCGTCTTTGCAATGGAGATTTCTGTACTTAGATGATGGAGGAGACAGGCCGAGCTGGTCAAAGTGGCAGGAGGCTACGCTGTGTCGTCCACATTAGTAAGGGTGCCACAGGCGATGTGAGTGCATTTTCTGACCACACATGGGCGAAGGCTAAGTCTGCTGCTGAGCGATCTGGACTTGGACTTGACTGGTAAACAGGCACCGGATGGCGCAGGTTTCCACCGACGATGTTATCAGCAGCTGACAAATGAAACCCTGCTTAGGCGTTTGGAGACAGGTGCGCCTTCTTCGGGTACAGGTGAGTGATTAGAGAGGTTAAGTTTCACGTAAAAGTCTTACGTCCGTGAACTTTTACGTCAAAAAGTGAAAAAACTCACGTAAAATTTGACGTGTTTTACGTGAGTTGACTGTCCCGCACGTAAGTTCGTGAGTTTTTGGAAGTTTCGCTTGGTTATCCCGACCGAATTTGTGTGAGTTTCCGGAATTTTATCGAGATTTATCAAGTTTGTTGGAAGATTTGATATTTGTGCGAACTAAACCCGAATCCTGCCATGCAAAATTTCACGTCACGTCGCACGTGTAACTTAACCTCTAAAAATTACACGTAACGTGAGATTTGCACCGCGTTTTGAAAAAGGGCAAAAAACGTGTAACTTAACCTCTCTATTTACATAAATAGATGCGTTATGTTTTGGTGATGCACGCTGTCCTTACAACCGCTGGGCTGTGCCAGCCCGCTGACATAAACGTATGACACGTACAACAATGTACAGATGCATTCGCCCATTGCAAACACTGCAAACACGATTCGATGGGGATTTAGAAGCCCGTGGCAACTGTGCGCTATTATGTATTTGCAGTACTCACAAGAAGACTTTTAGGTCTATACCAAGGGGTTGTCAAAAGGTATTTTGAAGTCCGCATAATCACATGCATAATTCTGTTTTGTGTGTGTTGGTCACGTGGTTGTTGGTCACGTGTGTGTTGGTCACGTGGTTGTTGGTCACGTGGGTGTTGGTCACGTGGTTGTTGGTCACGTGGTTGTTGGTCACGTGGTTGTTGGTCACGTGGGTGTTGGTCACGTGGTTGTTGGTCACGTGGTTGTTGGTCACGTGGTTGTTGGTCACGTGGTTGTTGGTCACGTGGGTGTTGGTCACGTGGGTGTTGGTCACGTGGTTGTTGGTCACGTGGTTGTTGGTCACGTGGTTGTTGGTCACGTGGGTGTTGGTCACGTGGTTGTTGGTCACGTGGTTGTTGGTCACGTGGTTGTTGGTCACGTGGGTGTTGGTCACGTGGTTGTTGGTCACGTGGTTGTTGGTCACGTGGTTGTTGGTCACGTGGGTGTTGGTCACGTGGTTGTTGGTCACGTGGTTGTTGGTCACGTGGTTGTTGGTCACGTGGGTGTTGGTCACGTGGTTGTTGGTCACGTGGTTGTTGGTCACGTGGGTGTTGGTCACGTGGTTGTTGGTCACGTGGTTGTTAGTCATGTGGGTGTTGGTCATGTGGGTGTTGCTCTTGAATTATCAGTGTCTAAAGTTTGTTCTCCATTTGTTTGTATTGGCCCCTGCATGTAGACTATGTGTTTGTATTGGCCCCTGCATGTAGACTCCGCTGCAGATTCACCGTCTGCATATGCGAGCACCACAAGCACAGCTACCAGACCGACAACAAGACAGAGCTTGAAAGTTCCGCAAGTCAAGCCAGGAAATATTGATTGTGTCTTCTGTGGGAAAGCTAAGAGACGGCTCCCTGGAAAGAAGAACCAGTATCAGACAACGTCATTGTGTCAAAGCGAAAATGCTGCGGAGAAGATTTTGTTGGCAGCTGATTTGAGAGACGATGAACGAGTAAAGATAGCAGTTGGAGCGTTATCCAGTTTGATTTCTCGAGAAGTTCGTTATCACAAGCTATGCTATAATGAGTTCACCCGTCAGAAATCTCTGGATGCCCTTGCAAAGACGAAATCCTGCAAAGCCAAGAGCAATATTTCGGATGTTGAGGCCAATTTCTTCGCACTACTGGAAAGCCAACTGATAAAGAAGAAGATGCGCTTGTCTATGGCAGACTTGAAGCGACAGTACGATGGTTGCTTCAGCGCTGCAGGAGTTCTCAGTAATGTCCGCAAGGACAAACTTAAAGCCCACATCAAGAGGCATTTCAGAGAGAGTGTGCAGTTCATCAGGCCCAGCCGCCAATGAACCTGAACAGGTGTTCGCAACCCAGTACAGTCAGGAACTTCTACGAGAGTCGGTTAGCCAACATCGTCATGATGGCGATGATAGTGATGATTGCTACAGCTGTAACAGTGACGAAGGTGATGACGAAGGTGATGACGATGGTGATGATAGGAGTGATACTGATGTTGCTAATGATGATTGCGCATTCTTGATCCCTGAGGAGGGCGCTGCTGATAGCCATGGTCCTCCAGCCAAAGAGGCACCACCTTCAAGCACGCCTGATGGACCCTTGGCAGGCAATGAATGCGGACTTGAGGAGTGGCGCATCATCTACCATGCAGCACTAATAATTCGCCGAGAAGTAGACACAACTGTATCAACAGGCAAGAAGTCACAATCAGGTGAGTGACTACTGAAGTAGCTATGGTAATCAACATGCATAGAAATGCATAGCCAGCAATCGCATGTCATCTCGTACATTGAAAATCAACATAATTTTGCGAATCGACCTTTTTTTCAGGATCACTTTTCAACGAGGACGAAGCAAAGTCGGCCGAACGAAGCCTAGAGGAAGAAAATCACCCTCTCCACTTCACCATCACGATACTGACATACATACGAGATGAAACAACTAAAAAATTCACAAGAAAACTGTACGACCATCATCGCGCTGACTTTGGTCTGACTTTGGTCTGAGAATTTCTATCACGATCAAAAATGTACGAGGAGCACTCAAAAATCAGCCACAGACGTACCTTTATCGCTCTCTACTCCTTTTTCAAGGCACAAAAGTCGACTCTCCACTTTCAAACCAGGAACCAGACATACCAGTGGTCCTTTTCAGCTGCTCCACGAGCGCAGGAAATGTTCACCAAGGGGCGCAGAGCAGCATCCATTCCAGAAAAATAGCTAAAATACGAGTGAGACTGCATGCCTGAGTACATGAGTACATGTATGAGTACATGCAGAAAATAGTCAACTTCAGCGTTTCTGCTCCAAACAGCAACTAGCTTCGACTAGAAACAAAGATTACACCAAAGGATCAAACAACAACCATTTTCTGCAGTTTTTTTGCAGATGGCTTCCTTGTGCTTGGCCCAGC
The DNA here is from genome assembly GCF_964019385.1 of Sycon ciliatum. Lineage (NCBI taxonomy): Eukaryota > Metazoa > Porifera > Calcarea > Leucosolenida > Sycettidae > Sycon > Sycon ciliatum. Next base: position 2,503,671 of record NC_088650.1, read on the forward strand.
ACGCCAAAAATCACACCTCGGAGGAGTACAAAAATTACAACTCTCAGATGTCCTTGATTGCTGGCCATGGGTGCACTGCGTATTGTATATGCCCTTTTGACATTCTGAGAAATTAGTAGACATAACTGCAATACAATAGTACATCCAAACTCTGTACAGAACTATAGTGCTCATTCCATGAAATGCTATTTCTAGATGACAATATTGGAAATCATTGTCATTAGCTTATTCTGGAATATAACAAATTATGTTTGTACTGATTTCAATTTCAGTCAGAAATAGTGTTGCAATTTTCACAACATTGGGCAATTTTGCTGTGCTCTTATTTTTCTACTACAGATGTTGATGTAGTTCCCGACGTTCTCTTTAACCTTCTTACATGGGTAATAGCAGACAAAGGCAGCATCGAGTTCAGCACCAAGCGGACGGCAAATCTTGATGACCATACTGCACGTCGTATCTCCTCTACTGGCAATGATATTGTCTTCTCGGCCACTGCCTACCCAACCAAGAAGCACACCACTCTAGCCATGGCCCTGCACCACTTATTTCGCAGCAAGCTAGTTGTCACCGTTCTCAACCGCCTTGGACACTGCAGCTTGTATAGTCAAGTGCAAGAGATCGAGACGAGTCTTGCAACCCAGCATGCCCTGAATGCGAACGAAATCTCTCTCCCACAAGTTGTCGACCCGAAACGGCCATTCCATTTCGTTTGGGACAACAGCGACTTGTGTGAGGAGAGTTTGTCTGGAAAAGGCACAACGCACTGTACGAATGGTATTGTTATACAACAAGGAAATGTCCCTGATGACAGCCTCATCAACTCCACGCCAGTCTCTGCTGTTCGCTCATCAAAGCGTAAGCGTTCCCTGCCAACACATCCAATGATATTACCAGTGTTTCCCTCGGGAAATAAGGTCAATCCACCACCCATGGCCATGCCATCTGACTTCAACCTCGCTATTACCACCCAGGTCAATGGAGTTCAGCCAGCACTCATTGATTTCCTGTGGATTCTTGCCAGAATGTGCCCAAGTGGAGATGTTGGACACCCAACTGCAGTGAAAGATTGTCCTGTGATCAGTGCATCGCCAACCGACAGTGCCACAGTATATGCGCTACTGTCACAGTCAGTGTCCATGACTCGGAAGGCTGAGCTCCCATTCTGTGTGATTGTCTTGGACCAAGCAATTTATGCGAAGACCACAGACATTGTATTGCAGAGGACATCTGAGTTTAGTGACGTTGTTCTGAGGATGGGCGGTTTCCATATCTGCATGACACTGCTTGCAATCATTGGAAAGCGTTTCTCCGATGGTGGCCTACTCAACCCGTTGGTAGAAGCTGATGTGGCTGGATCCTCAACAGCAGGTTTAGCGCTGAGTGGAAAGCAGTACAGCCGGGCGGTGCGCTTCCATAAATTGGTCTATGAAGCTCTCCAGCGATTGCGATGGCGCTCCTTCATCGATCATTTGTGTGATTCCCGTCCTGAGTGGTTGTCAACCCTTCAGATCAAGAGCGGCCTGCTTGAGTTGCGGAACTTCATCAGCCTCGACAATGCCAGCCAGCTATTGGGCAGCAAAGATTTCCAACAGCTGTGGCAGGAGTATGACAAGTTTTGCTGCCAGCGGAATAATGCCTCCGCTATGTTCTGCTTTTGGTCCAGTTACATCGATCTAGTGGTTCTCCTAATCATGTTCATACGCTCAATGTGTATCGGTAGTTGGCAGCTCCATCTACAGTGCATCGGTCGCATACTACTTTGGTGTTTTGCTTACAACCGCCACAATGATGCGCGCTACATGAGTCTGTACTAGCTGCAGATGCTGCAACTGCCAACAACCAACCCAGAGGCTGCTGCATTCCTGGAATCGGGCGGATTTGTTGTCCAGAGATCTGAAAACCCCTTTGCTCAAGTAGCCTCAGATCTGGCCATTGAGCAGACCATCAATCGCTCGTCAAAAACAACAGGTGGTATCATCGGCATCAGCTTGAACCCATCTGCTGTACAACGCTGGGTCATGACGGTGCATGATCGTGCACGATTTGCAGATTCCTGTCTTCAGCTCTGTGGACTTGACGACTGGTCCCGTGAGGCTGATGTGTTGCACAAAGAGTGTCATCCAGAGATGAGGATGATGTGCCACGCATGTCCAGAGATGAGGATGATGTGCAACGTGTGGAGGCAACGATATGTGGCTGGGTCAACCCCTTTGGTGACGAAACGCTGGATAGGGATTCTGCCGACTTGGTCAACCTCTCGTCTGGTTTGATGTGCTCCGAGCAGACCACGAAGGACTTGCTTGAAGCAGAACAGCAGGGAAAGGAAGCATTTCAAAGATGCATCAAGAATCGCGTTGTCGACCAGTGTGACAAGTTCCACGACCCCATCCAGAAGCTGAAGCTAAGCACGCTTGCCGTCCGCAAGGACGTACCACCACCCGTAGTGCGTTGAAGGTAGCAGTGCTCAAGGCGGATTGTGCCCTGTTCAGTAAGATGGCTGTTATTGCCCAGCAGTGTCATCTTGACATTCGTGAGGTTCTTGCATATCCGCTTTCAGCTGCGCCCTTGTCGCTATGCACTGCAGAAGGCACCATGGTGAAAACAAACAAGGCCGCACTGTTGCAGCTCCTCAGCAAGACGGATTGTACCAGCCATGAGCCAGCACCTCCATCTTCGGCTGCGTTAATCGTCGATGCCATGGCTCTGCTACGGACCCTGAAGCCGACTTCCTTGCCAGGTACGCTCGGAGAACTGGCAAAGCATGTGTTTATGTGCCTCTCGAGGAATTTCCCGCAGTTTCGCCGAATCGACTTTGTAGCTGATACGTATCCAGAATACTCCATCAAAGATGTTGAGCGAAGTCGACGAGCGCAATCGCATGGTGAGATCCGGCTAAGAATCTCAAGTGGACAGCAGCACACGCCGAAGCAATGGGCTAAGTTCTTGTCAAGTGGCAGCAGCAAGACTGAGCTTGTTAGCTTCCTTGTTACGGAATGGTCCACCGATGCCTACGCCAGCCACCTGAAAGCTAGACAGCTGTACGCAACAGACGGTATCAGCTGCGTCAAGCTAGTGTCACCTGATGGCCTCACCACCACAGCAACAGAGTGCTTACGGCTGAACTGCTCACATGAAGAGGCAGACACTCGGCTTCTGCTGCACGCTCGTGATGCTTTTGCAGAAGGCTATACTTCGGTCACGATCAAGTCGCCGGACACGGACGTAGCGGTTCTGGGTTGCGGACTGAGCCACCGCTTCCCTGACAGTATGAAGCTCCTGTTTCTGCCTGGTTCTAGGAGCAAAGTCCTGCTCCTGAATCTCTCAAAGATTGGCTCTGCGCTAGGCACTTCCGTGTGTGACGCACTGATCGGCATGCATGCCTTTACCGGGTGCGATACGGTCAGTGCGTTCCACGGAAAGGGCAAGACCAGCGCTTATCAGCTCCTGACCAGTGATGGAAGCAAGGGAGACCTGGCACGAAGTTCAATGGCCGAACTTGGCAAAGCCTTCAACCCGCTGTCAGCAGGCGCCATGGCAGAAATCGAGCGGTTTGTCTGCATGCTGTATGGCTGGTCAAACCAGTCAAGCGTTAACAGCTTACGGTACGAGTTGTTTTGCTTGCTGGATAACGCCAAGGATTCGAGCAGACTGCCCCCATGCCACGATGCTCTGCGTAAACACGCAGCAAGGGCCAACTTCCAGGCGGCTGTTTGGTGACGTGCTCTAGAAGCCCAGCCCCCTGTCCCTGAAGCGTACGCTGGAAGCCATGGTTGGCAGCTGTCCAATGGCCAGCTGCGCATTGATTGGCTCTCGGTAGCTGCAGCACCACAAGCAATCTTGGAATTTGTGAAGTGTTCCTGCAAGACCGGCTGCCAAGGGAATAGATGCTCATGCCGCAGCCAATCCCTTCCCTGCACGGATGTTTGTGGATGCAGTAGCGAGTGTAGCAACCGCGAGGAGTCAGGTCATCCCATAATTCAAGAAGATGACGACACTGTCCAGTGTGAGTAATATTATTGTCTAATCTTCATCCAGGCTGGGTACCTCTTATTTGTGTTGAACTTCCTTGGCTGCAGGCAGTCACGGGTAATATATCTGATCCACCTTGTCTTTTGTTTGTTATGTTACAGAGCCGTTGGATTACTACACATGCCTGGTCCAAGATCTCCATCACCACAGCTGTCAGCTGTCATCGTGTTGCAGCATTGGTGTAACATTTCTATCTGTTTAACTGCCTACAGACTGTACTTGCCCTGGCAACCTGGTAGGCCCATTCGATCATGCCACACACTCTTTCCACACTGTTTACTTGTATATTTTCATGTTGATAACAATCACAGAATAATATCTGTAATGAGCCTAAGTGAACTGCAGTAGTCGTTGTCTTCCGTGATGTTTCCTCTGATACTGCTACTCTGGCTGGCTATGTTATGTGTCATTCAAAGTACATCAGACTCTAGGGTACAGTTTACGGATTCTGGTAATGTACATCATGTATTACTAATCTATCTGTAGTGTGTGCAGCCATGCATTCCAACTGCAAAACTTTGAGAGACGACCTATTGATTTGATGCCAGTAGTCCAGTTACTCGAGGACAATGTCTATCATGCATTGTTTGTTCTTTCTCTCTCAAATCATTTCTTGTTTTCAAGTTCTTTTCTCTGATCGCTGTGTCTGAGCCCTGCTGCTGAGCTATTGCCTGTGGCTGCTTGTACTCAATCGTTGCCATGCGTTTAAGCAGCTCAATCAATGCTAATACATGGCCAATCGAAACGGTCTGTCCTCTGCATTCATGAAACGGGGCGTAGTGGTGCACCCATTGCATGAAAGTCTTTCCAGATAAGTTATTTCAAGGCATGCTTCTAATCCATAATATATATATAATATTCCAGGATTTGAGCACTCTGGCACGGTACGTTCGGGCCTGATTGGAAATTTTTATTTCCATTGCTATCAGGCTCGGCCTCATTTCCTCTGTGCTGCGCTGACGAGTCCACAAAGGACGAAACAGTTCTGTCCGCAGATTGAGTATTTCGCTCCTGCTCTTGTAGCAGTTGAGCACTCTTGCGTGGGGTAGTGCCTTTGCTGTTTGCGTTATGCAGAGCTCACTGACTTGTCAGTTTGAGCACTCTGGCACGGTACGTTCGGGCCTGATTGGAAATTTTTACTTCCATTGCTATCAGGCTCGGCCTCATTTCCTCAGGCTCTGTGCTGCGCTGACGAGTCCACAAAGGACGAAACACGAGTCCACAAAGGACGAAACAGTTCTGTCCGCAGATTGAGTAATATTCCAGGATTGATAACATCAGTCCTACCCATTATTAATGTTTCGTAAGAATCGTAACTGTTTCTGCGCTATTATTACAGTGTTGCCATGCTGTTGCTATGATGTTTGTTCTTGGTTACCATTGGTTACCATGGTAACCAAGTTCGAAAAATGCTCTGGGGTGCTTCAAATATTTTATGTAGTTGTTTGGCAGATAGAAATTTCCGGGATGAAAGTAATAGAAAATCGATTTTTGTGGTCAGTTGGCATGGTAACTAAAGGCAATTTCAATTGCATTTTTCACAACCTTTCAGAAAGTTCTGAGAATGATAACAAGTGGAAACATCATCTACGTATGCTCCTCTATCATATTAGCAAAAAAATCGTGGTACACCCCAAGCGGGAACGGGAAGTCACATTTTGCCCACTTGGCTCCTGTACTACCAGGTCTGGAGCGTTTGACTCGCGTGTAGAAATGCAAAGTGCCGTGACGTATCTTGCAGGCTTCGCATCTCGGGAACGCAGCATCGTGCCGCGATCGCGCATGCTGTATTGGATTCCTTGGAGTTTTGGATTGGATTGGATTGGATTTTTATTTATAGTGGCGACTATAACAGACAATTGCCTAATAACAATAGACCCACTCGAGGGAAAGATGCAAAAAGATATGAACAATTAATATAATAGACTACCGGTATTGGGTAGGTGATGATGTTCGCATTTTGCATAGCTGAAAATCATAAGTACTAGCGTGAAAAAGCAAGGCATTGGGGTAACAGTTTCTTAAAACGGGCGGAGTTATCCACACAGCGAGCTAGAGGGTGTAGATAATTCCACAGCTTAGCACATTGGAAGGAAGCGCCATGAGGGGCAAAGGCAGTTCTGAGCATGGGCAACTTTTAAAGAGTGCGTGATACAAGGCTGCGCGTTGCAAGACCATTATTTAAACGCTCGAACAATTGACTCAATGACACTACAGCGGCCTTCCAAACAGCGCTACGTCAGATACAGTAATTTCTTGCAATACATGGATGCCAAACGATCTAGACCAAGTCTCGCAAATAAAGGGCTTGATGGGCTACAAAAACCAGTATCGTACATTGAACGCAAAGCTCGCTTTAGCATTCGTTCAAGCCTACCTAACTGGGTTAAGGAAAGGCCAGCAGAAAAACAATTTGATACATATAGAAAATCTGGCAACACTAGGCACTTTACAAAGGTTTCTCGGCAAGTCAGCGGAATATTGTGTCGATTTCGGAACAGAATACCAATTTTACTGGCAAGTTTGGTGACCATAGAATCAACTTGAGTCCTCCAAGAAAGATCCTGATCCAAATGTATTCCAAGATACTTTGCACATGTCACTTGCTTTAGCTGCACTCCATGACAAGGGACTGCAAATTGGTGGTCAGTAATATGTGGCGTAGACAGGAAGAGCACTTGTGTCTTCCGGGCATTTAGAATTAAATTGCGGTTTGACAGCCAGGTACTAATGGCTGAGACAGCTGCAGACAGGGAGTTGCTACGCGCAATCTTCTGCGTACCGCAAACATACAATAGAATATCGTCAGCAAATTGAATAACTTTCACACAAAACTCGGAGACAATGGACTTTTCTCTTCGATTTACATACTTGGATTGTCCCGAAAGACCGATATTTGACTGAAATACGACGGTTTGTAGCTTGGTTGTCCAGACGCACCAGTGGGTAAACTCGCCAACTTTCAAGTGCACTTTTCTGCACTGTACAGTTTTTGCGATAAGGTCTGTTTTCTCATCTGACGGCTAAATATTATATTTTATTTTTAAGTCTTAATTTATTATAATTTTATTATTATTTTAAGATGATGTCACACACATGCATGCATACACGCACACACAAACCGGCTGCCGACAACTACCATGCCAGTGACTAGAATGCAGTCTCCTAGGCACGCGCGCACGTGCACACACAAACACACGGGCCAGCTGCCGAATCCGACTACCGTATTTCCACAAATAGTAGGCCGGTCTACTATTTTTTCAACCTCGTCCTAACCCGGCCTTATAATCGAGAACGGTCTTGTATTCGAGGACGGTCTTGAACCCAGTTTGACCCCGGTCTTCTATTTGTCGCCACACAGTTTTACCCCCGTTCTTCCATTTTCTTCTACACTGTTTGAGCACGGTCTTCTATTTTTCCACAGATAGAGCACGGTCTTCTATTTTTAACACAAGAACAAAGACTCATTTAGTAGGCCCGGTCTTCTAATCGGAGACAGTCTTTTATTTTTCCAATCGCCCCCTGCGCCCGCCTTGTATACGAGGAAGGCGTTGTATACGAGGATGGCCTTTTATTTTGCGGAAATACGGTATGCAGTCTCCTAGGCACGCGCACGTGCACACACAAACACACGAACCAGCTGCCGAATCCGACCACAGTCAACTTCGCTAATGACGACTGCGGATATAACGACAATTCGCGAATAACGACAGAATTTCCATGCCCAGAGCAAAGTCCCATACCACTGTAATACATGTAATGAGACTTAAGGTATAACGACACTTCGCGAATAAGGACACCTTTTTGATGCCCCGCCGAGTGTCGTTATAAGCGAAGTTGACTGTATGCAGTCTCCTAGGCAGTCTCCTAGGCACACGCGCACGTGCACACGCAAGCACACGAACCAGCTGCCGAATCCGACTATGCAGTCTCCTAGGCACACGCGCACGTGCACACGCAAACACACGAACAGGCTGCCTAATCCGACTTTGCAGTCTCCTAGGCACGCGCGCACGTACACACGCAAACACAAAAACCAGCTGCCGAATCCGACTAAGCAGTCTCCTAGGCTGTCTCCTAGGCACGCGCGCACGTGCACACGCAAACACACGAACGGGCTGCCGAATCCGACTATGCAGTCTCCTAGGCACGAACCAGTTGCCGAATCAGACTATACAGTCTAATAGGCACACTCGCAAGTGCACACGCAAACACACGAACCGGTTGCCGAATCCGACTATGCAGTCTCCTAGGCACGCGCGTACGTGCACACGCAAACACACGAACCAGCTGCCGAATCCGACTATGCAGTCTCCTAGGCACGCACGCACGTGCGTACGCAAACACACGAACCATCTGCCGAATCCGACTATGCAGTCTCCTCGGCACGCGCGCACGTGAACACGCAAACACAAGAACCAGCTGCCGAATCCAACTATGCAGTCTCCTCGGCACGCGCGCACGTGCACACGCAAACACACGAACAAGACAGTGGCGGATCCAGGGGGGGGCCCAGGGGGCCTGGGCCCCCCCTTTGACAATTTCGACCTTGGTCTACATGTAGGATTACAGTAGACCAGGTAGACTGTAGAATGAGCGCTCGAAATGACTTGGCGTGTCAAGTGGGTCACGCGTGCTGGGTACTTATCCGTCCGGTGTCACGCACTAGCCAGCACGCTGTGTACAACTACAGTACGCACTGCGACCTGAGTACACGGCCGCACTTCAAACATGTGAAAAACGTGCCAAAAATGCAGGGCCTGGTACATGGTACAAAGTGCAGCTAGTGCAGCGATCGCGTTGGGCTGAAGTCCTGTACGGTGTACCGTGCTGTCGGCTTCGTCCTTCCTTTTTCTTTTTCACTTGTCAGAAACTAAACGCTCTCTCTACTTCGCTTGTAGACAAGGGGTTACCTTCAGATATGCGATGAAGAGGAAAGGGTATGACATCAGGTCGTTCTTCAGTGGACCGGTAGATAAGAGAGCTCGCGTTGAAGAGCCGTCCAAAGGTCCGTCGCAGCCGCTGCCGAGTGGAAATGTTCCTGCACTTGCGACATTACCCGAACCTGCTCCTGAATGTGAAGTCATTTCAAGTCATTCCTCCAGTGACAGTTCTCTGCCTGGATCTCCGGTTTCGCACGCCAAGCCCACTGAGAGTATTAGCACTGTTCCAGCGACGGAATATTACATGTATATTTGTGGTAACTTTGTAACATACAAATACCTGCTAGTAGAGTAGTGTCGCCCTAATGCCTGAGTTACACCACACCTTGACAACACTTCCAGTCCAGTTTGAAAATGTCGTGAGAATGGAATACAGCAGCTCTTCACAACTTCGGGACTTAGTCGTTGTTGTTTTGTTTTGTTTGTTTGGGGGGGGGGGGGGGGGGGGCGTATACCTTGGGCCCCCTCTTCGGCGAAATCCTGGATCCGCCACTGCAAGATGCCCAACCCGACTATGCAGTTTCCTAGGCACGTGCGCACCTGCACACACAAACACACGAACCAGCTGCCGAATCCGACTATGCAGTCTCCTAGGCACGCGCGCACGTGCATACGCAAACACACGAACCAGCTGCCGAATCCGACTATGCAGTCTCCTAGGCACGCGCGCACGTGCACACGCAAACACACGAACCAACTGCCGAATCCGACTATGCAGTCTCCTAGGCACGCGCGCACGTGCACACACAAACACACGAACCAGCTGCCAAATCCGACTATGCAGTCTCCTAGGCACGCGCGCACCTGCACACGCAAACACACGAACCAGCTGCCGAATCTGACTATGCAGTTTCCTAGGTACGCGCGCACGTGAACACAGAAACACACGAACCAGCTGCCGAATCAAACGATGCAGTCTCCTAGGCACGCGCGCACGTGAACACGCAAACACAAGAACCAGCTGCCGAATCCGACTACGCAGTCTCCTCGGCACGCGCGCACATGCACACGCAAACACGCGAACCAACTGCCGAATCCGACTATGCAGTTTCCTAGGCACGTGCGCACGTGCACACACAAACACACGAACCAGCTGCCGAATCCAACTATGCAGTTTCCTAGGCACGCACACACGTGCACACGCAAACACACGAACCAGCTGCCGAATCCGACTATCCAGTCTCCTAGGCACGCGCGTACATGCACACGCAAACACACGAACCAACTGCCGAATCCGACTATGCAGTCTCCTAGGCACGCGCGCACGTGCACACACAAACACACGAACCAGCTGCCGAATCCGACTATGCAGTCTCCTAGGCACGCGCGCACGTGCACACGCAAACACACGAACCAACTGCCGAATCCGACTATGCAGTTTTCTAGGCACGCACACAAGTGCACACGCAAACACACAAACCAGCTGCCGAATCCGACTATGCAGTTTCCTAGGCACGCGCGCACGTGCACACGCAAACACACGAACCAGCTGCCAAATCCGACTATGCAGTCTCCTAGGCACGCGCGCACGTGCACACGCAAACACACGAACCAGCTGCCAAATCCGACTATGCAGTCTCCTAGGCACGCGCGCACCTGCACACGCAAACACACGAACCAGCTGCCGAATTCGACTATGCAGTCTCCTAGGCACGCGCGCACGTGCATACGCAAACACACGAACCAGCTGCCGAATCCGACTATGCAGTCTCCTAGGCACGCGCGCACGTGCACACGCAAACACACAAACCAACTGCCGAATCCGACTATGCAGTCTCCTAGGCACGCGCGCACGTGCACACACAAACACACGAACCAACTGCCGAATCCGACTATGCAGTCTCCTAGGCACGCGCGCACGTGCACACACAAACACACGAACCAACTGCCGAATCCGACTATGCAGTCTCCTAGGCACGCGCGCACGTGCACACACAAACACACGAACCAACTGCCGAATCCGACTATGCAGTTTCCTAGGTACGCGCGCACGTGAACACGGAAACACACGAACCAGCTGCCGAATCCGACGATGCAGTCTCCTAGGCACGCGCGCACGTGAACACGCAAACACAAGAACCAGCTGCCGAATCCGACTATGCAGTCTCCTCGGCACGCGCGCACATGCACACGCAAACACGCGAACCAGCTGCCGAATCCGACTATGCAGTCTCCTAGGCACGCGCGCACGTGCACACACAAACACACGAACCAGCTGCCGAATCCGACAATGCAGTCTCCCAGGCACGCGCGCATGTGCACACGCAAACACACGAACCAACTGCCGAATCCGACTATGCAGTTTTCTAGGCACGCACACAAGTGCACACGCAAACACACGAACCAGCTGCCGAATCCGACTATGCAGTCTCCTAGGCACGCGCGCACGTGCACACGCAAACACACAAACCAACTGCCGAATCCGACTATGCAGTCTCCTAGGCACGCGCGCACGTGCACACACAAACACACGAACCAACTGCCGAATCCGACTATGCAGTCTCCTAGGCACGCGCGCACGTGCACACACAAACACACGAACCAACTGCCGAATCCGACTATGCAGTCTCCTAGGCACGCGCGCACGTGCACACACAAACACACGAACCAACTGCCGAATCCGACTATGCAGTTTCCTAGGTACGCGCGCACGTGAACACGGAAACACACGAACCAGCTGCCGAATCCGACGATGCAGTCTCCTAGGCACGCGCGCACGTGAACACGCAAACACAAGAACCAGCTGCCGAATCCGACTATGCAGTCTCCTCGGCACGCGCGCACATGCACACGCAAACACGCGAACCAGCTGCCGAATCCGACTATGCAGTCTCCTAGGCACGCGCGCACGTGCACACACAAACACACGAACCAGCTGCCGAATCCGACAATGCAGTCTCCCAGGCACGCGCGCATGTGCACACGCAAACACACGAACCAACTGCCGAATCCGACTATGCAGTTTTCTAGGCACGCACACAAGTGCACACGCAAACACACGAACCAGCTGCCGAATCCGACTATGCAGTCTCCTAGGCACGCGCGCACGTGCACACGCAAACACACGAACCAGCTGCCAAATCCGACTATGCAGTCTCCTAGGCACGCGCGCACGTGCACACGCAAACACACGAACCAGCTGCCAAATCCGACTATGCAGTCTCCTAGGCACGCGCGCACCTGCACACGCAAACACACGAACCAGCTGCCGAATTCGACTATGCAGTCTCCTAGGCACGCGCGCACGTGCACACGCAAACACACGAACCAGCTGCCAAATCCGACTATGCAGTCTCCTAGGCACGCGCGCACGTGCACACGCAAACACACGAACCAGCTGCCGAATCCGACAATGCAGTCTCCCAGGCACGCGCGCATGTGCACACGCAAACACACGAACCAACTGCCGAATCCGACTATGCAGTTTTCTAGGCACGCGCGCACGTGCACACGCAAACACACGAACCAGCTGCCAAAACCGACTATGCAGTCTCCTAGGCACGCGCGCACGTGCACACGCAAACACACGAACCAGCTGCCGAATCCGACTATGCAGTCTCCTAGGCACGCGCGCACCTGCACACGCAAACACACGAACCAGCTGCCGAATTCGACTATGCAGTCTCCTAGGCACGCGCGCACGTGCACACGCAAACACACGAACCAGCTGCCAAAACCGACTATGCAGTCTCCTAGGCACGCGCGCACGTGCACACGCAAACACACGAACCAGCTGCCAAATCCGACTATGCACTCTCCTAGGCACGCGCGCACCTGCACACGCAAACACACGAACCAGCTGCCGAATTCGACTATGCAGTCTCCTAGGCACGCGCGCACGTGCACACGCAAACACACGAACCAGCTGCTGAATCCGACTATGCAGTCTCCTAGGCACGCGCGCACGTGCATACGCAAACACACGAACCAACTGCCGAATCCGACTATGCAGTCTCCTAGGCACGCGCGCACGTGCACACGCAAACACACGAACCAGCTGCCAAATCCGACTATGCAGTCTCCTAGGCACGCGCGCACGTGCACACGCAAACACACGAACCAGCTGCCAAATCCGACTATGCAGTTTCCTAGGTACGCGCGCACGTGAACACGGAAACACACGAACCAGCTGCCGAATCCGACTATGCAGTCTCCTAGGCACGCGCGCACGTGAACATGCAAACACAAGAACCAGCTGCCGAATACGACTATGCAGTCTCCTCGGCACGCGCGCACGTGCACACGCAAACACACGAACAAGATGCCCAACCCGACTTTGCAGTCTCCTAGGCACGCGCGCACGTGCACACGCAAACACACGAACCAGGTGCCGAATCCGACTATGAAGTTTCCTAGGCACGTGCGCACGTGCACACACAAACACACGAACCAGCTGCCGAATCCAACTATGCAGTTTCCTAGGCACGCGCGCACGTGCACACGCAAACACACGAACCAGCTGCCGAATCCGACTATGCAGTCTCCTAGGCACACGTGCACGTGCACATGCAAACAAACGAACCAGCTGCCGAATCCGACCATGCAGTCTCCTAGGCACGTGCGCACGTGCACACGCAAACACTCGAACCAGCTGCCGAATCCGACTATGCAGTCTCCTAGGCACGCGCGCACGTGAACACGGAAACACACGAACCAGCTGCCGAATCCGACTATGCAGTCTCCTAGGCACGCGCGCACGTGCACACGCAAACACACGAACCAGCTGCCGAATCCGACTATTCAGTCTCCTAGTCACGCGCGCACGTGCACACGCAAACACACGAAGCACCTGCCAAATCCGACTACAGTCAACTTCGCTAATAATAACGACACTCGACGGGGCATCAGAAAGGTGTTCTTATTCGCGAAGTGTCGTTATACCCGAAGTCTCATATGTATTACAGTGGGATGGGACTTTGCTCTGGCATGGAAATTCTGTCGTTATTCGCGAATTGTCGTTATATCCGCAGTCGTTATATGCGCAGTTGACTGTACATGCATGTACATACTAGTACACTAATATACAACACACATACACACATACACACATACACACATACACACATACACTAATATACAACACACATGTAGCATGCACAGAACCGAACAATTTCATGTTCACACATGCAAGCACAGACCTGAACATTAGTACCAAAAGCCGATACAGACAGTATCCCATACACACAGACGCACACCACACACACACACACACACACACACACACACACACACACACACACACACACACACACACACACACACACACACAATGTCCCATGTATGCGCCCGTGGCGAGAAAAGCAACTCTACAAATGCTCTGGATGTGAACCCACAGATTCTCTCTTATACTCATTAAGTTATAGCAACGATAGCGAATCTGATTCTGAATGAAACACACACACACACACACACACACACACACACACACACACACACACACACACACACACACACACACACACACACACACAATGTTCCATGTATGCGCCCGTGGCGAGAAAAGCACGCAAATCTACAAATGCACTGGATGTGAACCCACAGATTCTCTCTTATAGCAACGATAGCGGATCTGATTCTGAATGAAACACACACACACACACACACACACACACACACACACACACACACACACACACACACACACACACACACACACACACACACACACACACACTTGTACTTGTACTTGTTGCTCACTGCCAAAACTGGTCACGTGGGTCTCCCCGGGAGAGGGGAGAGAGACTCAAAAGGAATCTTGGAAAGATGACTCAATTGGCCATTGAACCACCCAACGACCGACACCCCCTGAAATCCCCAAACTAGGGTGGACTTGAAATGATCCCACTTATGGGCTCACCACACCTCAGTAAGTGGGTGAGGACAAGGTGCAGAAAAGGATTGACGGCATCAGGGTATCCGTCCCGGGATCCAACTGCAGGTACCCCTGCCCCCAGTGAAGGTAATACTTGGTACTAGTGTCGGTGGCTAAATCAGAGTGGATCTGATATAAGCTTCACTAGCACCATTGATTACACAAGAGTTAATCTAGCCAGAAGCAGTCCATGGTTAACAGGTATGTATACTTCAAACAGAAAGTATATGAACCCTGAAACCAACAAAGGTGGTAGGTACAACAATACACCTTCAAGCAGCCGAGCCCGTTGGCAACAGGCCCAACACTATCTGGCACAAGTGCACCCACCAACCGAACTAGCTGACACACACACACACACACACACACACACACACACACACACACACACACACACACACACACACACACACACACACACACACACAATACAGTAATGCCCATCCGCAGATGATGGCAGGTCCTGAAAGGACAGGCAGTCTTTCAGTCATGGGGAACAGAACTTCGAATGCCGAGTGAGGTATACACGCACACACGTGAGCGAGCGGGCACACACTAAAGTATGCAGAAAGAGAATCGACATTGTAGTATTCATTGGTTGGGGAATGGAAAGGAAAATAAAACAAAATTACCGTAGGTTATTGTTGTATGGATACTAGGAGCACAACAGAAAGGTAAGCAACTTGCTTTGAAGCAAAGAAAGTTTATATTCCACGGATCTCAGAAGGAAAGAACGTTCCAGAATGCTGCACTGGCAACAGGCGGCCTGCATGTGCGCGGCCCCTGCAGTCGGTCCAGCTGCCGGCCTTGCAGTGATGAAAAGAATGTGCAGTACAGCATGTCAGGTAGTATTGCAGCCTGGACAAATAGGCGCTGGGAAGTCCTAGTTATGTGCTCACGTACACCACGATGCACCAATCTTCTGAGCTACTTTGGCAACAACTTTGTCCACTTGAGACTCCACTGGGCTGAGCCAGTTGTTCAGGGCTGCACCAAGGTGAACGGCAATGACCGCTGATGGCAATGCAATCCATGACACACAGTCACTTGGGCATCGTCAACATGGCGCCGCTGAGGCTGGATCGATAAAATCTGCCTTTAGGCTGGGTTGACGAGGCCGCTGTCTTGAAGCTAGTCAGTCAGCCTGGTCACCCCCATTGACGAACCAGTCGCCACCGTCAGCAGTGGCGGTAGGTTTTGACAAGTGTGGCGCAATATCGTCAGCAAATTCAGTACTCGGGATAAGATGAGTGACAAAGGGAACGTTGTGTTTGTATAATATTGAAGTGAACAGGGATGATCATAAACCCTGCGCGTACTCCACCGTGAGTTACAAGAAAATTCCGGACTGGACGACGAGCCAACGTCAACCTGCTACATCCAACCAGGCAGATACTATTACGATAGCTGCCAAACCAGGTCAATGTCGACCCACTGCATAATGTCAATGTCAAACATATCCTGCAGGAGAAGACTGGGGTGTTGACGTCCAGTGTACAGACACCAGTCACATTTCCTGTGTCTTTTGCAGCATACAGGCTGAGACTCATCACTGTAGAGTCCACTACTGCATAAGTTTTATTTGTACAATACATGGCAGGCGGACCCGGTGTGCTTCGCAGGACTGCGAGATGCTGCAGAAGACCAGGTTCAACCTTTCTGGACAGTCATTCACCGACGGTGGGCTACGCGATGCTGGAGGAACTAGATTCCAGTGAAAACCCAAGATTCCTTTGTTCCTGGACGCTCCGACGTGTTGTGATATCTGCCAGGTGCGCAGTAACTAGTATTTTCATCGCTATAGCGAGGACGACGCCGATCGGCAAACTCTCGCTCACAGCCATCACCAGCCTCTCAAAACCATCACTTGGCATCCCCCAGAGGTATAGGAGAAAGCCAAAACAGCTCACAACAAACAAAAGCTAAGGACGATGGAAAGAGAGCATGTCAATAAGAAGACGAACAGTATGAAGTAGTTCAAATGGTTTTGAACACTCGTACCACTAGTTTAATGTACATGCATAACACTTTAATAGTGACACCATTAAATGGTGTCACTATTAAAGGGGCACTCCGGCTTCATTTTCGACGCCGAGTTTTCGATAGCAAGACGAAGGTAGGTGAAAGAGAAGACCCCTCGAACAAGAACGAGTCTCCAGAAGCGATCGAGTCGAGCAGGAAGACGACTTTTGAATTTCGCCGAGCGAGCGCTGATGACGTAATGAGGGATTAGCTTGCCAGTGGAAATGCATCTGCGCACATACATTTCGCATACTTTTTGGCCAATTTTCAATCGAAGAGGAGGTTGTTTGCTATGTTCTCTCAACGTCGTGAGCGATCCCGTCTTCTATACCCTTCCAGGTACCCTGAAGGTCCTCCAGAGGAGAATTTATCTCCAGCAACGCGTTGTTGATCCGCTAAATTCGTCTCGAGACATATTCACCCAGTGCAGTGCTGATAAATGTAGAATGTTGAATCTGTGATAATTGTCGACGATGGAGAGAGAGGTTGATAGCCGCTGTCGCAGGGAAAGTGAAGCTGCTGGAAGTAACAATGGGGGCGGCTTGTTAGCATCACATGAGCATCCAGACTTCAAAGCAGCTTGACGGAATCGGGGAGTACTGACTATTTGTCTCTATCTCAGTATAGTGAATTTTATGATCAGAAAATTTTTCGATCAGGATCCCTTCTACAAGATGTGTAGTACAGGTGATTTCTGAACTTGACGATATGGAGACGGACCAGTAGACCTACCAACAACGTGTACCTGCAGGAAATTCACCCAAGGCTATTGCTATCCTCTTCAGTGGCTGTTGTTTTTTTAGTAAAAATATGTTGACTTCTCTCAACATAATCCTGCATGGCAGCAAGAAGGTGCGCTATGGAATTCAACGCCACAATCTTCGCCCAGCTGTGGATGAAGCATGGTCAAGTCATAGCAGTACATATACTTGAAACAGATGAGACATTGAAGTTCATTTGTGATGGGAAGTTTGACAGCCCCAGTGACCGAGTCAAGCGTTGTCTTTTGCTGTGGCACAAATTGCTGAAGAATCTGAGATGGTCTTGGAATTATACTACCAGAAATAATGGTGGCATGAACCATTGTGGAATCGGACAGCTCGCGGAGAATACTGGAATAGCTCAAGTATCTCTAGGTGATTGTAAATCCTGTTCTGGCTGATAGCTTCGGCCTGCTGCGCCCGTCCATGTACAATGATGGGAACATGCATTTCTGTTTTCTACATATTTGCCGGCTACTGTACTGTGGTATTACAGTTGCGGGTCCCTTATATAGAAATATGGTCACCCTCCCGCCTCCCATATGCCCACATTATAAATATGAACTAACAATTTCACTGTTGGACTCGCCGGCGGCTAGAGAGCAAAGGATTAATTTATAGCAAAGAAAAGAAACAGGGAACTACAAGTTACGCTATAATGTCCACGAACAATTTCACTGTATTTGAAATAATTTTGTTTGATACCCTGAGAACTCTGAAACTTTGCAGCACTGTGGATTATATGTGGATACAACATTTATGGAAGGAAAAGTGGAATAATTTCGAACACATTGTTCGAATAATTATAGCACTGGATTGTTGAGATTGTGAGCACATTCCAATCAGCACTCTACATATTTATAAGCGGTGGCAATCATTAGGAATAGGTCATGAGTTGTCAGAGTGCTCTAGTAAATGAGAGAATGTTTTGTTTGTCTAATCGACGTTTCCGTCGACTTGATTCTAGACAGTAGTCGAAGGAGTACTATGAAGTATACACCAGACGTGGTCCGTCAGGTATCTCGTGAGAATTCTGTCGGTACACATCAGGTATCAGCTTACAAAGATGGCTCCTCTCTGTTTCTTGAAAGCCTGTATAGTTGGACTGTGGCTCCAGCGATTCCCTTCTAAGAGCAGATACCATACCCAATACGGACAATGCATATCGGACAGACCTGTGTGCACAACGGAAATAGTGGAGAGAAATCTCTCAGCTCATGAACACATCAGTGAAGTTTGAACTGCCGTTGTTTGTGGCCATCAGTATAAACCTATCGACTATAAGAATAATGTGCAAAAAACCTCTATAATTACAGCTGGGGCCATGGAATTATAAAGCATCTAACTTAGGGAACTGCCAATTCTGGTCTGAGTTGCGTTCGAGGCCTGCAATTCATGATGGCTATCGTATGTTGCATTGACCAGAGATCATATAAAACTTCCAAATGCCACATAGAAACACGCACCACTTTCGAATACTTTGGTATCCCATGCCAAATGGGCATTCGTTCCCGGGGTGGCAGGCGTCACCATTCGTTATGCCTGGATCAGATTCCATTGACCCCAACTATCATGAAGAATCATTTTTACTTTGACTGGATTTCAGTACCAGTTGTAGAACTGCAGAATCAATTTCGTTGTATTTGGGCAACCATTTCTCTACAAACGCTCTATTTGGAAAATAGAATTTTTTTATAAAAATACATGTCCAAATTCCACATCTACCCAAATCGGCCTACCTACTTGATCACGTATTCAGTACTACACGGAATGTTTAGAAAACGCATGAGGGAATAAGAATTTGCTAACGAGAACTCCAGGCCAGGGTACTAGCATACGAACAAAACAAAATAAAAACTCACCAGCATATTTGTAGTAATTCATGTCGGTGTAATATTCACGATAAGCAACGAGGCACCCTCCGATTTGGTCAAGCTGCTTTGAAGTCTGGTTGTTCAGGTGATACAAAAGGGCTCCCCGTTGTTACTTCCAGCAGCTTCACTTTCCCTGCGACAGCGGCTATCAACCTCTCTCTCCATCGTCGACAATTATCACAGATTCAACATTCTACATTTATCAGCACTGCACTGGGTGAATATGTCTCGAGACGAATTTAGCGGATCAACAACGCGTTGCTGGAGATAAATTCTCCTCTGGAGGACCTTCAGGGTACCTGGAAGGGTATAGAAGACGGGATCGCTCACGACGTTGAGAGAACATAGCAAACAACCTCCTCTTCGATTGAAAATTGGCCAAAAAGTGTGTGAAATGTATGTGCGCAGATGCATTTCCACTGGCAAGCTAATCCCTCATTACGTCATCAGCGCTCGCTCGGCGAAATTCGAAAGTCGTCTTCCTGCTCGACTCGATCGCTTCTGGAGACTTGTTCTTGTTCGAGGGGTCTTCTCTTTCACCTACCTTCGTCTTGGCATCGAAAACTCGGCGTCGAAAATGAAGCCGGAGTGCCCCTTTAAGGTGGCAGACTACCCAAAAATTCGCTGAAAAATCGAATTTGTAAATTCATATTGAGCGCTACGTCAGTTGAAAGAGCATGAATAGCTGCAAATTCTCTGAAAATTGTGTCCCGATCTGACCCGCCGTTCAAGAGTTATGGCCGAAAATGTGCCCTTGCAAGGAAAGATTTTTTTGTTGCACGCTGTCATTTGTTGGCAGCACTGTATTTGAATGTGAGCAGACCGTGCGCAACTTGTCGTATCATGGAAACACGTGAAAGTGTGCAGAATTTTGCTCCAAAAAATCAGGTTTTTGAGCCACGTATTGGGCTGCACGGCGGCGGGCGAAGCCCGCCGCCGTGCAGCAGGACTTTTGCCAGCACCCTCGTGACGTTGCAGATATGTGGCTTGATTGTTGACATTGATTTAGTGACTTTGGCAAGTTTGAGTCGTGTCAAGAAGTCAGGTAGGATTCAGTACTAGGCAGTAGTGAAACGTGAGTGGTAGTCTTTGCCGGTTTCTGAGGGTATCCTGGATTTGGTGTGCAGCGCTGTGGAAATGGCTTGCTGTGGAGGTCCCAGCACTGGATGTTGTATCAAAGGTACGACCTCGTAGCACACCCTAAACCTAAAAAAATTCAAAAATTGACTTGGGTCTGTGGGAGTGTGTGAGAGAACGCCCACTCGTTCCGTTGTGACAGATTCCAGGGCCTCGTTGAGGGGCCCTACCCCATCACCCATGGCTGCTTCTGGACTTGTTCTAGGTTTGAGTCCCGCGCACGAACAGAATGAGCACGAAAATGTGAAACAATTGTAAATGCATTTGTTTGGCTCCTGGGTGGCTCGCACACCGTGGCACTATGCCGGAAATTTGAGTTTTTCCGGCCTGGAAAGCCTGTCAGTGAGGCGCAAGAACTTGTAAATCATGTCCTGAGGGCCAGCATAGTGGCAGGAGTGTGTGGTCAAAAATTCACTCAAATCCATTGAGAAACACCAAAGTTACGGTCAATTGAATGCCATATGAAATTTATGGGTAGGCTGCCCCCTTAAAGTGTTATGCTTATTTTTGTTTTAACACGCATATCGCGGATTTTTTGCTGATTTACCGGTATACCCCCAAAAAAATCTTTTCGTTTCACGCCTACCTCGTTACCTTTCACGTCAAGCAATCTGTTCACGCCACATGGCCAGCCATATCATTTCATTTGCATGTACGCGCTGTAGCCAGCCATGCATATGGCATATGGCTGGCTATACATGCAAACTATTAGTGACTTGATTGAAGACTTTGCAAAATTATTTTTTACAAGTCCAGGCGAGCTGCTAGTGCTACTAGTAGTTGTGAGAGTACTGCACTCAGTAATGGGAGCTGACTTCATTTTCGGAGAAACACTACTGGAGTATCATCGTAGTAAAAGTAATATTGGCGATAGCATCTAGGAAGGATCGCTAACCTAAAGTGAATTAAGGAAAGGCCTTGCGCGGCTGCTCTACGAAGTGTTGAAGAAAGACTCAAAGTTGCTGGACGAACAACTCGTTCCGGTTGGTGCCGGAAAAGTTGGCCCCCAACGATGGTGTTTGGTGTATCATCAAGCATTATTTCTTGTAGCAGTGTTCACCGAGAAAGGAGGACGCTCTAGCTGCTGCTGTTGTCCGTTTCATCCACGGTGGATGTTAGCTGCACCGCGCCTATTGTGTTTTAGTATTCCATGGGCACACATTAGCATTCTGAGCGAGTGTGGAGCCACAACTTACTTTGGACAGCGTTGCATTGTCCACGAGCGCGAACTTCAGCAGTTACTCTTCATCCTACATGTAGATTTTGGAGTATACACGGCCTTGTCACGACAGCGACAGCTCTACAGAGTGTTCAAGTGAGAAAAATTAATTTCAATTATTGGTGGACGAACGTATCGCTGGTGCCGAAAAACGTGGCTTGCACCGATGGTGTTTGGTGGATCATCAAACAGAGTGTCCAGCAGTGTTCACCGAGGAAGGAGAACGCACTCGCCACTACTGCCGTCCGATTCATCCAAGTGGGCGTTAGCTGAGATGTCCGACAAGGATGTCCGACAAGGTCTCCGACAAGGTTAGCGGCCAAGTACGACAGGCACTTAAGAAAAACGGCATAACGGCACGCCTCGTTAACCCTCGACCCCCAACCATCCAAGAACTCACGAAGAAAAAAGGAGAACCGGAAAAATGCAGAATGCGCGAATGCCCTATGTTCAGGAAGAAGTGCACCTGCAGATTTGCCGTGTACGAAGCTACATGCCACCTTTGTCACGAGAGATACGTCGGCTCGACTGGGAGGCAAGTGCACACCCGGGCCCAAGAGCACACAAATGCTGCAAAATCTCATGACAAGAAGTCTGCATTTGGTGTGCACTACGCTAGGGAACACCCGAACGCCACCCCAGAGATTATGTACGAGATTGCTCAGCTCACGGAGAGGGATGAACTGAGGCTCCGGATCCGTGAGGCATATGCCATTCGCGACAAGAAACCAACTATCAACAGAAGAAAAGAAGATATGGGAACTGGATTCTTGGCATAACTTGCCTACCACCATCCACTATCTGCCAACCCATCCAAAAATGATCCCAATAGAAGAAGAACACCCGCACCCGGTGCTCTCTCTCCCCCCCCCCCCCCCCCCCCAACACACTACACTACCAAAAAGCTTGCAAACGCACACGCATACACACACACACCTCTTTGTATATACTGCTGCTATTGCTGATATTATATCACTAGATGAATCACAACCTCCTGTTTTAGTCCCACCCACCACCTCAAAATATTCCTGCACCCCTTGCCTATAGCGCACACCTTCTGTCACATCTTCCTTCCACGCATACCAATACTCACTACCTTACTCTTTTTCGCACGCACACACACACACACACATACCTCTTGCCAATTCTACCCACCACATACACCAACACCTATTGCTGATCCACACCCTACCTAGACTCTCTCCCACATTTATCAACCCGACACTTCCATTACGCCACTCCACCTTCTACGCACACCCACACCTTCTACCAACCTACACTTCTACCCGAAGGGTGTACCCCTTCCCATCTGTATCGACCCGCACCTAACCTTCACCATTAACTTAGATACATGTATTTCCCACCTTCACCTTCTCACCTCACCTCATCTCACCACCATCACTCCCTATTAACCCGTGCCACCACCCAAAGCCCTCCATTCTTTATCCACTGACGATGTTGTTCAGAACAACGAAACGTCTGGAGAAGTATCGTAAAAACATTTCTATCGTTATTAAATGTTATCAAATATACCACTCTTTGGTCTAGAAAGAATACTTTTCGATATTACAATGAGAGTGAATAATCAACGGCTTGTCCACCAACTCGCTGGCAATATAGTCCCTTTTTTCCAGGTGGCATAATGCTGGCATTAAAACACCATTTCGCACGCAAAATTGGCATTACAAGCATAATTGCCGGTCGACAATGGTGCCATGCATGAAACTGGCTAGGTCCAGTTCCGAAAATCGTGCATCTGAACCCGTCCGGCTTCGTCCGGAGACTTGACGTTGCAAATCAACCTTCTCAGTGGATTGTTTCAGACAACATGCTCACTGCTGTTTATAAAAGTTTTTTTCTTCTTCTACGCTTTGGCCTTGATCCAAGACGGCCTTCTTAAATCGACTTTTCCAACTTTCAAACTGGCATTTTGGAGCAGTGTGAGCGTTATGTGGCATTATATCTTCATATTATGAGCATTGCCTTTAGCATAATCGCAGCAAATAACTAGCATCACTCGCCCATGCCTACCAAGAACAGAAACATTGGCAAAACTAATTCGCAGTTACCCTTTGGTGTGGCATCATCGATTTAGTTTGGACACCACCCGATTGCTTGACGTGAAAGGTAGCGAGGTACACGGACGTCTCTTACACGTGAAACGAAAAGATTTGGCGGGTAGTCAGCAAAAAATTAAGTGACAGTCCCTTTAGTCCTAGTACCCTTCGTAACGCTGGTAACCCTGGTCTACGTCATTGTATCAGATTCTCTTGTCATTGTAAATAGATCCATCTCGACTCGAGCCTAGTATCAGTAGCAGATGCTAGGCTGAAAATGGAGGTAAGGGGCAGCATGCAGTGAACATGGCTGCAACAGACACAGGGGCCAGAGAAGAGTACAGATATTATGATAGCTGGGAACATCAACAATGACGTCACACACTGATTGAGTGTTTTTAAAATAGTAAATCGTTGCAATTAGAATTGGAGGTGGATGGGTGAAGACATGGTGGTGATAACAGCAGTCTCAGCTGCTGGGACACCAAAGGGAGGTGTTCAACAAAAAAAAAACAACAAAAAAATACTCAAATCTCAGACAGCCAGCTGTTTCCACCTTGTTATATCTCATCAGCAGTGAGCCGATGACAGCAAAAAGAGTAAGGCAATGTCATTTGTATTTACTAGCATAGAACCGAGAAATTCCCAGCCTATTTCAACGCATTCACCGCTTTCTACTACTAAGTTCTGGTGAGATCTTCAGTCTTGAATTTGGATACAAAAATCAAGTCTGCAAAGATATAGATAGGTTAGGCTTCTATGAAATCAATGTGGATTGGCTCAACGCACAGAGACATGGTGATCTCAATATCGTTAGTCAAGTTTCAGTAAAGGCTCACGCAAGCGTGTCTTGAAATTTTAATATTCTTATTACATTAATGGCGGGAATGAGAGGAGCTTCAAAAACTTCCCTGATTGTCTGACATGGATTGAAAATTGATAGTTTATTATTTTCAAAATTTACTAACTGCAATTCAAAGTAAAATAGCATGTGAGTTTCTAGTGTACTTCAAGACATTAGAAACATCACTGCTATGTGTAAATTCATGATGAAGGAAAATGACACGAGCTGATCACAGCAACACATGCCAACTGGCAATGAAAACACACAGCGCCCATGATGCCTAGGACAAACGCTCCGGTCAAAAGACATCAGGCTCCACTACGCTGCCCGGAGGGCGGCCAGGCTGCTAATCCGATCCGGCCGAGGCACTGAGCGGCTGGGGGTCGGAGAGCAGACGCTTGCCCCCCCCCCCCCTGCCATCTCTGGACAAGGCCTCATCTCCTGCTTATTGTTTCAAGTACTCGGCATTCCTGGCAAACAAACACGATACAGGTCAAACAGCGGCAGAGTGAACTTCTCATTGTCATGGTACAGTGCACAATGGATGAGCAAAGACCCGGACGAAAGACAGAGACGGAGCACAGCAACACACACACACGTTTCTAATAGAACTAGGCTAACTTTTCTTGTAGCTCAACAGTTCACTTGTTACTGAAAAATGGTAAAATGGCTAATTATAGCGTCAGTACCGTAGGTCCATGTCATGCTATGTTATCGTATGAGCTGATTGTTTAGTAACTGGTGGTGTTAGTGGACATTATAGCGTAACTTGTAGTTCCTTGGTCGTTTTATTTTTTATAAATTAATCCTTGGCTCTCCATCCAAGTCCAATTTAAGCGCAGGTGATATTTTAGTGATTTAAACGAAAGGAGTGTTTTGGCTAAAGTTTTGCCGCGTCAATTGAAATTTAGCAGGTACTACTGTACAGTAGTAGTCATCTTCTTTTTCTTAAAACTCTGAAACTCGGGTCACTAACATATTTCATTGTCAATTGGTCCTGATTCAGAGAATGCTAATTTCTTTACCCGTTAAAAACTATACGTTCTACAGTATTAGGCCAATTATCAGATGTTTTGATTGTCAAGTATTTAGCAACTTAGCTTGAACATAGCAAGATCTGTGGTTCAGTGAACAACAATCCCCCCACCACCCCAAACCCAAACCAACCCACCCTTCACCTGAAGGTGCAGAGACCACTGATACCCGTATACACCGTACCCTTTACATACAGGTGATCATTTTTACCATTAATGGATCTTTATACACAAGTGGTCTTAAGGCCGCCGCGGTCACACTCAAACAAGCCACTTTGGGCTTGTTATCGCTGGTGCTCAGCTGGCTTGTGTGCTCCCTGTCGAGCGGTCACAACAGACATCGAGTGCAAAGCTTGAATGGCTTGTTTTTTTGCCCGCCAAATTTTGATATCTCGAAACGCACCAACGTTCTCAAGCACACAGGTGGTCTTTATAGTGTATACATAGGTAATCTTTACACACTGTTGTGAATTCCAGCAGAAATCCAAGAGAGCTCGATACCGGGAAGGTAGAGCCGTGACACACTAGTCAGAACAACAGATGGCTTGATCAGTCACAACTTAAAGTTTCATGCCATCTCAGGCACTCATCAGGTGATCTTTATAAATACATGAAGGTGGTCATTATACATAGGTGGTCTTTATTCGAAGGGGGTCTTTATTCGAAGGGGGTCTTTATTCGAAGGAGGTCTTTATTCGAAGGGGCCTTTATTCAAAGAGGGTCTTTATTCGAAGGGGGTCTTTATTCGAAGAGGTCTTTATTCGAAGGGGCCTTTATTCGAAGAGGGTCTTTATTCGAAGGGGGTCTTTATTCGAAGGGGGTCTTTATTCGAAGGGGGTCTTTATTCGAAGGGGGTCTTTATTCGAAGGGGGTCTTTATTCGAAGGGGGTCTTTATTCGAAGGGGGTCTTTATTCGAAGGGGGTCTTTATTCGAAGGGGGTCTTTATTCGAAGGGGGTCTTTATTCGAAGGGGGTCTTTATTCGAAGGGGGTCTTTATTCGAAGGGGGTCTTTATTCGAAGGGGCCTTTATTCAAAGAGGGTCTTTATTCGAAGGGGGTCTTTATTCGAAGGGGTCTTTATTCGAAGGGGCCTTTATTCGAAGAGGGTCTTTATTCGAAGGGGGTCTTTATTCGAAGGGGGTCTTTATTCGAAGGGGGTCTTTATTCGAAGGGGGTCTTTATTCGAAGGGGGTCTTTATTCGAAGGGGGTCTTTATTCGAAGGGGGTCTTTATTCGAAGGGGGTCTTTATTCGAAGGGGGTCTTTATTCGAAGGGGGTCTTTATTCGAAGGGGGTCTTTATTCGAAGGGGGTCTTTATTCGAAGGGGGTCTTTATTCGAAGGGGGTCTTTATTCGAAGGGGGTCTTTATTCGAAGGGGGTCTTTATTCGAAGGTGGTCTTTATTCGAAGGTGGTCTTTATTCGAAGGGGGTCTTTATTCGAAGGGGGTCTTTATTCGAAGGGGGTCTTTATTCGAAGGGGGTCTTTATTCGAAGGGGGTCTTTATTCGAAGGGGGTCTTTATTCGAAGGGGTCTTAATTTAAAAGACAGGTGATATTTTATACCTAGGTGTTATTTATACACAGGTGTGCTGAAACCATGGTAACATGATCTGATGCCTCAACCTTCTTCCACTGCAGATCACTAAACTATCCCCGCCACTCCCCCCCCCCCCCCCCCCCCCCCCCCCGCCACACACACACACACATGCACACACACACACACATGCACGCACACACACACACACACACACACTCAGCCTGCAACTCACTTGATTGCCGTGAAAAGACGGCGCCGACTATGCTTGGCATTATCAGCCAGCAGGTTAAACAGCTCTTGGACGGTTGTGCTCGGACGTTTCATCAGATACAGCAAGATACAGAAGAGGTTGTTTTCTCCTTTGCCTGGGCCTCCGATGTTACCTTTATTCATTTCGTGAAACGACTTTAGCACGTTGCGGTAGTAGTTTGTGTATTCTGGAGCCACTAGCTGCACAGCCGCCTTACCGCAGTTTGCTACAACATCACCAGAAGAAAGGGCAGAAAAGAACAATGACACTGTTTTTGATCTGCTGACTTTTCGCACTTCTAGCCTGATGTTTATCTCCCTCACTTCTTTGCCCATAGAATTGCTGTCTTAGTTATTTTGCTTTACTCCATGTAAGAGACCATGAAGAGAAGGGAACGAAAACGTTCGTTTCTAAAATGTCCTAGTGTTCATTTGGACGGTGTGGGTTGTGTGCATGCATGTGCTACACTGAAGAACAACCAGCTTCATTTAAGAACAATGAGCTTCATTTAACACGAAAGCGTGGTAGGACCTCGGCGATAATCGTAAAAGAAAGTTAGTTGCTCCCACACTGAAACAGTCAACCGTGAGTCAGTCAAGGGTCAAGTCAGGTCGACGGGAATAGCGCTGCAGTGTGGGAGCAACCAACTTCTACACAGCTTCAGTTAACGTAAACATAATTAACCCTTTACCGGCAAGTGTATTTTGTATATGAAATCCATAAGATTGGGAAGGATGCCAATAACTCACAACGAGGCCACATGTTGTATGTGCAAGTTATGTTTTCTTGGAAGTCTGGTACTGATACTGATACTGATACTGATACTGGTACTGATACTGGTACTGGTACTGGTACTGGTACTGGTACTGGTACTGGTACTGGTACTGGTACTGGTACTGGTACTGGTACTGGTACTGGTACTGGTACTGGTACTGATACTGGTACTGGTACTGGTACTGGGCTCATGCTTCCTGTCATACCAGCTATGGTTTTAGTACTTGGTCCGCGTCAGCGATATTGTCGCTTATCTTTCAGCTTTGTTATTATGTCGCCAATGCTTACTTGGCAGCCAATTTCATCCCAATTTTGGTTAGCAAGTTATTTTACTAGTACCTGAAAGGTCTAGCTAGAGTTTGAGTGGATTTCGAGAGCGACAGGTGGGTGATTCTGATTGATACAGCGCCGCATCAAAATAGATTATCTTTTTACACTGTGCAGGCAAGAGCAGCGCAAGCCACAAAAAAGTAATTGGCTACTCGGAATCAGCTCCATTTTGCTGAACGGCCGAGATCGCTCACCTCAGGAATCGCTCATCAAGCTGAGATCGCTGCTCCCTTACCTCCAGCTCAACGCTCGAAGTATCCAGCGCGTCGTGGAGATTTGCAAGTACTGTACGCGTCGTCGTCGTTCAAAATAAAATCTTGCAAAGAACGGCGTCTGATTTGAACCACACAGGCTGTCGTGCTGCCCACGCGAAGTCCTATAGAGAAGGCGACCTTCACGATCGACTTCTCTTTAGAAAAAAACCAGGCAGCGGAGAGGAAGAGAGATGAGCTTGCAAAAGCAACAGAATCGATCCCGAGCAAAAATATTTGTCGCCAGCGCCGAGAGAAGCGACGAGGAGGACCGAAAAAAGTATGAACCCTTCCTCGGACAATAAATTCCTCATAGCTAGTTGTCATTCTATACCTTACCTTCCATCGTACCAAGTTTTATCACTTCAAGTGCACGCGTTCATGTCCAAAGTCTAAGTTCAAATTGTCGAAAGATAAGCGACAATATTGCTGACGCGGACCAAGTATGCATGTCGAATGCGTCGTTTACGACTCATTCAAGTACGGTGCTGCCGGTAAAGGGTTAAAAGATTGCGGAGGTGAGCTAAGCCGTTCCCCAGTCATGAACCACAGAGGTAGAACACCAGTTCACACACCAAGTTAACAACAACCTGCATCAAGCAGTGGAGTCTACTTGGTTACGTATGCTCATTGCAGCTGATGCTGCACTTGATGGGTTGCCAAGGCAAGCCGTGGCAATAAAACAAAAAAGTAATCAGGAGTCAGTACCACTCTTAGGGGACATGACTTCAATAGGAACACTGGTCAAAAACCGATGTACAAGGACATTACCTCCTCATCAAAGTCTACACATACACGTGCATACAGTGACAAGAGGGTATTGCAAAACAATTCAAGCAGCTCAGGGGAACTCACTGGCTCAGAAAATATGTTCACCTGGTTGAACCGCACCATAAGTATATTTGGACGTCACCGAGAATGTTCAAATACAAAAGAAAATTTAGGCCACCAGCCTCACGCTCGTTTTCTCAGAAAATCGCCCGCAATCGAACGGCTCCTACACTCCCAGAGAATAAGGTTGACCCTAGAACTACTTCAAACTACGTTTACTCATAATTCGCTACATACACACAGCTGAAACTCTGCCGTGTCCTTGCTGGAGAAAATATATTCACCACTCGGCATTATTGAAATAAACATGAATCACGGGGTCCAAAAGCAACCAACCTCTCTCGTCGCCTTCCTCCTTTCCACCGATGAATGGTTCAATCGAGCTAACAAACGCATGCCAGTCGGCAATCTGATCAAGTGTCTTTCCACTGCAGTGCAGAGTGGTATACAAAACAAAACGAAAAAACTAGAAACAGGTCGACATTCTATGTAGGGTCGCAACAAAAGAGCCTCCCTCGGTGGACAGAAGAGCCTCCCTCGGTGGACAGTAGAGCCTCCCTCAGTGGACAGGAGAGCCCCTCCCTCCAGTGGGCAATAGTGTGCCTACCCCCTCTCCCCCCCCCCCAGTGGACAGTACTTGCCCCCTCTCCCCCCCCCCGGGAGCAGTGCCTGCCCCCCCCCCCACTCCCAGTGGACAGTGCCTGCCCCCCCCCCCGTGGACTGTAGCATCCCACCTCGGTGGACAGTAGAGCCTTGAAATGCGATGCAGCATTCTGTGATCAAAAAGATCCCCTCGCTAAATGTGCAGGCAGCTTGTTGTCAGTGTTTCCATTACCCCGAACGCTTCGTTAATGAAAGTGGCTGATTGGTCAGCTCCTAGGCAATGTATTTGACCTATTTATATAAACCTGCGAGGAAAGCCTTCACTAACCCAATGGCACCAAGTGACATGAATTCAGCGTCGTGAACACCGCTTCCACCAGCGCTGTGATGACCGCTTCCACGAGCACCGTGACCACCGCTTCTACTGCCCACACTGGCACAGGCTTCTGCTGCAAGGCAACAGACGGCATGCCATTGGAGTGGCCAAGAGACATGCACACGCACACACACACACAAACACACACACACATGCAGATGCAGCGAATACATATACACACACACACACGTGGGCACGCACACACGGTTTGTTGCAGAAGTTTATTGTCGCCACTGAAACGAACATGGTTCATTTTGTACTCGGACGAACCCCTCACACCTCCAAAATGAACACAGTTTGTTGGCCAAGTTACGATTTTGGCCCCCCCTCTCCCCCCCCCCCCCTCCTCCTGTTCCACGGACGATGTTCGCTTCAGGGCGACAAAATATGACAGCGACACCATAGCAATTCTATGACGTGTCGGCTGTGTTTACAGCCATTTCCACTAAGAAACATGCCCTGGAGGCATTCATGAGAAAACCTTTTTCCCGACAAAGATCTAGCTAGTCATTAGTCCTATTCAAAGTGGTGACGCTGGAAAAGTGACTGTCATTAATTATTGTGCTAAATTGGTCAAATGTGCATCTAAAATACACTATGAACACCCAGTCAGGTACATACCTGTAGTCATTGCTGCTGCAGCTGCAGATGCTACTGGAGGTGCTGCTACTGAAGGTGATGCTACTGGTGATGCTGCTGCTGAAGGTGCTACTAGAGGTGCTGCTGCTGAAGGTGCTACTGGAGGTGCTGCTGCTGAAGATACTGGTGAAAGTGCTACTGGTGAGGCTGCTGCTGCTGCTGGTGCTGCTACTGGTGCTGCTGCTGCTGAAAGTGCTACTGCAGCAAGGACTGCTGCTGCTGCTGCTGCTAACAGTCCTGCTGCTATTGGAGATGCTCCTGATGCTAATGAAGCTGCTGCTGCTGCTGCTAACAGTGATGCTACTAGTAATGCCACAGCCGGTGATGCTGTTAGTGATGCTGCTACTGAGCCTTCCGCTGCTGGGGTGGCTACTGGCTGTGATGCTGCTACTGAGCCTTCCGCTGCTGGGGTGGCTACTGGCTGTGATGCTGCTACTGAGCCTGCCACTGCTGAGGTGGCTACTGGCTGTGATGCTACTACTGAGCCTGTCACTGCTGAGGTGGCTACTGGCTGTGATGCTGCTACTGAGCCTGTCGCTGCTGAGGTGGCTACTGGCTGTGATGCTACTACTGAGCCTGTCACTGCTGAGGTGGCTTCTGGCTGTGATGCTACTGGGCAGAGTGTTCCTTCTGATGCTGGTAAATGAGGATTGCCAGAAGAGGGATTTTCTGATCGAACAAAGGTGTAGAAAAATGGGTTACGGCATCAGGGTATCCGTCCCAGGATCCAACTGCAGTTACCCCAGCTCCCAGTGAAGGTAATACTTGCTACTAGTATGGGTGGCCAAATCAGATTGAATCTGATATAAGCTTCAATAGAACCATCAGGAGCACAGCAGCCCCCCCCCTTTTAGGGGTGGGGGAGGGAAGGAGGGGGGGGGGGGGGGGTGCATGGCTGCATAATATGTGTAGGATGGCTGGTGCATGTCATTCATAGTCATTATGTGCATGCTGAACCTAGGTCAAAATTATTAGGGGGGGGGGGCACGCACCCACTGTGCCCCAGTGCGTGCTACGTGCCTGACCATTGATTACACAAGAGTTAATCTAGCCAGAAGCATGGTGAAAAGGTATGTATACCTCAAATAGAAAGTATAATTATAGACCCTGAATTCAACAAAGGTGGCAGGCACAACAACACAACTCCAAGTAGCCGACCCCCCCCACAAACACAGACAGACAGACACAAAGCTGGATGTAGTCGAACCTTAAATGCAGGTGCAGCATATGCATACACACACACACGTAGGCATGCAAACACGGTACCAGAGTACCAGATCTGTTTGTATTGTGCATCCAACTAACCTGAAGGAAGAGAGGCTGATCTCGGGTCAAACAGCTTTCCACATGCATCCTGCAGGTATTGCAAGAGACCAAGTACACGCAAGCACATGCCCACGGCCACACGCACACACACTCACGCATACACACACACACACACACACACACATGCGCGCACACGCCCACCCGCACGCACGCACACACACACACACACACACACACATGTAAATACACACGAGCAAAAGCACACATGCATGCAAACACGCACACGCACAAGCCATAATCGCTGAAGTCAGAGTAGGCTCAAAATGGTTATCTCCTCATTAACATGACGGGAATACGTGGCAAGTTTTATGAAAATAGAGACATGGTGCAACTTTGTGTGTGAAGAATTCTCGTCCTGAACAGAGATAAACAGAATTACAACAAGGCCTGGTGGAACTTGTCTCATGGTTCGTGCCCCCCCCCCCCCCCCCCCCACAAAAACATATGAACTAAAGCTAGCGACAGGTGCTACTAACGTAACGTCTTTTGCATAGCTGCGGGAATTCAATCAGGTCAAGTTTCTCACCTGGTCAAGGCCCAGCCAGAACATGGCCTGCTCACGGATCATCTGTATATCATTTGAACGTGTACACAGTGGGTAGTCTTTAGCCACTAGGGTGAAAGCTTTCAAGGCGTGCGCACAGCTTGGCGCGCGGCACGTAGATAAGCCATGCTGTAAACACTCCTCGCCCGATGTTTCTCCGCAGGGGCATGGCAATGTGCTGATCACTTCGGCCTGCAGGCCCCACTTCCGTACCACTGTGAGCACGATTGCCCGGACTTCATCCAGCGTAGACTTTCCGCTGCCGCCATGTCGGCCCTTGCATTCGAGGTACACTTGTAAGCCGTAGCGTGTATAGTGCAGGTGCAGCCACGGCCAATCGCTGTTCCAGCGAAGGCGAACGCTGCACCGTGACAGTGTGGCAGACGAGCGCATGTGTGACTTAAGCAGCACCTCCACCACGCATTGCCAATACAGGAACACGGGAAAGCGCATCAACTCATCGCAGTTTGCGTGCTTCAAGGACACGAAGACACAGGAACAAGGCGTCTGCGGGTCCGTGCCCATGTCCTGGACGACTGCAGGTACAATAAACTCGTGCTCAGCAGACCTCTCATCCTGCACAATTACCAGGACTGAGAGCCATTCTAAGATTTCAAAAATGAGCTTGAACCCATCACTGCTTGCTCTGACTGCTTGCCACGCCTTTGCATGGTCGCAGTAAGACTGACCCTCGAACATCTTGTTAAGAGCTTTGCGTGCCAGGGACTCCGTCATGAACCCAGAACGATAGCGCCGCGCTTCGTTCACTGTGATGTCTCGGTCAGGCTTCATGTAGACAAAGGCATTGACACAGTCCAGGATGAACTGGGGCTCCAGGATGACCGTGTCTTTCAGCTTGAAAGTTGGGAAGTACGCCAGGTGGCCTGCTTCGTGGCAGTACTTCAGCAGCTGCTGTACTTGCCGGTCACTGTAGTCATGTGGAACAGCCTTGACTTGCTTTGCTATGAACTTTGCCTCCTTGAAGGAAATCCAAGGCCACGAGACCTCCTGCTTGAGCGTGTGTATGGATATGCAGAATCGGAGCCATGGAACAGGGATGTTACGTTGGCTCTTCTGGCAGCGGTCGACGATGGCCTCTCTCAATCGCTGTAGCTCATCTGCTTGCGCTGCACTTCCAGTGGATCTGGTGTTGTCGATTTTGAAGTGCGAAGTGTCGTTCCAGACAAGGTTCTGGTACGGGGTACCTTTTATCTTCTCTTGAAGTAACTTACAAGGATCAGGCAAATCGGTTTTGTTCCACCTGTCACTCTGACACCCCACTACAAACACATTATCTGCAGCACTCTGGTCTGTGCTGCTGTCAGCTTTTGTATTCAGCAGCAGCATGTCGAGCCAGCCGAGCAGCTGGTCTAGGCGAGTCGCGTTGGCCGGTAGAGTGGCCCGCTCGATACATTCTTCCCGGCTGACCTGAAATTCGTCAAGCTTGGGAAGGGTCTCTAGAAGGTCCAGAGAAGAGTTGTATGTGGCAATGAAGGTTGTGTTTTTGGCCATGAAGAGGGGCTGCACGGATTGGTAGACTTGCTGCCCTCCAAGGTCGCGGAATGTGATGACAGTATAGTCGGGCGTGTTGGCCCGGTCAGAGATGTACTTTACCCGGTCTGCGTTGAGAAATCCTGTGATGGTCTTGTGGATGTCCTCGCGCATTGCTGGTTTGTCGCTGCTGCTGCTGCTGCTGCTGCTGCTGCTACTGCTGTCCTCCATAGGTCCTGCATGGGTCCCAGCCACAGGATCCTCTCCTGCAGTGGCTCTCTCTCTGTCATCTTGTGTTGTCTCTTTGTCTTGGGAATGATTCGAAGTGGATGGTTTGCACATCATGGTGATGACGTAGAGTCGACTCAGAGCATCTGGCATGTCTGGGCATTCGATGAATCGACAGTCATCAGAGATGTTTGTAGTTGTGTAGGACGTGCGCATTCCGGGCGTGCTGAGTTCATTCTCATTGTGCATCTTCTCAAGCAAGGCCTTCAGCAAGCTGGTCTTTCCAACGCGTGCCGCACCAAGTATTGCCACGTGCAGGAAATGCACGACGGTCGAACCGCCCAACCGGGCTGCCTCCTGCTCTGCTGCTTCGAGTTCACTGATACTTGGCAGAACAGCAGTATCTCCTGGGCACAACGATAAGCACAGCACACATCAAAAAATGTTGCGTAACTGCAGGTGACATTTACAGTTTGTTGTTTCTTTTGTATTACTAGCAAGAAATCATACAGTACAGGCAACAGGAATGCAAAACAAGTGAGAGTGCATCTTCACTGCATGCACTCGTATTATGAGAAAGCCCGCTTGACTCGCAATGTTACGGTATGTCTGAAAGGCATTGCTTCCCGCACAATAACTACTCCATCACCAGAATATTGGCAGACAGGAGACACCTGTTATGGTGTTGCTACAGTTGAGGCACTGGGTTTTAGAGTCCAGGGGCGTCACACACGATACCACCAGTACCACCATGCTTGTACCACTTTTCGCCCCGGATGCTGCGCCCAATTCATCCAAAAAACAAGCAATAAAAGAGCACTAAAATGTGCCCTGTTCACTCAATAATCATTATTTTCCAGTGTTGCAAAGAATAGCAAAATCACGAACGAATATTCTAACAAATATGCACAGTACGAGCGAATATTCTACTATTCTACCAATACAGACGAGCCCATTTCAGCACACTACGCTTCCTTGTTAATTTGAGCCAGCGCGTGCTAAGACATGACCACAGCTTTTGTGGAAAAAGTCGAGAAAATCGCAATTTGAATTCCGCGACAAAAAAATACGAAGTGGAGTGCGACGCGAGTTGCTGTTCTTGTTCTCCTCGGTAGACTGGACTGTTCTGGACGCAACTCTTTGTTGCAAGTACATGAAAGTTTATTCGTTTGAGTTTGGATTCCATGTTGCACTGAGTCTCCTAAAACGGATCGTCAACGATGTATCGAAGGAAGAGCCTAATGTACTTCGGAGCGGAAGAAGACGACATCCTCGCATTCCATGCACAGGATGAACTATTTTGTGGACTTGCGTCGGAAACAGAAGTCTCAAGTCTCTCAAAACTCTCCCACACGGAGCTAGCTTGACGGTCCGACATCACGAATTTCTACTGACTCGAAACTAAGCATTGCGGACTGATACGATTCGAAACTAACCGGGAACTGCTACAAACTACGAAGAAGAACATAAGTATTTCTTGCAAAGGTGCAAGCTACAAACGGCGCGTAAGTCAAACTGGGCAGCAGCAGCGGCAAGCGAAAATATGTTGACGATGTCGTTTGTTGCTCAATTGCAGTGACTGTTGCACATTCTACGATGCAAGGATGCAGTGAGCGTGCTGCGATGAGCGAATTAAGACTTTGTACGGAAAGTTGTACACGAAGTGTAGCATTTCGAATATTCGACTTCTGACTCGCATATTCGAATATTCTGTGCAATCGAAGATATTCAATTTTTCGAATATTCTCTGCAACACTGCTATTTTCCTCTCGGACTTTTTGATGCCAGTCAACGAAAAGTGTAGTGGATAGTCTCTACTGGAGGGTTCATAGAGGCACATTTGTCTGTTGTGAAGTCGGGGGTTTGCCCCGTACATTGAATTTTGCATGGCAAGACAATTTCGGAAAATGCAAAAATGGGTTACAGGGTAATTGGTTCCCATGCCCCCCCCCCCCCCCCTACTATTTTGACCTGGCTAGAACCCTGCCATCATATCTTCTTGCTAATGGTACTACTTGGGGACATACAGCTCTATAGCTTCCAACTGGATATTTTCTTCGTTAGTTGCTGCTCATCATGAGCAAGTTGCTGCTAGCGGCCTAGCATTGCTTGCCAGCTCTTTGAGCTCTTGCATTACGGGACCAGTTACTCAAAGTAACACATTGTTTCCAAAGTCAGTCGTTGTTGCCCCGACTGAGTGTGAATGTGTGAGGGATTGGATGCTAAATAGTATTCCAACCAGTGATGCACACTAACCCAGTTTTCAAGAACGAATACTCTATCAAATATCAAATCTTTCAACGAACGAATATTCTAGTATTCGTTGAAATTTTTTGACGGCCCAGAAACTTCCGCATTGCGTCTGCGCTTTTCGCATGGGACACCTTCGCATCCGTGGCAGCTACAGCCGTCGAGCAAGTAACATGCCGTCGGGGAAGATTTTCCCGCATTGAGCTCGTAGCCGAGCCATTGAACTCGAGCTTCGTCTCGCAGAGTTTGCATTCAACTTTTGCGCCTCCATCAACTTTCTCGGAGTGCTCCTCAACGGAGCTGCTACGACCAGCTGTGCCAGAAGCTATCACAAAAAACGAACTGGATGTCCAGGCGGTTCTTCAAAGTGAAAGAGGGGGGTGAGTTGGACCGAACTAAAGTAGTAAAGAAGAAGGCAATATGGGTTCCCACTTCGCAACAGTACAGTGCACGCACTGTACTTGTACAACTACACGTGTCCTTTGCAACTGTACTACAGTGCCGGCACTGTATTGTTACTACTACTAACTGTTTGGCGCGCGCTCACACAGGCTGGATTCGTCGTCAAGTACACGTACGGTAACCGCTGTACTGTAATCTGTAGCAGCGGCCCTAGCTCTACTGCTGTTAGCGCAGGGTCCACATGTACTCGTACAAAACTAGCATGCATGCCACACATAGAACATGATTGTACAGCTCTTCGAACGAACTTTATTACTATTCGACTATTCGTGTGCATCACTGGTCATTCGTAACATTTTGGCGGAAAAGAAGTTTGAGAATTTCTGTCACTTACCTGCCTGCAGCTGCTTGGCGTCCTTCATAGAGAGTCAGAAAAAACAGAGGCACAAATCACACATATTTGTTTAACATGTTCTCTCTCTCTCTCTCTCTCTCTCTCTCTCTCTCTCTCTCTCTCTCTCTCTCTCTCTCTCTGTCTCTCTCTGTCTCTCTCTCTCTCTCTCTCTCTCTCTCTCTCTTCCTTAGTTCCGTATCGTATTTTCCGGAACATAAGCCACGATTTAAGCACTCGTAATCCCCCCCCAAAATAAATGTCGGTGTGGCTTCTACTACCAAGGTGAAATGAACTGTGATATACAGGATAGATGTTGGTTATTCGTGACAAAAATGACAGGACAAAGATGACAGAACAAAGATGAACCTAGAGCAGTAGAGGCAACGAGATGAACAAGGAACTCACGGCACAAAGTAAGCGCGAATTTTCTGGTTTCAGACCTTGTATTTTTTTGGAAAATACCAGGGCATTTCAATTTAGCACGGGGCACGCGGGATGGGCATAAAAAAGTGCATGGACCTCAGCTTTTCAGAGCAGTAAGAATTGTGAAAATCGGTTGAGTTTGAGCAAGAAGCTGAAAAAAATGCTAGATTGAGTTGTTGTGGCGTTTCCAAGGCATGATAGGAGAGTTTGGAAAGGACATGGAAGTGGCCCTGATGTGCCTATGGAGCTGAGAGTTGTCAGGATGGATTTGTTTGAAATTGTAACATGCATTATACAGTATGACAGGATATACAGGCAGGAGCTGTATAGGCTGAATTTTAATGGGGCAGAAAAGGATTTTGGCCTGCGGATGCTGAAATTTAAACCGTGCTGATAATTTGTAGACTTACAGTATCCAGTGTCCAGTATCACAGTAGTAGATATCAAACTCAACTCACTTACTAAAGCCACAAGTCGCCAAGATACTCAAGACAAGATGCAAACTGGAATAATTCACTGCAGCTGGTTGTCGTCGCAGTGATTTCCAAGTGTCCATTGTACACAGCACGTTCAACATAGTGCTTGCATTTAGCTCCAACTCTGGCAACAGAGCGACAGGCGAAGCCCTATCCATTTATCAGCTGGGCCGTGCGGATGCGACTTTGCGTTTGACATGGGAGTGGCTACACATTTCCCCTGTTACTAGTGGAGCAGTTATGCCGCGCCCATCATCATCATCCTAACCCCAGTTGTCGTTCAGGACTGTACATGTTCGTCGTATCTGTGTTGAAAGAGCAGCGGTTGTTACTGCTGGGCAGACGAGATGGCCCATCCGCTACGCGGGCCATACCGCATGGGAATCATTGTAATGTCACGGTTCGCGAGTTGCGCGGACGTTGTGCTTGGCAATTTGGCCAAAACAGTTCGTTAGAAATCGTGGCCACTGGTATCAGAAATCTCGGGGGTAGTTCCGAATTCACCCCGCGTCTCCAGAGCAGACTTGATAGCGTAGCTGATCATCCGGAAGACCATTTATTAGTCGGGATGGTACTTGTTCATCGGATCACTGTTGGCAGAGCAGCTGTTGCTACCGCTGAGGGGACGAGACGCCCCAGCTGCTGCGCGGGCGTGCCGTGGGGAACATTCGACATACCAGGTAACCAACGGAGAGCAGTTTTCAATGCCTCCGAATTCTGACTACCGACTACAAGGTGCATTGGTGCACCCTGCCCCGCAGGTTCTGACACCACTGTCGCCTGTGGGTGACATCGAATAGCGGCAGCAAATTGCTTTCTGTTGATATGGTTGGTCATTACTCACTACCTACCCTCGCCCCGCAGGGGGCAAGTCATGGTTGCCGGGTGCACGCACGCATTCATGCCGACGTATCTGTGCCTGCCATGCTATTCTTTCGGTCAGGCATATGTTGAACAAAAAATGCCTGCCTGCTCCTTTTGAGGCCCGATCAGTGCATTACGGCTTGTGCTTCCATTTGCTCCGCACTCACCACCGGCCTATGAACTCGCTGGTCAACGCTTTGTTCTGGAGTCTAGTTTTGTTTGCATTGAGCACCTCATTAACAAATTCATTCGCGCGGCGGCGGACCGCGTCAACTCTATGGCTCGCTGGCCGAGAGTGAGATGGCCCCTCGGTGTGGTGATAAGACGCGGTATATCTTGACGCTGTGCACATAACATTGCCTCGTCAGGACTGCAGTATGCTCGCTGATAGCGTGGGCAACCCACCCTGTCCTGGATTGACCATCAGTCTACTACCGTCACCTCGTTCGGTGTTACTTGGGCCCTTCTCTTTTTGGGGAAACTTGGCCAACAAACGCAATGTGCTCAAAGGCTCGCTGACAATGATGTGCAAGTTTGCGCCAACAACCATCACGCGTCCCACCAAGATAAATCGGGCAAAAGGAAAGTGCTCTATGGCTTGAATCCCCAGCTTGCACGTGCATACGCACCAGATGCGATCTGGAGGCGCATTATGCATGGCTCAACGCCGGGCAGGCTAGTAGCCAATAAAATGAGCTAACCTGTAACTGAAGGCCAACGTTTGGGCTTTCCCAGGCCAGTATCAGTGTTAGTGATTGGTATGTGGGCTCACGCGAGCAGCTTGTGGTGGTCTGCGGGCGTATATTTTCTGTCACATGAATGCGAGGCGGTCGAGAGAATGCTGGTGCGTGCTTATGAGCGTGTGTGCATGGTGGTGGTGGTGTGTGTGTGTGTGTGCGACTGTGCGTGTCGGTGTGTGTGTGTGGGCGTTTTGGCGAGCTTGTACCGGGACCGTGTACCCTGGTCCAGCGCCGGGTGAGCCTGGTAATCCACCCAGTTGGGCGGCGCTTGGACCCGGTTGAAAATATAGTACCGGGTCAACTGTGACCCGGTTGGTACTTTACACTTTCGAACTTTGAAAGGACTGACTACATGGCTTGTATGTGTCAGATACTTCTTCTTCTTATTCCTGTCCTCTCTTTTCTAAATGCGGCTTATCCATCCGCCTTTATATCATTGGGCCTGGTTCCCGTTTATTGTCCGAATTAAAATAAACCAACCAACCAGTTAGCATGTGACTCGGCTGGTGAGACAGCGCCAGGTATATGTGTACCCGGTTCCGACCCGGTTGAAATGGTTGCGCCAGGTACACGTGTACCCGGCTGTCCTACCATCCTAGAGCAGACACTGGGACCGTGTAGAGCAATTGATGAGGTAGCGGCGGCATCATATGATTATGCATAGGTATAATGCTGAGGGTACAAATACACCTTCCGTAGTGGGGGTGCCATGCCTTCTAGGTTTATTACTTTTTTGGGTGCAAGCGGGCATCATATTGTATGCGTGTGGTGTTACGCCTAATGCCAGGCAGTTGTGTGAGTTCTTGGCATCGGTGGTCGTTCATTTGCCCTCGCTGGTGCTTGTACTGCAGTGATAGCTTCTGCTTGATGTAGCACCTGTGCGTACTGCACCTAACGTCTTGCACCAGTGTCGCACTAACTCTGGAGCAGGCGTAGCTCTTTTCTGCGAGATCCCTGCAAGCCGTTTATACGAGAGTTTCCCTCAGGAGTTGGTGTTTATTTTGATCAGCTCCTTTGCCAGGTCCTCTGTGAGCTTCAGAGTGTGTTTGCCGGATTGATCTCGCATTCTGGAGATGTCGATATGATCTGTAGTTTCTTCGTCGGTGATTTGCTGGTGATAACTCTTCACAAGGCGCTGTACAGTGCGAGTCCTCAAATTCAAGTTAGCGATGCGCTTTTTTAGCTTTTTATGGACTGGACCGGAGGTTGCAACCTTTTATTGCGGTGACGGAAGTGTACGTCGGTGGCAGCTCCAGTCAAAAAGATTCAAACGAACCGATCACAACTTCTGTGGTGGTTTGTGCTGCCATGTTGTCGGATGCAATGGTCTGTGGTTATGTTCGGATGGTGAATCGGTGGTTCCATGCGGTATGACACAGGCAGAACACCGAAAAATCTAGTGCGAAGATAAGCGCCAATTGCAACTTGGCGGACCAAGTATTAGCAAACGTCACTTGTCTAGTGAGAAAGTGCCTTGCCTTCGTACACCGTATATTCACCATCATACTTTATTCAAACAGGAGTGCGTGAAACATTTGGAAACTTGAGAAGAGTCACAAAAGCAGGCACAATTTACTGTGCATTCTCCGTATCCTTGTTGAAATCGCACGCACTGGATTAAAAAAACCACTCGTTGTGGTCATTACGAGTAGATCCCTCCGAACTCATCAAACACCAGTGTGCTTCGCGTGGTCAGGATGGGATTCTAACACAGTTTCCTCATTCGTCTTGCCGTTTCACAGCTTGCAAATGGTCCCAATTACCACATACACTTGGCGTCTGGTTGATCAAATGCAGTGGTACCCTACAAAGCCGGCCGGCACCAAATTTAGCGCTTGGGGCACAGAATAGGATATAGTTTAGGTCGAGTGCTGCATTCATCCCCATCCCCCCCCCCCCCCCCCACATATATCCACAACCATGCAGTGGCGTGTCCAGGATTTGGATGAGGGGGTCGCGGCCGGGGGAGATGACATGGTGCACATGACTGTAATGATGTATGTCACGCACCTAGCTATCCAACATTACAAAATGATTACATGCCAGGTATTTCTTCCAGACCTACACTATACAGATTAAAGTATCTCATGCTCAGTTACTACAGTGCGTATCGGTTATAGCGTGGTCGAGTAAAAGAATATACTACTTACAAGAATGAACTCTCATATTTTCATTATCATAACATGGGTTCAACTTTCAAGTGAACATTAGTTCTTACTTCCTCCGCATCATTAAAATTGCCGCTTCCCAGAGCGATTTTTCGAATATATTTTGTCCACTCGAAGGGCAAAGAAATCAGCTAGAAATTGAGGCAGGGCATTGTCGACGGACCAAGCTTTAGTCTGTGGCCTCCCGCTTCGCTGCACTTGCAGCTAAGGTCGACGTCTTCATCAGAGTTTGGGGCAGGCCCTTCAGCACTCAACAATGTGCTGAACAAGACGCGCGTTCAAATTCAGGTAAAGAAACTTCGTTTTCAAGCGATCCATGCCTCCAGGTGGCAGGCGATGAAGGCAAGCTAGCATTTTTCAAGTGCACTACAACGACCATCCAGCGGGATAGGGTAAGTAGTTCCGCAACTTCTTTCCCTGGCAATGGCTTCACTAATTTTGTTGGTGTTTTCAGACCTGCTACCTTTGTAGCAACATGCGCCACAAGTAGCGCATTTTAGGAATTTGAGAAAACTCTTTGTTCTTGCCATCGTCAACTTCAGCATTTCGTATCCAGGAGAGATACCAGGATTCTTATACCCGAGCTTGCAGTCTTGATTAAGAGCCACGCGAACGGTATGGGACGGCACGAACTGCAGAAAAACGATATGCGCTCTGGGGCGGAAGAGTGCGGAGCGCGATGAATTTGCTTGGTGCGGAAGAGAGCTCCAACGAAGTCCGAGACCACCACGGCTTCAGTAACAAGTAGACATTGCGCAGGAAGGGTGGCACCAATGCTCGAACACAGAAAACAGCGATTCCGATAGTCTGACTAGTATGTATGATGACCATCCTGTACTGGCACCTCCGCGTCGGGCGGAATGTCAGCCCGCTCCGAACTGGACTGGCAACCACTTGATCACTCCCACTGTTTCCTGTTGGAACAGGAATCGCGCCGTCGCAAGAACGCTTTGCAAAATCCATCAAGGCTCTGTTGGCCAGAGCTTGTCTTCTTTGGTCCATGGATGTCGCTGAGACTTCGCAGAAAAGTCTTCAAGTCAACCAATTCGCGATTCGAATCTGGAGGGGATCATCCTCCAAACTTAGTTGTACAACGTTGCGAAAAGAGGCGCTTGACGATCACAAGCTTTGTTTTTGTCCCACTTGGGCAGCGCTGCGTTCAGCACATCACTGCACGCCTTTCTCAAGACGCATCGAGCGTGTCCTGGAATCTGTACAAAAGCATAGAGCTCGTACAGAGTCGATCATTTCTTTCGCAGTGCAATCAATGCCGCTCACACACCGACGGTCTGTGCAACCGGTTTTGGACGCTGCTTCCCACCGCGTAGAGTCTACCGCCTGTGCACATGGTGCATGTAGCAGCCTGGTGTTTTTTCAAACCCAGGTCGAAATGTTTTGAAGGGGGTGGGAGCGTGCCCCCCCCCCCGTAAACCCGACAATGCTATGTGATAGGGACCATTAGCAAGCCGTGAAACTGCAACGCGAAGGGGGGGCTGGGTTAGAGTCCCGGCCTGACCACGCGAAACATACTCGTGTTTGACGAGTTCGGAGGGGTCTACTCGCCATGACCGCAACAAGTGGGTTTTAGTCAAGTACGTGCGAATTCAACCATGAAGCGGAGTATAGCACCGTAAATCGCGCCTCGTTTGGTCTTTGCGATTTTCTTCAAATTTCGAAAAATGCCTCACCCATTCTTGTTGGAATAAATACGATGGCGAAACGTACCAAACAACCAGTAGGACCATTGATTTTGGCATAGCCGTTACTAACATGACACAGAACAGGATCGAGGGTAACCACAGTGCCAACATTTATGCTTGTTCAAGACAAACTTCAGCTTGCTCGTTCATTTATGTTTTGGCATGGACCTCGTGAACACAACCCTTTGCTGCACCCATCCATCGGCGATGTGGCTGTCATGGGGTTTCTTTCACTTTCATTCGGGTAAAAGTCAGTCAGGCTGAGAATTGTTCTCAAGAAGAAGTTCGCAAAAAT
The DNA here is from genome assembly GCF_964019385.1 of Sycon ciliatum. NCBI lineage: Eukaryota > Metazoa > Porifera > Calcarea > Leucosolenida > Sycettidae > Sycon > Sycon ciliatum. The sequence goes on from NC_088650.1 coordinate 2,548,358, forward strand.
AATTGCCAGTAAAAATATCAGAAAACTGTTTGAAACTGGAAAGCAGCCGACTCGCGTAGACGGGTTGTGAACGCGAGAAGCTAATTCTCAATCACGTCGTGTTTCACGTGCGTTCCGTTGAACTCGTTCCTGTTGACGTTTCACGGCTTGCTAATGGTCCCTAATAGTTTTCCCAGCCCCCCCCCCCCCCCCCCCCCGTTCAATCTCAGGTTGGCTATGACCATGGAGACAATATCGTTATTTCGTACTCGGACCCCTCCCCCCACTCTGAAACGAACGCAGCTTGCTATGCTGGACGACGATAATCGCATGCATGTACAAGTACAATGTACAGTGTCGGTCGAGTTGTGATTTTGGCTCACACCCGCATCCCCCCCCCCCTCCCACTCCAAAACGAATGATGCTCTCGTTTCAGAGACGACAAAAAAACTTTTGCGACGACCCCTAACGAAAACTGTACAAGCTCACGCGCCCACAGACTCGTAGTACATGCCTCGTACGGTAGGACTCGTCATCTCCAGAAAAGTCAACAAAATGAAACATTCCGCCATGGCCAGACCAAGCGGAGTTACACTCTCTCGTGTTTATGTACTCTTGATCTCATGGACAGCTGTCCAAATGTAGGACATGATGGTGGGAGGTGCACCTCGCGTGACACCTAGTCACTGCATAGTTCAACCAATCAAATGTACGACACGCTGTAATGTTTACTGTAGACATCTAAATTTAGGGTTCACGGATTGGCATGCTAGCGTCGCCAGCTACATCATGCACGTGACAGGCGCGTGCATATACTGTACCACACAATCGGTCAGTGCTTAAATCGCATTTTACCATCAATATCACTCACTTTCAACTCTACGGGATTCATTACGGTTGGCTCAAACTGCCTGAATTTTTGAATCCACACGCACGAAAGACGTTCCAAGACTTCCACC